>NC_041386.1:240688759-240768840 GCF_002162155.2 Triticum dicoccoides | reverse complement strand
GTTAATCATAAGTAGGAGTTTTGTTCAAGTAAGAACAGCACCTAAGCACCGGTCCACCCACATATCAAATTATCAAAGTAGCGAACACAAATCGAACCAACATGATGAAATTGACTAGATGAAATTCCCGTGTACCTCAAGAACACTTTGCTTATCATAAGAGACTGTTTTGGCCTGTCCTTTTCCTCAAAAGGATTGGGCTACCTTGCTGCACTTTTTCTACTATTATCTTTACTTGATCGTTACAAACTATCTTGCTATCGAACTACTCGCTACTTACAATTTCAGCACTTGCAGACAATACCTTAACGGAAACTACTTGTCATTTCCTTCTGCTCCTCGTTGGGTTCGACACTCTTACTTATCGAATTGATCCCCTATACTTGTGGGTCATCAAGGCTATTTTATGGCGCCGTCACCAGGGAGTGAAGCGCCTTTGGTAAGTGGAATTTGGTAAGGAAACATTTATATAGTGTGCTGAAATTTATTGTCACTTGTTACTATGGAAAACAATCCTTTGAGGGGGGGTTCGGGGTAAATTCACCTCGTCCAGAACCAAAATTAGCTACCCCTCAACCTACTGCACCTACTAAAAATATTGAATATGAAGTTCCTTCGGGTATGATAGAACAACTGCTAGCTAATCCTTATACAGGAGATGGAACAGAACATCCTGATATGCACTTGATATATGTGGAACAAATTTGTGGATTGTTTAAGCTTGCAGGTTTACCCAGGGATGAAGTGATGAAAAGTGTTTTCCCTTTATCTTTGAAGGGAAAATCATTGGCATGGAATAGGATATGTGATGATATTGTATCATGGAATTGGCATCATTTGAAATTGGAGTTCCACCAAAAAATTATCATATGCATCTAGTTCATCGTGATCAGAATTATATATATAATTTTTGGCCTCGTGAAGGAGAAAGTATCGCTCTAGCTTGGGGGAGGCTTAATTCAATGCTATATTCACGCCCCAATCATGAGCTCTCAAGAGAAATTATTATCCAGAATTTTTATGCTCGGCTTTCTCGTAATGATCAAACCATGAATGATACTTCTTGTGCTGGTTCATTTATGAAGAAGACTATTGAATTCTGATGGGATCTTTTGGAAAGAATTAAACGCAACTCTGAAGATTGAGAACTCGACAAAGGTAAAGAGTCAGGTATTAAACTTAAGTATGATTGTGGTAAATCTTTTATGGATACCGATGCTTTTCAAAAGTTAAGCACTAAATATGGACTTGACTCTGAGATAGTAGCCTCCTTTTGTGAATCATTGGCTACTCATGTTGAACTCCCTAAGGAGAAGTGGTTTAAATATCACCCACCTATTAAATAAGAAATTAAAGAACCAGTACCAGTTAAAGAACAAACTATACTTTATAATGTTGATCCAGTTGGTCCTTCTGCTTATATTGAGAAACCACCTTCCCCTGTTAGGATCAAGGAACATGCTAAAGTTTCAACTGTGGTTAACAAAAGCTATATCAGAACACCTAAACCTGATGAACAAATTAAAGTTGAACCTGGTATTGTTATGGTTAAGGATCTCTTAGAAGAAGATATGGATGGGCATGTTATTTACTTCTGTGAAGAAGCTGCTAGAATTGCTTAACCTGATAAAAGAGATAAACATAGACCTGTTGTTGGCATGCCTATTATTTCAGTTAAAATAGGAGATCACTGTTGTCATGGTTTATGTGACATGGGTGCTAGTGTGAGTGCTATTACTTACACTTTATATTAAGAAATTTTGAAAGACATAGCACCTGCTGAGATAGAAGAAATAGATGTTACTATTAAACTTGCTAATAGAGACACCATATCACCAGTTGGAATTATTAGAGATGTTGAAGTCTTGTGTGGGAAAATTAAATACCTTGCCGATTTTCCTATCCTTGGTTCCCCACAAGATGACTTTTGTCCCATTACATTTGGTACACCTTTCTTGAATACAGTTAATGCTAAGATAGATTGTGAGAAACAAACTGTTGGTGTTAACTTTGGTGATGAGTCTCATGAGTTTAATTTTTCCAAGTTTAGTAGAAATCATCATGAAAAAGAATTGCCTAATAAGGATGAATTAATTGGTCTTGCTTCTATTGTTGTACCACCTACTGATCCTTTAGAACAATATTTGCTAGACCATGAGAATGATTTTCATATACATGAAAGAAATGAAATAGATAAAGTTTTCTTTGAACAACGTCCTCTACTTAAACACAATTTGCCTATTGAAACTCTAGGAGGTCCTCCTCCACCTCAAGGTCATCTTGTGTTTGAATTAAAACAATTGCCAGACACTTTGAATTATGATTATCCTGATGAAAAGAAGATATATCTTGTTATTATTAGTGCTAACCTTTCAGAACATGAAGAAAAAAGATTATTGAAAGTTCTAAAGAAGACTGAGCTGCTATTGGATATACTCTTGATGATTTAAAGGGCATTAGTCCCACTCTATGTCAGCACAAAATTAATATGGAACCTAATGCTAAACCCGTTGTTCATCACCAACATCGGTTGAATCCAAAAATTAAGGAAGTGGTAAGAACGGAAATCTTAAAACTTCTGGAAGCAGGTATAATCTATCCTATAGCTGATAGTAGATGGGTAAGTCCTGTTCATTATGTCCCTAAGAAAGGAGGTATTACTGTTGTTCCTAATGATAAGAATGACCTTATTCCACAAACAATTGTTATAGGCTATAGAATGGTAATTAATTACAAAAAATTAAACAAAGCAACTAGAAAAGATCATTACCCTTTGCCTTTTATTGATCAATTGCTTGAAAGATTATCTAAGCACACACACTTTTGCTTCCTAGATGGATACTCTGGCTTTTCAAAAATACCTGTTTCTCAACCTGATCAAGAAAAGACTACTTTTACTTGTCCCTTTAGAACTTATGCTTATAGACGTATGCCTTTTGGTTTATGTAATGCACCTGCTGCCTTTCAAAGATGTATGACTGCTATATTCTCTGAATTTTGTGAAAAGATTATTGAGGTTTTCATGGATGACTTTTCTATATATGGGAAGTCTTTTGATGATTGTTTAAGCAATCTTGAGCGAGTTTTGCAGAGATGTGAACAAACAAATCTTATCTTGAATAGGGAGAAGTGCCACTTTATGGTTAATGAAGGTATTGTCTTGGGTCATAAAATTTCTAAAAGAGGTATTGAAGTGGACCAAGCTAAGGTGGATGCAATTGAGAAAATGCCATGTCCTAAGGACATCAAAGGTATTTGTAGTTTCCTTGGTCATGCTGGTTTCTATAGGAGATCTATCAAAGACTTTTCTAAAATTTCTAGGCCTCTTACTAATCTTTTGCAAAAGGATATTCCTTTTGTTTTCGATGATGATTGTCTTGAAGCCTTTGAAACACTCAAGAAAGCTTTAATATTTGCACCTATTGTTCAACCACCTAACTGGAACTTGCCTTTTGAAATTATGTGTGATGCTAGTGACTATGATGGTGGTGTTGTTCTAGGACAAAGAGTTGATAAGAAACTAAATGTTATTCATTATGCTAGTAAAACTCTAGACAGTGCTCAAAAAACTATGCTACTACTGAAGAAGAATTTTTAGCAATTGTGTTTGCTTGTGATAAATTTAGACCTCATATTTTTGATTCCAAAGTAACTGTTCGCACAGACCATGCTGCTATTAAATATCTTATGGAAAAGAATATGCTAAACCTAGACTTATTCGTTGGGTTCTCTTGTTGCAAGAATTTGATTTACATATCATTGATAGAAAAGGATCTGAGAACCCCATAGCCGATAATTTTTCTAGGCTTGAAAATGTGATTGATGACCTACTACCTATTGATGATAGTTTTCCAGATGAGCAGTTAGCTGCAATAAATGTTGCTAATGGTACTCCTTGGTATGCTAACTATGCTAATTACATTGCTGCTAAATATTTACCACCTAGCTTTACATACCAGCAAAAGAAAAAAAATTCTTCTATGATTTAAGACAATACTTTTTGGATGACCCACATCTTTATAAAGGAGTAGATGGTATTATTAGACGTTGTGTACCTGAGCATGAACAGGGACAAATCCTACGGAAATGTCACTCCGAGGCTTATGGAGGGCATCATGCTGGAGATAGAACTGCTCACAAGGCATTGCAATCTAGATTTTATTGGCCTACTCTCTTCAAGGATGCCCGTAAGTTCGTCTTATCTTGTGATGAATGTCAAAGAATAGGTAATATTGGTAAGCGTCAAGAAATGCTTATGAATTATTCTCTTGCTGTTGAACCATTTGATGTTTGGGGATTTGATTACATGGGACCTTTTCCTTCCTCTAATGGGTATACACATATTTTGGTTGATGTTGATTATGTTACTAAATGGGTAGAAGCTATTCCAACTAGTAGTGTTGATCAAAACACCTCTATTAAAATGCTTAAGAAAGTTATTTTCCCAATGTTTGGAGTCCCTATATATTTAATGATTGATGGCGGTTCACACTTTATTCATGGTGCTTTCCGAAAGATGCTTGCTATGTATGATGTTAACCACATAATTGCATCACCCTATCATCCTCGGTCTAGTGGTCAAGTTGAACTTAGCAATAGAGAAATAAAATTAATTTTGCAAAAGACTGTTAATAGGTCCAGGAAGAATTGGTCTAAGAAATTAGATGATACACTTTGGGCTTATGGAACAGCTTATAAAAATCCTATGGGTATGTCTCCTTATAAACTGGTTTATGGAAAAGCTTGTCATTTGCCTCTTGAGTTAGAACATAAAGCATATTGGGAAATTAAAGAACTCAATTATGACTTCAAACTTGCTGGTGAAAAGAGGTTATTTGATATTAGCTCATTAGATGAATGGACAACCCAAGTTTATGAAAATGAAAAATTATTCAAAGAAAAAGTTAAAAGATGGCATGACAAAAGAATTCAAAAGTGTGAGTTTAAAGTTGGAGAATATGTTCTTCTGTACAATTCTCGTTTTAGATTTTTTGCAGGAAAGCTCCTCTCGAAATGGGAAGGCCCATATGTCATCGAGGAGGTTTATCGGTCTGGAGCCATCAAAATAAATAACTCTGAAGGTACTAACTTGAAGGTTTGTTGAAAGTAATATTGTCCAAACTATGACACCGGAAGAACACATAAAAGAGTCCTTCCAGAACACTCCAAAATCGTGAAAATAAGGAGGTACTTGACACGGTAAGTAAACTGACTCCGAAAAATCCGCAAAAATATTTTTTATCAGTTTTGGAATATTTTAAAATTTTGGAAATAAAGAAACTTCCAGGAAGCGCCCCCTGGTGGGCACAACCCACCTGGGCGTGCCAGGCCTGGGACACCTTCCGTATTCAGTTTTACTTCCATGTACTTGTCCTCCAAGATAAAAAATCTATATATACTTCCCGAACCTGTTGATCACCGTATCGTGAAGAAATCCTCTTTTCTCTTTTCTTGCTGATTTCTGACAAATTCAACTAGACCAACGTCATGTCCTCCTCACCCTTCAACATTGGAGAAGGAGGCATAAGGTCGGTTCAGGAAGATCTAAGGAGGGATAAAGCTGAAGAGGTTGCTATGGAGGAAGAAGGGGAGGCCATGGGATCATCGAACAATCAAGAGAGTCTGGAAGTGCAAGAAGAACTTCCACCGAGGAGGCCCTTACATATGTTAAATTGTAACAATTTTCATAATCTGATTCACAATTATGGGTTCGAGAACACTCCTCATAGGCACATACCATCCAACTGGGACATATCCCGGCCAAGAGAAAATAGTGCAGGAACTAAATCGTGGGGCCCTGAGAATGAACACATAATGGCAGAGGTGAAGAAAAACAATGAATTAATTCATCAAGCCCTTCGGGAGATTCAAGGTTTGAAGGATTTGCTCATGATTATATTAGAGAATACTACTTCATCACCACCACCATCTTCTTCACCACCAAAGGAGAATTGAGTATCGGTTATGGGCACTCCTCTTGGCTTCCGCCAAGCTTGGGGGAGGTGCCCCAGTATCGTATCATCCCACTATCTTTTTTCTTTTACTTATTTTAGTTCGATCCTTTTGCTTTAGATGAATAAAAGTTTAGTTCAATCCTTTTTCTTCGAGAGTTTGCTTAGTGGTATATCCTTGTAATCGTGTGCAAGTTATATAATAAAGTTAGTTTGAGTCTTTGCTTTCTTTACTTTCATGTTGCAAATAAAGAAAATAAATAAGAAAGAAAGGAAATAAATAATGAAAAGATTATATACTAATCCTCTGGTAGGTGATAGCACCACATAAGGAAAAGTATAAGTAGAGAATTTTATTAGAGATTGACAAACATAGCATTAGTCAATGATGCAACTCATGAAAGAATTAATAAGGGAAGAGAAGATTCATATATAGATATACTATCCTAGAAATCTTTTGTGATTGTGAGCCCTCATCAAAATATTATATGCCAAAATTGTTGACGTTGGACAAGGAAGACAACTTAACGGTTTATGTTTGTTTATATTCACATAGAAGTCATATTGTCATAGATCCTTTAACATGTGATGCTTCCCTCTATCTTTGCTAGCCAAAAATTCTATACTAAGTAGAGATACTACTTGAGCATCCAAAAACCCTTAAACCCAAATCTTTTTCAAGTGTCCACCATACCTACCTAGGGTTGAGCAAGATCCCTCAAGTAAGTTGCCATCGGTGCAAAAAGGCAATAAAAATTGCTTCTAAAAGTGTGAGATCGTTTAGTGTAAGAGAAAATTGAGCGTTGTATGAACTTGGATGACAAAGAATAAAAGCGACAGACTGCATAATAAAGGTTGTCATCTTAAGGGGCAATACAACATGACGTTCTCTTGCACTAAGGTATTGACCATACAAACAAATAAGCGCATGGCAATCTCTGCTTCCCTCTGCGAAGGGCCTATCTTTTACTTTTATGCAAAGAGTCAAAGTTTTCCCTATATTCCTTCTATTTTTCTCTTTTTGCAAGCATCATGTGGTGAGGAAAGATCTAGGAACATATGTCCAGTTGAATATATATAGCATGAGTTATTATTTTTGACACCCTTGAGGTGAGCATGTTGGGAGGCGAAACTATAAGCCTCTATCTTTCTATGTGCCCGGTTGAAACGTTTTTCTCATGGGTACGAGGTGAGTGTTAGCCATCATAGAAGACTATATGATGGTTGAGTATGTGGACTTGCCTAAAGGCTCCGACACGTGACCCTTCCTGAAAATATGATGAATTGTAGTTGCAAGGTTGACTGAGAACATAGTTTTTTGGTTCCTAATAGAGTTTTTGCTTTATACTTCGATTGTGTGATGAACTATTACTCATTCATGAGAAGTATATGATAAAAGTTCTATGATAAAAGTCCTATGTTTAATTTTTTGCTGTTATAATAATCAACATGATGCTTCTATGTCCGTATTTTGTTTTTATCGACACCTCTCTCTCAAAGCATGTGGACATGTTCTTCGATTTTGGTTTTCGCTTGAGGACAAGCAAGGTCTAAGCTTGGGGGAGTTGATACGTCCATTTTGCATCATGTTCTATTACTGTTATTTATAATGTTTTTATCCATAATAATGCTTTTTGGAGTAATTCTAATGCTTTCTCACATAATTTACAAGGAACACACCAAGATCGAGAATTCTGGCAGCTGGAAATCTGGACCTGGAAATGCTACGCCAGGCCACCTATTCTGCACAACTCCAAATGAGCTGAAACTTTACGGAGATTTTTTATGGATTATTTGAGAAATAATTGAGCCAATAAACACCAGAGGGGGGCACAAGGTGGGCACAACCCACCTGGGCGCGCCAGGCCCCCCAGGCGCGCCATGGTGGGTTGTGGCCTCCTCAGCCCACCTCCGGTGCCCATCTTCTGGTATATAACTGGTTTTGACCTAGAAAACAATTAAGAGGATGACTTTTGGGACGAAGCGCCGCCGCCTCGAGGCGGAACTTGGGAAGGAGCACTTTTGCCTCCGGTGGAGCGATTCCGCCAGGGGAACTTCCCTCCCGGAGGGGGAAATCATCGTCATCATCATCACCAACAACTATCCCATCTTGGGGAGGGCAATCTCCATCAACATCTTTAGCAGCACCATCTCCTCTCAAACCCTAGTTCATCTCTTGTGTTCAACCTTGTTACCAGAACTATAGATTGGTACTTGTGGGTGACTAGTAGTGTCGATTACATCTTGTAGTTGATTACTGTATGGTTTATTTGGTGGAAGATTATATGTTCAGATCCATTATGCTATTTAATACCCCTCTGATCTTGGGCATGATTATTATTTTTGAGTAGTTACTTTTGTTCTTGAGGTCACGGGAGAAATCATGTTGCAAGTAATCATGTGAACTTGATATGTGTTCGATATTTTGATAGTATGTATGTTGTTATTCCCTTAGTGGTGTCATGTGAACGTCGACTACATGACACTTCACCATGTTTGGGCCTAAGGGAATGCATTGTGGAGTATAAATTAGATGGTGGGTTGCAAGAGTGACAGAAGCTTAAACCCCAGTTTATGCGCTATTCCGTAAGGGACCGATTGGATCCAAAAGTTTAATGCTATGGTTAGAATTTATTCTTAATACTTTTCTCGTAGTTGTGGATGCTTGCGGGAGCGTTAATTATAAGTAGGAGGTTTGTTCAAGTAAGAACAGCACCTAAGCATCGGTCCACCCACATATCAAATTATCAAAGTAGCAAACACAAATCAAACCAACATGATGAAAGTGACTAGATGAAATTCCTATGTACCCTCAAGAACGCTTTGCTTATCATAAGAGACCGTTTTGGCCTGTCCTTTGCTGCATAAGGATTGGGCTACGTTGCTGCACTTTTGTTACTATTATCGTTACTTGCTCGTTACAAACTATCTTGCTATCAAACTACTCGCTACTTACAATTTCAGCACTTGCAGGCAATACCTTACCGGAAACTACTTGTCATTTCCTTCTGCTCCTCATTAGATTCGACACTCTTACTTATTGAAAAGAGCTACAATTGATCCCCTATACTTGTGGGTCATCACGTCACGCCGGTGTTGATCTTGTGCTACTTCATCATGGGCAAGCACTCGAGGGGACCCGTAAATGAGTTCAGTGGGGATAACTGCTTCTGCCCCATAGAATAGGGAGAAGGGAGTTTGCCCGGTAGCTCCGTTAGGTGCTGTTCTAAGGGACCAGAGAACTACCGGCAGCTCCTCGATCCACCGCCTGTCGTGCTTCCGCAGTGTATCAAAAGTTCGTGTCTCGAGTCCACGAATCACTTCAGTGTTTGCCCTCTCAGCTTGTCCATTGCTCCGGGGGTGTGCCACAGAAGCGAATGAGATTTTGCATCCGAGAGTATGAATGTATTGCATGAAGGCATGGCTCGTGAACTGGGTGCCGTTGTTAGTGATGATCCTTGCCGGAACTCCGGAACGACACACCAATCCTTTCAAGAACTTGATAGCTGACTGAGCAGTCACCTTTCTCACGGCAGTCACTTCTGGCTACTTTGTAAACTTGTCAATGGCAATGAACAAGAATTCAAATCCCCCAATTGCTCGGGGGAAGGGGCCGAGGATATCGAGCCCCAGACTGAAAATGGCCATGATGGAGGGATTGTCTGAAGAGCTTCGGCAGGCAAGTGTATTTTCATGGAATGGAACTGGCAAGCTTCACATTTCGTGACTAACTCAACCGCATCTTGGAGGGTTGTGGGCCAATAGAATCCTTGCCGGAATGCTTTCCCAAGTAATGCCCTTGATCCAATGTGGGAGCCGCACATTCCTCTATGAATCTCAGCCAGCAGTTCCTTTCCGTCCTCCTGCAAACACACTACAATTTCACACCGTTGGGCCTTCTCTATATAGTGTCATCAAGAAACCAATACATACTGGCCCTCTGGACTACTCTTTCAGCTTCATCTTGGTTGCCAGGGAGTTCTATGGTTTGGAGGAAGTGGACAATGTGCCTTGCCCAAGTTGGAGTCTGGGGCTCGGCAACGAGGACTAGCGGCACCTCCTCTGTTGCGGGAGCACCAGCCTCGTTCGCGAGGTCCATAGGCCTGGCTGGAGGGTGTGGTCCAGCAGGCTGTAACGAGTTGTTTCCGGCAGGGTCTCTGCCAGGAGAGGCTTCTCGTAGTCCAACTTTCTCCTCTTTCGAGCCATTTTGGCTGGTGATACGGAGGGTTGAGAGAGATGGAGAACAAAAGTTCCTGGTTCCATAGGAAGCTTTTGCGCAGCACACTTTGATAGATGATCAGCTATGCTGTTTTCCGCACGAGGTACGTGCTCTGTTTGCAACTTGTCAAAGTGATCCTCCAATCTCCTTACTTCCTCGACGTATGCTTCCATCAATGGGCTTTGGTAATCCTTGTTGACTTGTCTCACCACAAGCTGTGAATCTCCTCGAATGATCAGCTTCTTAATTCTCAATTCTGCTGTAATCCTGAGCCCGGAAAGGAGCCCTTCATACTCTAGTGTATTGTTGGTGGCTTCTTCCCAGGCAAACTGCATCCGAACGACATACTTCAAGTGCTCCCCAGAGTGGGCAACAAGAAGCACGCCAGCCCCTGCACCTTGTAGGGAAAAAGCACCATCAAAATACATGATCCATTCTTGGGGTGATTCCTTGACGGGGATGGCTGTCTCTGTCCTTTCCTCGTCAGGGGTTGGCATCCATTCTACAATAAACTCTGTCAATGCCCTGCTCTGAATAGTTGAGTGCTCTCAAACTTCAAACCAAAGCTGGATAACTCCAAAGCCCATTCCAATATTCTGCTAGTTGCCTCGGTGTTTTGGAGTATCCTTTGTAACGGAAAACGAGTAACAACCGTGATCTCATGGGCTTGGAAGTAGTGGTGTAGTTTCCTTAAGGCCATAATGAGACCAAAGATCAACTTTTGCTCACCAGAGTACCTCGATATAGCCCCCTATAACAAGGAGCTGACGAAATACACTCGGCACTGCACCACTTTCTTCCTTGTCGTGTCCCTGGGGTTGTTTTTGTTGTCGTGCTCACTGCTATCCTGATCCTTCTCTGGCTCTGTTGTTTTATGTCCAGACTCTGTCTCATCCACCTCTCGATGCGCTACCAAAGCCGCACTGACCACCTGGTTGGTTGCCACTAAGTATAGCAACAATGGTTCTTGGGGTTTGGGCGCAACCAAGGTGGGTATGAACAACAGGTAGGCTTTTAACTCTTGCAGAGTTGCATCTGCTTCCGGGGTCCACATCATAGGCCATGCCTTCTTCAAAACCTTGAAGAACGGCAGGGCACACTCGGCAAACTTGGAGATGAAACAAGTTAGACGTCACATCATGTCTTGACCATATCACATCATGTCTTGACCATATCACATCACAACATGCCCTGCAAAAACAAGTTAGACGTCCTCTATTTTGTTGTTGCAAGTTTTACGTGGCTACTACGGGCTTCTAGTAAGAACCGTTCTTACGTACGCATCAAATCCACAATGGTGTTTCGTCAAGTTTGATGTTTTTAACCTTCAACAAGGACCGGCCGTAGTCAAATTCGATCCAACTAAAGTTGGAGAAACAGACACCCGTCAGCGACCTTTTTGCAAAACTAGTTGCATGTCTGTAGGTGGAACCGGTCTCATGAACTTGATCATGTAAGGTTGGTCCGGGCCTCTTCATCCCACAATACCGCCCAATCAAAATAAGACGTTTGTGGCAAGCGGTATGACTATCACCGCCCACAACTCTTTGTGTTCTACTCATGCATATCATCTACGCATAGACCTGGCTCGGATGCCACTGTTGGGGAACGTAGCATGCAATTTCAAAAAATTCCTACGCTCACACAAGATCTATCTAGGAGATGCATACCAACAAGAGGGGTAGAGTTTGTCCGCGTACCCTCATAGACCAAAAGCGGAAGCGTTTGACAACGCGGTTGATGTAGTCGAATTTCTTCTCGTTCCGACCGATCAAGCACGAACATACAGCACCTCCGAGTTCTGCACACGTTCATCTCGATGACGTCCCTCGAAATCTTGATACAGCAAAGTGTTGAGGGAGAGTTCCGTCACCACGCTGATGGTGCACTGATCCACGCAGGGCTTCGCCTAAGCAATACGTGAATATGAACGGAGGCGTAAACTGTGGAGGGGGCGCCGCACACGGCTAACAATGTTTGTTGTGTGTTCTAGCGGTGCCCCTCCCCCACATATATATAGGTTGGAGGGGAGGACAGGCAACCAAGGGAGCGCCCCAAGTAGGAGGAATCCTACTTGGGGTCCTCCGAATTCGGCCTCCCCCTTTCCTATTCCTATTCGGAGTAGGAAGGGAATAGGGGGAAGGGGGCATCCTATTCCCTTTTTCCGATCCTGCTTCCCCTTTCCTTCTCCAATTTGGCCAGCCCATATGGGGGGCGCACCAACCCCTTTGTGGCTGGTGTGTTTCCCCTCTTGGCCCATTAGGCCCATATAGTTGCCGGGGGCGCCCGGAACCCCTTCCGGTGACCCGATATGTACCCGGTACCCTCGGAACACTTCCGGTGTCCGAATATCATCATCCTATATATGAATATTTACCTCTCGACCATTTGGAGACTCCTACTCATGTCTGTGATCTTATCTGGGACTCCGAACAACATTCTGTCACCAAATCACATAAATCATATAATACAAAATCGTCATCGAACGTTAAGCGTGCGGACCCTAAGGGTTCAAGAACTATGTAGACATGACCGAGACACCTCTCCGGACAATAACCAATAGCGGAACCTGGATGCTCATATTGGTTCCCACATATTCTATGAAGATCTTTGTCGGTCAAACCGTTATGACAACATACATTATTCCCTTTGTCATCGGTATGTTACTTGCCCGAGATTCGATCGTCGGTATCTCCATACCTAGTTCAATCTTGTTACCGACAAGTCTCTTTACTCATTTCATAATACACATCTGGCAAGTAACTCATTAGTCACATTGCTTGCAAGGCTTATTATGATGTGCATTACCGAGAGGGCCCAGAGATACCTCTCTGATACTCGGAGTGACAAATCCTAATCTCGATCTATGCCAACCCAAAAAACACCTTCGGAGATACCTGTAGAGCATCTTTATAATCACCCAGTTACGTTGTGACGTTTGATAGCACACAAGGTATTCCTCCGGTATCCGGGAGTTGCATAATCTCATAGTCAAAGGAATATGTATATGACATGAAGAAAGCAATAGCAATAAAACTTAACGATCATTATGTTGAGCTAACGAATGGGTCTTGTCCATCACATCATTCTCCTAATGATGTGATCACGTTCATCAAATGACAACACATGTCTATGGTTAGGAAACTTAACCATCTTTGATTAACGAGCTAGTCTAGTAGAGGATTACTAGGGACACTGTGTTTTGTCTATGTATCCACACATGTATAAAGTTTCCGGTTAATACAATTCGAGCATGAATAATAAACATTTGTCATGATATAAGGAAATATAAAATAACAACTTTATTATTGCCTCTAGGGTATATTTCTTTCACTTATCTATTTGGCTTGCCGGGGATCGCAGTGTCGGGCAATCTTCTCAACTCCTTGTCAAAGCTAAGTTCATGGCAGGAAACTGCAGTTCATGCATATGAGAATTAATGCAAGATGCGATCCTATCTATATGCATATGCAAATGCTTATGAAATGCTTATGTAGTGATCTTGGAATGCTCATGCATACATGCAATCTTGGTCGGGGTCCCCCATAGCGCTTCTTTACTTTCTCTTGCACAGGGTCATCGCCCTAGCTTTGTACAATGGGTTACATGCAGCTGAGGCAAGGCCTGTACAAAAGGGTGGTTGTCGGTGTCAAAACCGGCAGATCTCGGGTAGGGGGTCCCGAACTGTGCGTCTAAGGCGGATGGTAATAGGAGGCGGGGGACACGATGTTTACCCAGGTTCGGGCCCTCTTGATGGAGGTAATACCCTACGTCCTGCTTGATTGATCTTGATGATATGAGTATTACAAGAGTTGATCTATGACGAGATCGTAGAGGCTAAACCCTAGAAGCTAGCCTATGGTATGATTGTATGTTGTCCTACAGACTAAACCCTCCGGTTTATATAGACACCGGAGGGGCTAGGGTTACACAAAGTCGGTTACAAGGGAGGAGATCTAATATCCGTATTGCCAAGCTTGCCTTCCACGCCAAGGAGAGTCCCATCCGGACACGGGACGAAGTCTTCAATCTTGTATCTTCATAGTCCAACAGTCCGGCCAAAGGATATAGTCCGGTTGTCCGGGGACCCCCTACTCCAGGACTCCCTCAGTAGCCCCCGAACCAGGCTTCAATGACGATGAGTCCGGCACGCAGATTGTCTTCGGCATTGCAAGGCGGGTTCTTCTCCAAATTCTGAATATCTGCTGAGTAGTGTCCGGCTCCCCATAAATGTTGCACTTCTTGGCTGCTGCGCCCAATAAGGGCTATCTTCCATGTGTTGAGCGAATGCGAGGAGCTAGGGCATTTTTACATTCGCCACCCTAGCCATGTAAGTAAACTTATCTATTAAAGGGACGGGGATTCTTAGATCCAAACCACAACATCCTCCCACGGCGAGTATCCATCGGAGCAGCGCTCGAAAAAATCCATTCCAACATGGCCGGCCATCGCAGCTCCTCCTCCCGCTCCCGTAGCTCTAAGCCCGGTGATTGGGAGAAGTGTTCTGTCCCGCACAGCCAGTTAGTAGAGTTACAGACCCAGGGATTTCTCCCTTCAGCATATATGGTCCCCGTTCGAGCCGGGCTCGCCACCTATAATGGCGGGGAGCAAGCGGAGAGCTTCCTCAATCCCTCCAAGGGGGAGCGGGTATGCCTTGTCCCTTATTTACTAAGGGGACTTGGATTTCCAATCCATCTGTTCCTCCGCGGGCTCCTGGAGTTTTACGGCCTCCAGTTGCATAATTTCACCCCCGCTTCCATATTACACATCGCTGGTTATGTTGCCCTTTGTCAGTTGTTTCTGGGCTGCGAAGCTCATTTCGAGCTGTGGAAGAGGCTATTCTGCCTTGTGCCCCGTACACAGGAGGGGTCAATATATCAAGTGGGCGGAGCCGAAATATGGCGCATCACCGGGACCAGATACTTGTCGGGTACCCCGAAGAAGACGTCCGAAGACTGGCCTTCGGAGTGGTTTTATATGGAGGACGTCCCCCTTCCAGATCCTATTCGGAGGGGTCTTCCCGAGTTCGACAATGCCCCTTCGAAGAAACGCCGAAGTTGGCGCCCACGGAGCCCTCAGGAGGAACATAACGGAGAAGTCCTTTACCTGGCGGGCCGGATAAAAGCGATGGCTCAATCAGGATTGACAATAATCGAGGTTATGTCAATATGTATAATGCGGGGGGTGCAAACACTTCAATATCGAGGGCGCCCCATGTGGCGCTTTAACGGGGAAGATGATGCCACCCGCTGCGGGCGTAAGGGACCAGACTCTACTGCTGCTCTAGCAAAAATTATGTCCGAGTTGTTCAAGGGAGAGGAAGAGGAGTTCATCCGTATTAAGCCACGGGATGGATTCTCCATGTACAACCCTCCAAGCTGGGTGAGCTGTCACTTTTTACTCCCAACCTTCCCGCACTCTTTGTCATAAATACTCACCTTGTCGTTTCATGGCAGGAACTGCGAAAAGCTGTAACGGAGCTCAACAGCCCACCTCCACAACCGGAGGACCCTGACCGGGCCCTCGATCCCAGACTCAAAGAGGATCCGGACATATTTGTGGAGCTGATCGACAGGACATTCTATCAATTGAGCTGCGATGATGCCATGGTGGCCATCATAGCCGACTATCCTGGGCTACTCCCTGCATCGCATGTAAGGAAAACCGGAGTCCCAACTTCCGAGAAGGATCCCCTTTTATGCACTTCACCTACCGTACACATATGGTGTTTTACAGGGAAGGCCCTCGGGACGCCATGCCGAACCCGCAGTGACTCGCCAACGAGGGACACCGAAGCCGGGTAGGCCAAAAAGGAAGGCGGTCAGGACGGAGACACCGGCGCAGAGGTATGATACAGAACCTCGCTTCGTGGTTGTCGTCTTTCTTAAAATATAACGACGTCCATGTTTCCTGGTAGGAAAAACGCTCGCCGGACTATATCCGGAGAGGTTGCCGATCATGCCTCCACCAGTCGGGCTGCAGGGCCGAACATAGAGGCGGAAGCTAACACGGGGAGAACGCCGGATGCTCCTCCTATAGAGGGATCGGATAGACTATCCACTACAAATTCCGAAGTGGAGAGCACCATGAATCACAGGCGTCGCCGGGCCGTACTCCGTGACGCTTGTTTTTCCCAAGAGGCATTCGATGCCTTCAACTTAGGAGATGCGTACATCCGTTCTGCACAAAACGGCCTTGCCAGAGCCAGGACCAGTATGTAAAGGATATACGGGTAAGAAAATCTGACGATTATATATATATATATATATATATATATATATATCAGTAGCCCCTAAGACTTGAAACAGTTGATACAACTGATTTAAGGATCATTATTTGTGCAGGTTCTTACAAAGAAGAATACCCAATTGTCTCAAGAGCTGGAAGAGTGCAAAGCCTAGCTACGGGCCGCGGTGGCCACGTTGAAGGAGTCCGAGAAGGCCCCCTCTGGTAACACTTGTTTCCATTGCAAAGAATGGCAGGTACCAGATAGTATGCGACATGCATGCAAATCTAACAATAGATGTTGCAGATGACTCCGAGTGGATCCGGAGGCCGTGCCGGAGGATGCGCAACATGCTAATCGATAGCTAAATGATGGTGAGCGCGTGCTTACGCAGGTCAGGTAGGAGAAAAATAATCTCTAGGACGCCAATATCCGGCTGGGCATGGGACTGAAAGATGTCCGAGCCCAACTTGCGGACTCCGTGAAGGAGAATAAGCGGCTTCGACGCGGCATTTTCAGTAAGTGATTGAGCGAACTTTTGAAAGAGTTTGGCGAAGAAGCCAGCTAACAGAGTTATGTCTACAGGTATGCTGACGGGTCGTCCCGTGGAGGAGATGCCTGAGTCTGCAGGTGATGCAGGTATTTCCCAAGCCTTGTGGTCATCCGCCTCCCCGCTAGGAGGCATGGGGGAGCTTATAGAGAAGCTCAAGGGAGCGCGGCGGCGCTTCCAATTATGGAAGATATCAGCCTGCCGACAAGGTGCAAGGGAAGCTTGGGCCATGGTGAAGACGTGATATACCAAAGCTGACCCAAACCACATGGCCGAGGTCGGACCTATGGGGCCCGATGGGAAAGAGATCCCCGTTAGTTTGGTGTATGACCAAGTAGAATTAGTCGCAAAGTATTCCCAACAGGATTGTAGGCTAGACAGCCTGTTGGATGGTATAGAAGAAGAATTTAATCAGTCTTAGTGATTGTGTACTTTAAGTGACATATGTAATGTCCCTAGCCGGATTGTAAATCATTTGTCATGGCGGACCTTTTCGCTTCAACCTTTGGACCCGATAGTCCGGAGTGTATCCGAATACTCGCTCGGTTATGTAAAAACCGGGGTATGCATGGAAACCAGGCGTAGGGGTCATAAGTGCTTGAACAGACAAGTACCCAACTAGCTATGTTATATTACATGGATAGTAAGAAACATCTTCCAGGGAGAATAGTTCCGTTAAGGGTTCCTTTCCCTGGGTACGCATGCCCTAATGTGCATGTCCGAACTGCGAAAAGAGACGCAGAATATAAACATCTGGGGACATGTATCAAAATAAATAAAAGATATCTTTTGTTCACCGACCCAATATTCCCTTAAGAATGCTAGCTTTCGGCTTCACCCAGTCTGAGGTACACATCCGACTGACCCGGCAGTAACAATCGCAGAGGTGCTCCCCTTATGCCCTAGCTGAATTAACAGGAACGTAGGGCACAAATACAAGAGCCAGGCAACCCAGCTTGGCCAAAACTTAAGTCATATCGATGCATATAATGGCGAAAAAGGTACATGCGGAAGAATAACACATGTGTGGGGCATAAAGCCCAGAAAAATAGTTATATTAAGCTTCTGTATAAGAAGCCCCCAGGTATAATGAGCGCAGTTAGCGCGTCAAGATTGTGTAGTCAAGACACAATTTAGCCTTTTAAGGCCTTGAGGAGAAGAAAAAAGAAGAGAGAGAAAGAGAAAAGACAGATAATGCATATGCAAAAAATTGACGGGGGTAAGGAGACAAACATAGAGTCCGACTCTAGGCGTAGAATCTTCGGAGTCTGGCTGCGTTCCATGGGTTTGGCTCGAGTCGGTTGTCTGATGCATCCCGCGGACGGTATGCTCCACCAGTCAGAACCTGGTCAATAATGAAGGGACCTTCCCATTTGGGCTTGAGCTTGTTCTTTTTCTTCTCCGGCAGGCGTAGAACTAGTTCGCCAACGTTATAGGTTTTGGCCCGTACTTCTTTGCTTTGATACCTTCGAGCCTGTTGCTGATAGAATGTGGAACGGGCTTTTGCCACGTCGAACTCCTCCTCCAGGGCGTCCAAACTGTCCTGCCGATCGAGCTTGGCCTCTTTTTCTTCATACATGCGCACTTGAGGTGAGTCATGCATTATGTCGCAAGGCAGAACCGCCTCTGCGCCGTACACCATAAAAAATGGTGTGTATCCGGTAGTGCGATTCGGCGTGGTCCGCAGCCCCCATAGTACAGAGTCAAGCTCCTCTACCTAGTGCGTGTTTGAGTCCTTTAAGGACCGCACTAATCTAGGTTTGATGCCGCTCATGATAAGACCATTTGCTCGCTCGACTTGACCGTTAGTTTGCGGGTGATAGACAGAAGCATAATCGAGCTTGATGCCCATGTTGCTGCACCAAAGTTTTACCTCGTCGGCTGTGAAGTTCGTGCCGTTGTCAGTGATGATGCTGTGGGGGATGCCATAATGGTGTACAACCCCAGATATGAAGTCTATCACCGGTCCGAATTTAGCCATTTTACGGGTTTGGCTTCTATCCATTTGGTGAATTTATCCACCATGACCAGTAAGTATTTTTTTCTTATGGGTTCACCCTTTAAGGGGTCCGACCATATCAAGCCCCCAGACCGCAAAGGGCCAAGTTATGGGAATTGTTTGGAGAGAGGTGGGCGGCATATGGCTTTGGTTTGCAAAAAGCTGGCAACCGATGCAATGTTGGACCAGATACTGTGCATTTGCTCGGGCCGTGGGCCAATAGAAACCTGTGCGGAAGGCCTTGCTTACAAGGGCCCGGGCTGCGGCATGGTGGCCGCCGAGTCCAGCATGGATTTCTGCCAAAAGTTTCTGCCCTTCCTCTTCGGGGATGCACCTTTGAAGGACTCCGGTAGTGCTTTTCTTATAAAGCTCTCCCTCATGGACCTTATAGGCTTTAGATCGCCGCACTATGCAGTGTGCCTCATTTTGGTCCTCGGGTAGTTCCTGCCTGGTTAGGTAGGCCAGGAATGGTTCTATCCATGGGGCGACGACGGCCATTATCACGTGGGCTGAAGGTGTTATTTCGATGGCAGAGCCTCCAATTGTGTCAGAGTGTTCGGTATCTGGTGTTGTGGCCGGGTCCGGACTATTGTTACCGGTGTCCCCTTCCCATACCACGGATGGCTTAAACAGCTTTTCCAGGAAGATGTTAGGTGGGACATGGTCGCACTTAGAGCCGATACGTGTGAGTATATCCGCCGCCTGATTGTTTTCCTGAGCCACATGGTGGAATTCAAGCCCCTCGAACCGAGCTAACATTTTGAGGACGGTGTTGTGATATGCCGCCATTTTCGGATCCTTGGCATCGAAGTCTCCATTTATTTGAGATATTGCGAGGTTCGAGTCCCCACGCACCTCCAGGCGTTGAATGCCCATGGAAACTGCCATCCGGAGACCGTGTAATAGGGCTCGTATTCGGCTGCGTTGTTGGAGTCTGTGTATAGTATTTGGAGTACGTATTGGAATGTATCTCCGGTGGGGGATGTCAGGACGACGCCAGCCCCCAGACCAGCCAGCATTTTAGAGCCGTTAAAGTGCATGATCCAATTGGAATACGCGCCGTACTCTTTAGGGAGTTCGGCTTCTGTCCATTCGGCGACGAAATCAGCCAGTACTTGCGACTCAATGGCTCGCCGTGGTCTATATGTTATGTCGAACAGGAGGAGCTCGATAGCCCATTTGGCAATCCGGCCCGTGGCATCGCGGTTGTTTATTATGTCATTGAGTGGTACTTCTGAGGCCACCATAATTGAACACTCTTGAAAGTAGTGTCATAATTTCTGGATGCCATGAATACCGCATATGCTATCTTTTGATAATGTGGGTACCGTGATTTGCAAGGAGTGAGAAAAGTGGATACATAATATACCGGCTTTTGAAGTGGGAATATATGTCCGTCCGTCTCTCGTTCGATGACGAGCACTGCGCTTACAACTTGGTGAGTTGCCGCTATATATAACAGCATTGGTTGGCCGACATTTGGCACGGCCAAGATTGGGTTGGTGGCCAGGATGTCTTTTATTTCTTCCAATCCAGTTGTGGCTGCGTCCGTCCACTCAAAGTGTTCGGTGCGTCGAAGAAGGCGATAGAGGGGGAGTGCCTTTTCTCCTAATCGGGAGATAAAGCGGCATAAGGCCGCCACACATCCAGTTAACTTCTGGATTTACTTCAGGTCATTTGGGATAGCCAACTGCGACAAAGCCCGGATTTTGGCCGGATTTGCTTCAATTCCTCTACTGGAGACGATGAAGCCCAGGAGCTTTCCGGCGGGTACGCCGAAAACGCATTTTTCCGGATTGAGCTTAATGTCGTATGTTCGGAGATTGTCGAATGTGAACCTCAAGTCGTCTATTAAGGAGTCGACATGTCTGGTTTTAACGACCACATCATCTATGTATGCCTCCACTATTTTGCCGATCTGCTTTTCCAGACATGTCTGAATCATGCGCTGATACGTTGCACCGGTGTTTTTGATCCCGAAGGGCATTGTGTTAAAACAGAAGGGGCCGTATGGAGTGATAAATGCCGTTGCGGCTTGATCGGACTCCGCCATCTTAATTTTGTGGTAACCGGAGTATGCGTCAAGGAAGCACAATGAGTCGTGTCCTACGGTGGCGTCGATAATTTGATCGATGCGAGGGAGGGGGAGGGATCCTTTGGGCAAGCCTTATTAAGGTCCTTGAAGTCCACGCACAGGCGCCAAGATTTCTCCTTCTTTGGTACCATTACCAAGTTTGCTAGCCAGTCCGGATGTTTTATTTCTCTGATGAATCCGGCCTCCAGTAACTTGGCTAGCTCCTCTCCCATGGCTTGTCGCTTAGGTTCGGAGAAACGCCGAAGAGTCTGCTTGACCGGCTTGAATCCCTTTAGAATGTCAAGGCTATGCTCGGCCAGCCTGTGTGAGATTCCTGGCATGTCTGAAGGATGCCAGGCGAATATGTCCCAATTCTCGCGCGGGAACTCCCGTAGTGTGGCGTCTACAGTGAGGTTTAACTGTGCCCCGATGGATGCTGTTTTTGTGGGGTCCGTTGGATGGACTTGGAATTTGACTATTTCATCCGCTGGTTTAAAAGAGGTGGACTTGGATCTTTTGTCGAGTATCACGTCGTCCCTCTCCACTATGGAGCGCAACACAGTTAATTCCTCCGCCGCAAGGGCTTCGGATAATGCCTCGAGGGCCAGTGCGGCTGTCTTGTTTTCGGCGCGGAGTGCTATGTCCGGATCACTAGCTAGAGTGATGACTCCATTAGGCCCGGGCATTTTGAGCTTCATGTACCTATAATGGGGTATGGCTTGGAAGATCGTGAATGCTTCCTGCCCTAGAAGGGCGTGGTATCCGCTATTGAACGGGGCCACTTGGAATGTAATTTCTTCGGACGTGTAATTCTCCGGAGTGCCGAATACCACATCTAGTGTGATTTTCCCAGCGCAACGTGCCTCCCGACTAGGGATGATTCCTTGGAAGGTTGTGCTGCTTTGCTCAATACGGTTTCTGTCTATTTCCATTTTTTGAAGAGTTTCCTCATAAATGAGGTTTAATCCGCTGCCGCCATCCATGGGCACTTTAGTAAGCCGAAAGTCGTCAACAATTGGACTGAGGACCAAGGCGGCTAGTGCTCGGGCTGTTCGGAATTTAGGTCCGTCACTGGCATTGAAGGTGATAGCCGTGTCGCTCCATGGATTTATTGCTGCCACGTGGTAGACTTCGGCAAGAGGCTGCGGAGTGCTTGCTTACGCCTATTATTTGAGGCGAAGGTCTCGAAGACTGTTAGTATTGTATTGTTATCCACGGGATGGTGCTCTGCGGTGTTTTGAATGTGGAGATCCTCACCGCTCTTGGCCACCTGCCAGAGTACCCAACATGCTCTAAGGTTGTGTGTTGGTATGGTATCCGTTGTACTATGAATTTTGTAGGGCCCGTTAAGCCATCCCTCCAATACAGTTCCACGCCCTGTAGTGGGCTTTTGCTTCTTTGTAGTTGAGTCGGGCGACTTATGAGAGTGCACCCTTTTAGTTCGGACTGGGGGTTTTGTCAGAGCCGGGTTATCCCAAAATTTTGTTTGGGTTTTCCAGGCGCTTTCCATCGCACAGTACTTCCGTACTATGGCCGCCAGGTCAGCGAAGTGTGCAATGTCACGGCGACTTATAGCGTTGAGGATTCCCTTGTCCGTGCAATTGTTGCAGAAGAACGAAATTGTGTCTTCCTTGCCACAGTCCTTGACCTTGTTCATTACAAGGAGGAATCTAGCCCAATAGTGATGTACTGTCTCTTGGGGATCTTTCCTAATGTTGGAAAGATCGTTTATATTTGGGTGGGTGGGTGGATTTAAGTCCAGACCTTGACCCAATCTGAGACCCAGGGGCGGAGGAGTTTCCAATCTTGGAAGTTCGGGCTCCGGGATGTTGCCCCGCAGGTTTGGCATGCAGCCTGATTCTAGGTTCAGGTTTAGGGCCATGTCCTCCCGTGGACCGGTATCCGGCTCGGAGAGCTCGAGAATCCAGACATAGTTCATCCTCGGGATAGAGGAAGATTCGCTGCATTGCTCCTCCACCACCGCTATCTGATGGGTGACCGACGGAGAGTTAATCTCCCTTTGGTCGGGTTTAAGCCCAATCCGATCATAGTCCGTAGCAACTCCTAGAGCGGTGATGCGATCCAAGAGCTCGTTCAAAGAGGAGAGCTCCATTGGATCCATCTGCTCGGTAAATTTCGAGCCGATGTGGAGGCTATTTTCGATGACCCGAGAAGTCATCGTCGGCGTGGCGGCCAAGCGGGCGGTCATGACGAAGCCGCCTAGTCGGAGAGTTTGGCCTACAGCCAGGGCTCCCCAGAGGTGATGTTGTTCTTGACAACGAGACGAGCCATCCCTCCTTATGATGACGACATAGTGCAACTCTCAATGAAAGCACCAATGTCGGTGTCAAAACCGGCGGATCTTGGGTAGGGGGTCCCGAACTGTGCATCTAAGGCGGAGGGTAACAGGAGGCGGGGGACATGATGTTTACCCAGGTTCGGGCCCTCTTGATGGAGGTAATACCCTACGTCCTGCTTGATTGATCTTGATGATATGAGTATTACAAGAGTTGATCTACCACGAGATCGTAGAGGCTAAACCCTAGAAGCTAGCCTACGGTATGATTGTATGTTGTCCTACGGACTAAACCCTCCGGTTTATATAGACACCGGAGGGGGATAGGGTTACACAAAGTCAGTTACAAGGGAGGAGACCTAATATCCGTATTGCCAAGCTTGCCTTCCACGCCAAGGAGAGTCCCATCCGGACACGGGACGAAGTCTTCAATCTTGTATCTTCATAGTCGAACAGTTCGGCCAAAGGATATAGTCCGGCTGTCCGGAGACCCCCTAATCCAGGACTCCCTTAGTGGCTGCCGGGCAGGGCCCGACAGCCGCACCTTACTGGTATAACTTGTGGAGATGCTCAATGTTCCATGAGTTTTGCAACTAAATGCCATCTCCGGTCTCCAAACGGACTGCGCCAGGTCTGGTGACTCGTACTATCCGGTAAGGGCCTTCCCACTTTGGTGACAACTTATTTGTACCCTTGGCGGACTAAACGCACCTAAGGACAAGGTCACCTTCCTCAAAACACCGGGCATGAACCCTGCGGCTATGATAGCGACACAGGGCTTGCTGATAGCGTGCAGCATGCGTAGCAGCCCGGAGACGGTTCTCCTCGAGTAGCACAGCGTTGTCACGCCGGTGCTGATCTTGCGCTACTTCATCGTAGGCAAGCACTCTTGAAGACCCATAAATGAGTTCCGTGGGGATAACTTCTTCTGCCCCGTAGACCAGGGAGAAGGGAGTCTGCCCGGTAGCTCAGTTTGGTGTCATTCTGAGGGACCATAGAACTACCGGCAGCTCCTCGATCCACCGCCTGCCGTGCTTCTGCAGCGTATCAGAGGTTCTCGACTTGAGTCCACGTAGCACTTCAGCGTTGCCCTCTCAGCTTATCCATTGCTCCAGGGGGATGCCACAGAGGCAAATGAGATCTTGCATCCAAGGGCATGAACATATTGCATGAAGGCACGGCTCATGAATTGGGTGCCGTTGTTGGTAATGACCCTTGCCAGAATTCCAAAACGACACACCAATTCTTTCAAGAACTTGATAGCTGACTAAGCAGTCACCTTTCTCATGGCAGTCACTTCCGGCCACTTTGTAAACTTTTCGATAGCAATGAACAAGAATTCAAAGCCCCCGATTGCGCATGGGAAGGGGCCGAGGATATCGAGCCCCCAAACCGAAAATGTCCATGATAGAGGGATTGTTTGAAGAGCTTGGGCAGGCAGGTGGGTTTTCTTGGAATGGAACTGGCAGGCTTCACATTTGGTGACTAGATCGACCGCATCTTGGAGGGTTGTGGGCCAATAGAATCCTTGCTAGAATGATTTCCCAACTAATGCCCTTGATCTAATGTGGGAGCCGCACATGCCTTTGTGTATCTCAGCCAGCAGTTCCTTTCCTTCTTCCTGGCAGACGCACTTCAATTTCACACTGTTGGGCCTCCTTCTGTATAGAGTGTCATCGACAAACTAATACATACTGGCCCTCCGGGCTACTTTTTCAGCTTCATCTTGGTTGCCAGGAAGCTCTCCGGTTTGGAGGAAGTGGGCAATGTGCCTTGTCCAAGTTAGAGCTGGAGCTCGGCAACGAGGAGTAGCGGCACCTCCTCTGCTGCGGGAGCACATGCCTCGTTCGCGGGGTCCATGGGCCCGGCTGGAGGGTGTGTTCCGGCAGGCTGTTAGGAGTTGTTTCCGACAGGGTCTCTGCCAGGAGCAGACGGCTCTACCGGGAGAGGCTTACTGGTGTCCAACTTTCTCCTTTTCCTGGCCATTGTTGCTGGGGATACGGAGGGCTGAGTGAGATGGAGAACAGAAGTCCCTGGTTCCACAGGAAGCTTCTGTGCGGCACACTTTGACAAATTATCAGCCATGCTGTTTTCCGCACGGGGTACGTGCTCTGTTTACAATCTGTCAAAGTGCTCCTCCAATATCCTCACTTCCTCGACGTATGCCTCCATCAATGGACTTTGGTAATCCTTGTTAACTTGTCTCACCACAAGTTGTGAATCTCCTCGAATGATCAGCTTCTTAATTCCCAATTCGGCTGCAATCCTAAGCCCGGCAAGGAGCCCTTCAGACTCAGCTGTATTTATGGTTTCTTCTTCCTGGGCAAAATGCATTTGAATGACGTACTTCAAGTGCTCCCTGGAGGGGGAGACAAGAAGCACGCCAGGTCCTGCACCTTGTAGGGAAAAAGCACCATCAAAATACATAATCCATTCTTGGGGTGATTTCTTGCCGGGGATAACTGTCTTTGTGACTTCCTCGTTAGGGGTTTGCGTCCATTCTGCAATAAACTGTACCAATGCCCTGCTCTGAATAGTCAATGTGCTCTCAAACTTCAAACCAAAACTGGATAACTCCAAAGCCCACTCCACTATTCCGCCAGTAGCCTCAGGGTTTCGGAGTATCCTTTGCAGCGGGAAACGAGTAACAACCGTGATCTCATGGGTTTCGAAGTAGTGGCGCAGTTTCCTTGAGGCCATGATGAGACCAAAGATCAACTTTTGCACGCGAGAGTACCATAATCTAGCCCCCTATAACAGGGAGCTGATGAAGTACACTGGGCACTGCACCACTTTCTTCCTTGTCGCATCCTTGGGGTCGCTCTCGTTGTTGTGCCCATTTATGTCCTGATCCTTCTCTGACTCTACCAGTCCCTGCTCACTCTCTGCCTCATCCACTTCTCACTGTGCTACCAAGGCTGCACTGACCACCTGGTTGGTTGCCGCTATGTACAACAGCAACGACTCCTGGGGTTTGGGAGCAACCAAGGTAGGCACAGGGCACAAGTAGGCCTTCAACTCGTGCAAAGTTGTATCTCCTTCCAGGGTCCACTTCATAGGCCCTGCCTTCTTCAAAATTTTGATGAACGACAGGGCGCGCTCGGCAGACTTGGAGATGAATCTGCTTAGCGCGACAACGCATCCCGTCTGACGCCTCACATCCTTAACTATCCTTGGCGCTTGGATCTTCTCGATATCTTTGATCTTGTCGAGGTTGGCCTCGACCCCGCGACAGGACACAAAGAACGCAAGCAACTTGTCAAAGGGAACACCAAATACACACTTCTCCGAGTTGAGCACCAAATTGATCTTGCGTAGATTAGCAAATGTCTCCTCCAGATCTTGGATAAGGGTGGCTCTATCCTTGATCTTGGCTACAATGTCATCCACATAAGCTTCTATGTTTCGGTGCAGCCGTGGCTCAAAACCAATCTGGACTGCCCTTGCAAAAGTGGACCCGGCACTCTTTAATCCGAACGCCATGCGGACAAAACAGTACGTACCAGAGGGGGTAATGAAGGACGTCTTCTCTTCATCTTCCTTGGACATGAAGATTTGGTGATACCCAAAATATGCATCCAGAAAGGAGAGAAAATCACAACCTGAAGTGGAATCCACAATCTGATCAATGCGCGGCAAGGGAAACGGGTCCTTCGAGAAAGATTTGTTGAGATATGTGAAATCTATGCAAAGCCTCCATTTCCTGTTAGCCTTCTGGACTACCACTGGATTGGCCAACCACGTGGGATGCAGCACTCCTCTAACCAAACCAGCTACCTCAAATTTCTTGATCTCTTCCGCGATGAATTATTGCCTCTCCAAGGCCTACTTCCAGACTTTTTGCTTGACAGGTCGGGCGGGTGGGCAGACAGCAAGGTGGTACTCGATTACCTCCTTGGGAACACTAGGGATGTCAGATGGTTGCCAAGCACACACATCGATATTTGCCCGCGGGAAGACAACGAGTGCGCTTTCCTATTTGTCATCGAGGGTGGTGCTGATAGTGAAAGTACCATCAACGCCAGCCAGCCCTGCTGGGACCTTCTTCACTTGGGGTGCAGCGACCTTGGATCTCTTGTTGTTGGAACACTCCGGCACATCATCAATGGCTGTCGTGTACTCGGAGGGGGCATGCTCTGGATTCTTTGCCGGAGTTCCTACAATCTCTAAATTCTTTCCTTTGCTTTCCCTGGCGGGAACTGCTGCTGCCACTGCCTATGCCGCAACCGCGTCCCGGTACATCTTGTCCACACAAATGATTGCATCCTTCTCATCTGATGGGACGGTGATGACTCCCAGTGGCCCAGGCATCTTCAAGGTGTTATAGGCATAGTGGGATGCCGCCATGAATTTAGCCAAGCCCGGGCATCCAAGAATCCCATTGTATGGCCGCGAGAGATCAACCACATCAAACACAATCCTCTCAGTCCAGAAGTTTAGTTCTCCCCCAAACGTTACCAGCAACGTGATCTTTCCCTTAGATGGCTCCTACCGGGATTAACTCCTTGAAACATGCCGGTAACCTCTAGCTCTTCCTCTGCTATCTGAAGCTTGCTGATAACTGCTGGGGAAATCAGATTCAATCCGGCCCCGCTGTCCACCAACATCTTTGTGACCTTGAGGTTGCAAATTGTTGGGGAGACCAACAATGGCAAACACCCTACCATAGTGGTTCAGCTAGGGTGATCCTCCTCATCAAAAATGATGGGCGTACAGGACCACTTGGGCGGCTTCTGGGCCTCTGGTGCTGGTTCCACGGCATTGACCTCTCACGCCCACCGCTTGAGTTGGCGGTGAGGGGTGTGCAGGGATGCACCTCCGTCAATGCACAAGGCATCAGTAGCCTTTTGAAACTCTTGCTCACTGGTTTCCTCTTCATCCCCTCCATCACTCTCATCATCACAACCTTCCTTCTCTCGGCCTCTGGCGGGTTTTCCTTGGTTCCGAAAGGGTTTGCCGGGGCGATTTACTTCACCACCTCGTCCCTTACTGCCAGCAACATTCTGACCTTTTTCCTTGTCACACTTCTCATACTTTGCTCTTTGTCTCTTAACAAGCTGCTCAACCTGATAACACTCTTGAAGATCGTGGCCCTTGGTCCGATGTATCTTGCAATACGGCCCATCACCTTTCCCGGCTTTCTCGGCCACAGCGGCTTCCCGGCAGTCAGCACACGGGGCAGCTTCCTTTCCGGGGGCCTCAGCTTTGGCCTTCTTGTTGGTACTAGGCATACCCGATCCTTCAACAGTCATCACTGCTTTATCCCTCCGCTTCTTACTACGCTTCTTACTCTTCTTCTGGCTGGTTGATTCGTCATCATCCTCTGAATCAACATTGGTGAAATCTTCCTCTCCGGGTAACTTCCTTCCCTCCTCCATCCGGGCACACTTATCCCTTAGGGTGTAGAGCTCCATCATAGTCTTGGGCAACCGCACGTTCATCTTGGAACGAATCCGGCGGTTATGCACATTGGACTAGAAGGCAGCTATCACAGCTGTCGTGTGGATATTTGGGATGTTTCTATGAACTTTGTTAAATCTCTATAAATACTTACGGAGGGTTTCTCCTTCCTTCTGTTGGAGAAGATGCAAGTAGTTGGGTCGGCCTGGCTCTTGATGGCCGCCAGTGAAGGCGCCAATGAACTCATGGCACAGGTCAGCCCATGATGAAACTGAGTTCTCCGGCAGGTGCATCAGCCAAGACCTCACATTGGACTTGAGGGCCAAAGGGAAGTAGTTGGCAAACACCTTCTCATCTCTTCCCCCGGTAGCCTGAACAGTGATGGTGTAGATGCTCAGGAACTCTGTCGAGTTCGGCCTCCCATCGTACTTCTCAGGTATCTCTGGCTTGAACATGCGAACGGACGGCCAACGGACTTGCTGCAGCTCACGAGTGAAGGTAGGGAAGCCAACCTCGAAAGGTAGGCACCCGCCAACACCGAGCGCGGGCTCCTCAGCGTAGGGTCCGTCGCACCCGTCGGTCTGGCGGATGTCGTCAGGTGTTGCTCGACAACGATGTGTGTGTCTCCTCTCCGCCTATCCTCCGGGGCTCGTCGTCGGCCTGGACGTACTCGAGGGTCAGAAGAGGCCATCGAGACGTTGTCGGGGTCTTGATTTTGTTGCGCTCGCACTGGCTGCCATGGCGGGAACTGCGCCGTGGGGGTGGCCCCTTCCGTACGGTCAACAGCATGAGCCGTTGCTGTCGCTTGGGAAGGTTGTGGCGGGCTAGCTCACCGTGAGCCCCCAGCTTCGGTGAAACCGAGCAGACTTTGGATGGTGGCATGCCATTCGCCCATCTGCTCGGCCGCTGGCGGAAACCTCAGCAGCAGTTGAGCCCGCGCCATGGCCTCCGAAGCTGTACTTGGCAGGGATGATGATGAAGTCGATCGCACCGTCGCTCGTCTCCTGACGGTGCCAGCGGCGGCAGCACTACGCGCCCGCTGCTACTGCGAGGCGACCACCTAGATGTGGTGTGGCGAAGGTGCTTGAGGGCCAGCGGCTCCATCGGGTGCAGCGGCTTGGTTGACCCATCCCGAGGGAGGTGCACGCGCTACGGCCGCACCCATGGTGGGAGCGGCCAGAGGGCGGCAATTCGCCCCGGTCTGCGCGTCGTTGCTGCAACTGTGCCCGTCGGTGGGAGAGAGGGGCACAGATGGAGTAACCCCATCACCCGTACCTTGTGGAGCATAGCCGTCAGGATGTTGCTGATGCTGCTCTCCTCCGATGCCTCCGGCTCCTGCGTCGGCCGTGGGGGAAGTGCTGACAGTGCCGCCTGCTCCGACCACATCTCCAGTAGCGTCCGCGTCCTCACGTGTCTCCGCACCTCCCGCGGCGCTAGAGGCCACAGGCGACGAAGCCTTCGAGGTGGATGAGTGAGCCAAAGGGCCGGGTTTCTTCTTGGGCGCCATGGTCGATGGCACCGTCAAAGATGAAGATGGTGAAGAAGATGACGCGCTACACACGCCTTCAAGTTCACGCAAGCAAGCCCCCTACCTGGCGCGCCAAAGATGTTGCGGGAAACCACGGCCACCTATGGGACTAGAGGGCCCCTTGCTGGTTTGGTAGGGGGCGTCACGTTGCACAAAGAGTAGACGAGTGTGGAGCAGCACGACAGAGATCACGCAGGCAATTTTACCCAGGATCGGGCCGCCATGAGGCGTAAAACCCTACTCCTGGTGGAAAGGTGGTGGTGGAGCGAAGTACACTTGCCTGGCAGGGGTTGCCTCGGGGCGAAAGTGGCTATGCGCGTATGAGGGGGTGAGTTATCCAACCTTCTAACCCTGTCTACGGTTGCCATGGGCCTCCTTTTATAGATCAAGGGGTTACCACAATGGCAAAGTAGTCATTATGCACTAATAAGATAGCAAATAGTGCTATCATACCTAACGCTGTGGGCTGACAGTGCGCATTAAATGCATCTCTCAATGTCACATCGTTGGTTGCCCGGCAAGGCTTGCTGGGCCATCCTGCCAGCTCCACGCCTGCTCACTTGACATGTCGCAGGACGGGTGTCATCTGTGGGTTTTTCCTGTAGAGAGAGGCTGCAATGTGGCGAATGGCTTCCACTTAGTCACTTTGCGGCATGACACTGCATTGATCGACGACGTGGGTCGTGGCGGAGTGGTTGGTGAGGTGGTCTCGTCTCCGTGAGTCCCGGCAGGCCCTGCCAGGATTTCTTGGTTGCCTCCTTCTAGGCCTGGCCTCGCCCTTTGCCAGCCTCGCCTGTCCGGCAAAGCAGGCCTTTCTTTTGATGGTACCTTGCTTCTCTGGCTCGATCTTGGTCCCTCTAATATGTATGTTGGTTCTTTGGAGATCTTGGTTTCTTGAACTCTGACTTGGGCTGGTGCTTCAATTTCGTTCCCATGCCTATGCATAGTCTGGGCAACAGACCCAAGGTTTGTTGCACCGACAGCCTCCCACTTATGATTAACCCCTCTCGCAAGCATCCGCAACTACGAAAGAAGAATTAAGATAAATCTAACCATAGCATGAAACATGTGGATCCAAATCAGCCCCTTACCAAGCAACGCATAAACTACGGTTTAAGCTTCTATCACACTAGCAACCCATCATCTACTTATTACTTCCCAATGCCTTCCCCTAGGCCCAAATCATGGTGAAATGTCATGTAGTCGACGTTCACATAACACCACTAGAGGAAAGACAACATACATCTCATCAAAATATCGAACGAATACCAAATTCACATGATTACTTATAACAAGACTTCTCCCATGTCCTCAGGAACAAACGTAACTACTCACAAAGCATATTCATGTTCATAATTAGAGGGGTATTCAATATCATTAAGGATCTGAACATACGATCTTCCACCAAATAAACCAACTAGCATCAACTACAAGGAGTAATCAACACTACTGGCAACCCACAAGTACCAATCTGAGGTTTTGAGACAAAGATCGGATACAAGAGATGAACTAGGGTTTGAGAGGAGATGGTGCTGGTGAGTATGTTGATGAATATTGACCCCCTCTCGATGAGAGGATCGTTGGTGATGACGATAGCTTTGATTTCCCCCTCTCGGAGGGAAGTTTCCCTGACAGAACAGCTCCATCGGAGTCCTAGATTGCTTCTGCCCAAGTTCCGCCTCGAGATGGCGGCGCTTCGTCCTGAAAGCTTCCTCATGATTTTTTTTCGGGTAAAAACCCTTCATATAGCAGAAGGTGGACACCGGGGACCTGCCAGGGGGCCACAAGCCCTAGGGGCGCGCCTAGGTGGTAGGGTGTGCCCCCAGGCTTGTGGCCACCTGGCGAGTCCCCTCTGGTATTTTCTTCGCCCAATATTTTTTCTATTCCAAATAATTCTTCATAAATTTCCAGGACTTTTGGAGTTGTGCAGAATAGGTCTCTCAGATTTTCTCCTTTTCGGTCTAGAATTCCAGCTGCTGGCATTCTCCCTCTTCATGTAAACCTTGTAAAATAAGAGAGAAAAGGCATAAGTATTGTACCATAATGTGTAATAACAGCCCATGATGCAATAAATATTAACATAAAAGCATGATGCAAAATGGACGTATCAACTCCCCCAACCTTGGACCTCGCTTGTCCTCAAGCGAAAGCCAAAATCGATAAATATGTCTACATGTTTAGAGATAGAGGTGTCGATAAAATAAAATACGGACATGAGGGCATCATGATCATCTTTAGAACAGCAACATATATTGACATATGATTTCTTATGCTAAGGTGACAATTCGTTCACAAGGTAAAGTATGAATCAAAAACTTAATTGAAAACCAACAAACTGTCATCTCAGTCACTGAAGCAATTGCAATTTATCATAATATCGGAAAGAGTCAATGTAAGAGCTTTTGTATAGCAAGTCCACATGCTCAACCATCTTTTAGTCTTTCACAATCGCTAACACTCACATGATACTTATGAGATCAAAGCCTCAATTGGACATAGAGAAAGATAGGGGCTTATAGTTTCGCCTCCCAACCTTTTACCTAAAGGGTAATGTCCACAATAATACTTTATGATAACCTACATCCTGAGTGGATATATATATATATATATATATCTTTCCCCAACATATAGTGCTTGCCAAAAAGAAAAGGTGTAAAAAGGAAAGGTGAAGATCACCATGACTCTTGTATAAAGGTAGAAGTAAAAATATAGGCCCTTCTCAGAGGGAAGCAGAGGTTGTCATGCACTTTTATGATTGGATGCACAAAATCTTAATGCAAAAGAACATCACTTTATATTGCCGCTTCTGATAAAGAACTTTATTACGCAGTCTGTCGCTTTTATTTCTTCCATATCACAAGTTCATATAAAGCTTATTTTCTTCACACTAAAATATCATACATATTTAGAGAGCATTTTTTATTGCTTGCAGCGATGACAACTTACTTGAAGGATCTTACTCAATCCATAGGTAGATATGGTGGACTCTCATGGCACAACTAGGTTAAGGGATGTTTGGATGCATAAGTAGTATCTCTACTTGGTGCAAAAGATTTGGCTAGCATAGGATGAGAAGCAAGCTCAACATGTTGGAGGATCCATGACAATATAACTTCTATTCGGATATAAGGAAACAAAACCCATTATGTTGTCTTCCTTGTTCAACACCAACCTTTTAGCCTGTAATATTTTAATGAGTGCTCACAATCACAAAAGATGTCCAAGATAGTATATTTATATGTGAAACCTCTCTTTCTCTATTACTTCCTATTAATTGCAACAATGACCAAAACTATCTTTGTCAACTCCCAACAAATTTTATTCATCATACTTCTTATATGTGAAGCCATCACTCTCCATAAGATCATCATATAATCTTTTACTTCTTTTATTCTTTTTCTTTTCCTCAAGATCATAGCAAGAAAGCAAAGCCCTCAATTCAAAACTATTTATTATATAACTCACAAACTCGATTACATAGATAGAACACAAAGCAAAACTCAAAGACAAATTCATACTAGAACTTTTATTCTACTAGATCAAGATATAACCAAAAGGATCAAACTAAGAAAAATGGTAGAGGTAAAGATGTGATGGTGATACGATAACGGGACACCTCCCCCAAGCTTGGCACAAGCCAAGGGGAGTGTCCATACCCTTATACTCAATTTTCCTTCTTCGGGGGTGGTGATGATGGAGTTGATGATGTTGCTGGCTTGTCCTTCGTATTCCAAGGCATAGGTTCACCATCGTAAAAAGATGAATGAGTCGTCGGGATCATCAAATCTGCAGCCAAACTCATCCTCTTAAATATGTATTCATACTCATAGTTTTGGTTTTGCAGGTCATAGATCTGGGCTTGGAGATGCTCAATTTTCTCATGAAGCTTGAAGATGGCCTCCCCAATGTTCTTGGCGTCCATCTTGTGGTCACGGGTAAATTCAGTGATCATGGCGTGATTGGCGTCGAGTCCATGTTCCACCATCCCTTGGCACTTGAAGACTTGCTGCTCCATTGCTTCGAGCCTTGTCTCCACGCTTTCGGTCCTCTTTGGCCCTTGAACATCGCGGATGTGCAGCACCCCCTCACGCAACTCAATGGTTTGAGGGTGTTGCAGCACCTCCGCAAGGTAGGGGTTGATGACCTTCTCGAAGAACTTGCCCTTCAGAGCACTTGGGGACGTCATACCGATCGAGATCTATCAGAAAAACAGCTCAAACAGCTCAAAACAAGAACAGAGGATTTTGTCATGATATGGTGGTCAAAACCTTTGGGAGATTATATAATGAATTTCTACCGACCAAAAGAAGTATTCTGCAAGAAAACGGAGTCCGGAGGGCACACGAGGTGGCCACAAGCCAGGGAGGCGCGCCCAGGGGTTAGGGCTCGCCTCCTCATGCACTTTCCGGACTACTTTTTATTTTCCTATTTTTTTTAATATTCCAAAATGGAATAGAATTGCCATTGGAAAGATTTTGGAGTCAGTTTACTTACCGTATCACATACCTATTCCTTTTCGGGAGTATGGAACATTATGGTAGGTCTCCCTGATGTACTCCTTCGTGGTATTAATAATATTGGTTTCAACATTTATGGTAGTACCTAAGATATAAAGTTTGATTCTTTGCTTGTTTACCACCTTTGGATTGGTGACTTAGGTGTTGTTGACCATGATGGCACCGGAACGGTAAACTTCCATGATTATGTAAGGCCCGTCCCATTTAGAGAGAAGTTTTCCTGTAGAAAATCTTAAACAAAAGTTGTATAGCAAGACATGGTCACCTACATTCAATTCACGCTTTTGTATCCTTTTATCATGCCATCTTTTAACTTTTTCCTTAAACAACTTGGCATTTTCATAGGCTTGGGTTCTCCATTCATCAAGTGAGCTCATGTCAAATAACATCTTCTCACTGGCAAGTTTGAAATCATAGTTGAGCTCTTTGATTGCCCAATAAGCTTTATGTTCTAGTTCAAGAGGTAAGTGACATGCTTTTCCATAAACCATTTTATATGGAGACATACCCTTATGGTTTTTATAAGCAGTTCTATAAGCCCATAATGCATCATTTTCTTAGACCAATCCTTTCTAGATTTGTTAATAGTCTTTTGTAAGATCAATTTTATTTCTCTGTTACTTAATTCTACTTGACCACTATACTGAGGATGGTATGGAGATGCAATGCTATGGCTGACAACATATATAGCAAGCAATTTATGAAAAGCACCATGAATAAAGTGTGGACCACCGTCTGTCATTAAATATCTAGGGACTCCAAACCTCATGAAAATAACTTCTTTAAGCATTTTAATAGAAGTTTTATGATCAGCACTACTAGTTGGAATAGCTTCTACCCACTTAGTAACATAATCAATAACAACTAAAATATGTGTATACCCATTAGAGGATGGAAAAGGTCACATATAATCAAAACTCCAAACATCAAATGGTTCAATAACAAGTGAATAATTCATAGGCATTTCCTGTCGTCTACTAATATTACGAATTTCTTGACATTCATCACAAGATAAGACAAACTTATGGGCATCTTTGAAAAGAGTAGGCCAATAAAAACCTGATTGTAATACCTTGTGTGTGGTTCTATCTCCAGCATGGTGTCCTCCATAGGCTTCGGAGTGACACTTGCGTAGGATTTGTTCATGTTCATGCTTAGGTACACAATGTCAAATAACACCATCTACTCCTTCTTTATAAAGGTGTGGGTCATCCCAGAAGTAATGTATTAAATCATAGGAAAAAAATTGATGGTGTGTGAAACTAGGTGGTATAAATTTAGCAACAATATAATCAACATACCATGGAGTACTACGAGAAGCGTTTATGACAGCTAATTGTTCATCAGGAAAGCTATCATCAATAGGTAGTGGGTCATCAAGAATGTTTTCTAACCTGGACAAGTTGTCTGCTATGCGGTTCTCAGCTCCCTTTCTATCAATAATATGCAAATCAAATTCTTGTAGCAGGAGAACCCATCTAATAAGTCTAGGTTTAGCATCTTTATTTTCCATAAGATATTTAATAATAGCATGATCAGTGTGAACAGTTACTTTGGAATCAACAATATAAGATCTGAACTTATCACAAGCAAACACAATTGCTAAAAATTCTTTTCAATAGTAGCATAATTTCTTTGAGAACTGTTTAGAGTTTTACTAGCATAATGAATAACATTCAATTTTTTATCAACTCTTTGTCCTAGAACAACTCCAACAACATAATCACTAGCATCACGCATAAGGGTAGGTTCCAATCAGGTGGTTGAACAATAGGTGCAGAAATAAGGCTTTCGTAAGTATTTCAAATGCTTCTACACAATCATCATCAAAAACAAATGGAACATCTTTTTGCAAGAGATTAGTGAGAGGCCTAGAAATTTTAGGGAAGTCTTTAATAAATCTCCTATAGAAACCAGCATGACCAAGAAAACTTCTTATACCTTTGATATCTTTTGGACACGGCATTTTCTCAATAGCATCAACTTTAGCATTATCCACTTCAATACCTCTTTCGGAGATTTTATGCCCCAAGACAATACCTTCATTAACCATAAAGTGGCACTTCTCCCAATTCAAGACATGATTAGTTTCTTCACATCTCTGCAAAACTCGATCAAGGTTGCTTAAGAAATCATCAAAAGAAGTTCCGTAAATGGAGAAATCATCCATGAAAACCTCAACAACCTTTTCACAAAAGTCAGAGAATATAGCATTCATACATCTTTGAATGGTAGCAGGTGCATTGGATAAACCAAAAGGCATACATAAGCAAAAGTATCAAAAGGGCATGTAAAAGTAGTTTTTTCTTGATCCTCTTGTGACACATGTATTTGAGAAAAACCAGAATAACCATCTAGAAAGCAGTAATGTGTATGTTTGGATAGTCTTTCTAGAATTTGATCAATAAAAGGTACAGGGTAATGATCTTTCCTAGTAGCTTTGTTTAATTTCCTAAAATAAATTGCCATTCTATAACCTATAGAAATTGTTTGTGGGATCTATTCATCCTTATCATTGGGAACAACAGCAATACCTCCCTTCTTAGGGACACAATGAACAGGACTTACCCATCTACTACTAGCAATAGGATAAATTATACCTGCTTCCAGAAGCTTTAATATTTCATTTCTTACCACTTTTTTCATCTTATGATTTAACCATCAGTGATGATCAATAATTGGTATAGCATCAGGTTCCATATTAATTTTGTGCTGGAATTGAGTGGGACTAATGCCCTTAAAATCATCCAGAGTATATCCAATAGCGGCATGGTGCTTCTTCAGCATTTTCAATAATTAATTTTCTTCATGCTCTGAAAGGTTAGCACTAATAATAATAGGATGTATCTTCTTTTCATCAAGATAAGCATATTTCAGAGTATCAGGCAATTGTTTAAGATCAAACGTAGAATCACTCTTGGGTGGTAGAGGATATCCAAGAGTCTCAAGAGGCAAATTGTGTTTTAAGACAGACATTTTTTTAAATAATATTTCATCTATTTCATTTCTTTCATTCATAAACATATCATTTTCATGGTCTAGCAAATATTGTTCTAAAGGATCAGTAGGAGGCATGGCAATTAAAGAAAGACCGATAATTTCATCCTTACTAGGCAATTCTTTATCATGGGATTGCCTACAAACTATGGAGAAATTACACTCATGAAACACATCCCCAAAACTTACACCAATAGTTTCTTTCTCACAATATATTTTAGCATTAACGGCGTTCAAGAAAGGTCTAGCAAATATAATGGGACAAAAATCATCTTGTGGGGAACCAAGAACAAGAAAATCAGTACGGTATTTGATTTTCCCACACAAGACTTCAACATCTCTAACAATCCCAATTGGTGAGATAGTATCTCTATTAGCAAGCTTAATAGTAACATCAATATCTTCTATCTCAACAGGTCCAATATCATTCATAAGTTCTTGATATAAGGTAAACGGGATAGCACTCACACTAGCACCAGATCACATAAGCCATGGAAATTGGTAGCGGATAATCCGAAATATCCGATATTCGTATTCGAGAAAATGCCTATTCGTATCCGAAACATCCGCATCCAAACCAAAATGGAAATGGAAATTATCCGTATCCTAATTTATTAAACAAATAAAAAATAAAATATGGTAGGAGATTTTGAGACAAATATGGATATGGAAGTGGATATATCCGTATCCGAATAAGATTGTGGGAGGTAATTTTCAAATTTCTAGACTCAATATTCCAATTATCCAACATAAAAGCCAAATAAGTGGTCAAATTTTACTCTTTATATTATTAAAGTTATAAATTATTATGCATTACAATAGTATTTATTCATAAACCTATTTATCATTGACTTATTGTATGTCACAGGTCACATAGCTATCGACTGATTTACTTAAGCAATATGTTGATATTATTCGTATCCGTTCCGAATCAAGAAAATATCCGATACATATCTGTATTCGAATAATATCCAAGCCGCATCCGTATCCGATAACATCCGTATTCGGATTCGTATTCGTTTTGAAAATATGAAAATGGAAGTGGCAAGAGCACTATCCGATCCGCATCCGATCCGTTTCCACCCAACAGGTCTATGTTTATCTTTATCATCGTGTTTGGCAATTCTAGCAGCTTCAACACAGAAATAAATAACATGCCCATCAATATTATCGACCAAGAGATCTTTAACCATAGCAATACTAGGTTCAAATTTAATTTGTTTAGGGGGTGTAGGTGTTCTAGTATAACTCTTACGAACCACAGCTGAAGCTTTAGCATGTTCTTTTATCCTAACAGGAAAAGGTAGTTTCTCAATATAAGCAGAGGAACAATTGGATCAACATTATAAGTGATAGTTTCTTATTCAGCTTTAATAGGTTCTACTACTTTTACTTCAATGGGAGGATGATATTTAAACCACTTCTCCTTAGGGAGATCAACATGAGTAGCAAATGATTTACAGAAGAAGCTACTATCTCAGAGTCAAGTCCATATTTAGTGCTAAATTCACGGAAAGCATTGGTATCCATAAAAGATTTAACACAATCAAACTTAAGGTTTATACCTGACTCCTTACCATCATCAAGATCCCAATCTTTAGAGTTGCGTTTAATTCCTTCCAATAAATCCCATTTGAATTCAATAGTCTTCTTTATAAAAGAACCAGTACAAGAAGTATCGAGCATGGATTGATCATTACGAGAAAGTCAAGCATAAAAGTTCTGAATAATAATTTCTCTTGAGAGCTCATGATCAAGGCATGAATATAACTTCGACTTAAGCCTCCCCCAAGATTGAGAGATACTTTCTCCTTCACGAGGCCAAAATTTATATATATAATTCCGATCACGATGGACCAGATGCATATGATAAAACTTCTGATGAAATTCCAATTTCAGTCGGTTGTAGTTCCAAGCTCCAATATCATCACATAGCCTATACCATGTCAATGACTTACCCTTCAAAGATAAAGGGAAGACCTTCTTCTTGACATCATCCTTGGGCAAACCTGCAAACTTAAACAATCCACAAACTTCATCCACACAGATTAGATGCATATCAGGATGTAGTGTTCCATCTCCTGCATAAGGATTAGCTAGCAGTTTCTCTATCATATCATACCCAAAGGAAATTCATAATAAATATTTTCAGTAGGTGCAGTAGGTTGAGGAGCAACTCTTTGCTCTTCCAGTCAAGGTGAAGATACCCCGAACAAAGCCCTCAAAGGATGATTCTCCATAGTAACAAGTGACGGTAAATTTCAGCACGTAATATAAATTTTTCCTTACCAAATTCCACTCACCAAAGGCGCTTCACTCCCTGGCAACGGCGCCAGAAAAGAGTCTTGATGACCCACAAGTATAGGGGGTATATCATAGTCCTTTCGATAAGTAAGAGTGTCAAACCCAGCGGGGAGCAGAAGGAAATGACAAGCGGTTTTCAGCATGGTATTCTCTGCAAGTACTGAAATTATCGGTAACAGATAGTCTTCTGATAAGATAATTTGCAACAGGTAACAAGTAATAAGTGTAACAAAGGTGTAGAAAGGTGGCCTAATCCTTTTTGTAGCAAAGGATAAGCCTGGACGAACTCTTATAGAAAGCAAAGTGCTCCTGAGGACACATGGGAATTATTGTCAAGTTAGCCTGCATCATGCTCATATGATTCGCGTTCGTTACATTGATAATTTGATATGTGGGTGGACCGGTGCTTGGGTGCTGCCCTTACTTGGACAAGCCTCCCATGTATGATTAAGCCCTCTCTCAAGCATCCGCAACTACGAGAGAAGAATTAAGATAAATCTAACCATAGCATGAAACATGTGGATCCAAATCAGCCCCTTACGAAGCAACGCATAAACTAGGGTTTAAGCTTCTATCACTCTAGCAACCCATCATCTACTTATTACTTCCCAATGCCTTCCCCTAGGACCAAATCATGGCGAAGTGTCATGTAATCGATGTTTTCATGACACCACTAGAGGAAAAACAACATAAATCTCATCGAAATATCGAATGAATACCAAATTCACATGATTACTTATAACAGGACTTCTTCCGTGTCCTCAGGAACAAACGTAACTGCTCACAAAGCATATTCATGTTCATAATCAGAGGGTTGTTGTATATCATTAAGGATATGAACATATGATCTTCCACCAAATAAACCAACTAGCATCAACTACAAGGAGTAATCAAGACTACTAGCAACCCACATGTACCAATATGAAGTTTTGACACAAAGATCGGATACAAGAGATGAACTAGGGTTTGAGAGGAGATGGTGCTGGTGAAGATGTTGATGGAGATTGACCCCTCTCGATGTTAGGATCGTTGGTGACGATGACGAGTATCGATTTCCCCCTCCCAGTGGGAAGTTTCCCCGGCAGAACAGCTCCGCCGGAGCCCTAGATTGCTTCTACCCAAGTTCCGCCTCGAGACGGCGGCGCTTCGTCCCGAAAGCTTCCTTATGATTTTTTCTAGGTAAAAACCCTTCATATAGCAGAAGATGGACACCGGGGACCTGCCAAGGGGCCCACAAGCCCTAGGGAGCGTCCCCTAGGCTTGTGGCCACCTGGTGGGTCCCCTCTGGTATTTTCTACTCCCAATATTTTTTATGTATTCCAAAATAATTCTCCGTAAATTTTCAGGACTTTTGGAGTTGTGCAGAATAGGTCTCTCATATTTGCTGCTTTCTGATCCATAATTCTAGCTGCCCGCATTCTCCCTCTTCATGTAAACCTTGTAAAATAAGAGAGAAAAGGCATAAGTATTGCACCATAATGTGTAATAACAGCCCATAATGCAATAAATATCAACATAAAAGCATGATGCAAAAAGGACGTGTCATCGCCTTTTCCCCTCCCTCCCTGTAGCTTATCTCGTCTGCTTCTCCCACAATCACGAATGGCACCGGTCCGTCATCGTCGCTCGGCCACTCTGCCGTCATCAGAAGACAGCTCCAGCTGGGAGGCTACACCACGGCAGCGACACGGTCCCCGGTGTAGTGTAGTGCAAGTGGCGTCCCGTTGGGTGTCCGCGCAACACCCAACACACGCTCCGCCACCGCTGCCCGTCGGCAGCTTTTCCGGGCCGCCGTTGCCGCCACCCCACCGTCTGCCGCCGTGGACGCCACACCACCATCAAAAGCCAGGGCCATCGCCCGCTCCACCACCGCGGCCCGATGGCGGGGGGTGGCCGTCATGGCCACCACCCCACTGTTGGCCACCGTGGCCATCACCCGCTCCGCCACCACGGCTGGAAGGAGGGAGGTGGAGGTCGTGGCCACCACCCCACCGTTGGCCGACATGGCCGCCACCCCACCATCGATCGTCGGGGTCATCACCTACACCACCGCACAGTCATGCATAAAAGAGTTCAGCAAAGACTCAAATAATATTCATGGATAGATCTGATCATAAACTCACAATTCATCGGATCCCAAGTAACACACCGCAAAAAGGATTTACTTCAAATAGATCTACAAGAACATCGAGGAGAACATTGAATTGAAGATCAAAAAGAGATAAGAAGCCATCTAGCTACTAGGTATGGACCCATAGGACTGTGGTAAACTACATGCGCATCATCGAAGGGGCAACAAGGATGATGAAGAACCCCTCCATGATCGTTGCCCCCTCTGGCAGAGTGTCGAAAAAGGACTCTAGATTGGATCTCGTGGTTCTGGAACTTGCGGCGGTTAGAAAAGTGTTTCGTTGACTCCGCTAGGGTTTTGGGGGTTTTAGAGTATTTATAAAGGCAGAGGTAGGTCAAGAAGGTTCATGTGGGCTCCACTACCCACCAGGGTGTGCCCTGGTGCCTAGTGGGCCCCATAGGCCTCCTCTCGTGTGCTCCTTTGGCTACCAGGGTGTCTTCTGGCCAGAAAAAATCTCCAAAAAGTTTCGTGGCATTTGGACTTTGTTTGCTATTGATATTCTCCAAAGTAAAAAACAAGCAAAAAATAGCAGCTGGCACTGGGCACTATGTTAACAGGTTAGTCTTAAAAAATGATATAAAGTTGCTAGTAAATGTATATAAAACATCCAAGATTGATACTTTAATAGCATGGAACAATCAAAAATTATAGATACGTTGGAGACGTATCAGTGCCCTAGTGGGTGGTGGGCCCTATAGAGACCCCCTCATTTACCCCTTGAGCCCACTTCGTCTCTTACCTCCAAAAAAATCCTGGTAGTTCTCTATCTCGTGTTCTTGCTCCCAAAGCTGAGATTTTCGATCCCTTTGCTCTGAGCTCCATTTCCAAAACTATTTTGGGAGATTGCTACTTGGTATGTGGCTCCTCCATTGCTCCAATTAGTTTTTGATTTAGTGCATTATATTTTGCATAATTAGCTGCTCTTGGTGCTACTGAAAATGAGCTTGCATGTTAAATTCTTTGAGTTCTAAGTAGTTTGAATGCTTGATATAGCATCTAGGCATCCATATGAGTAGTTGCTATCAATCTTGTGAAGTTTTGTTTACATCATTTTGTGGACCAAAAATTTCAAAAATTTGTCCGTAGAGAAAATGAATATTCTTTTGGAGGAGTTCCTTCAAGTGGAATGCCAAGGGAGTCCTTGGTGAATCCTCAGACAATGACATCAACACCCCGCGTAGGACGGAGGTCCGGCCACACGAATGGTCGCATGTTGCCTCCATCAATGAAGCGGGAATCTACCAAGAGTTCGCGCAATTCATTGCAAATGTTGGACTTAGTGACTTCCTCACAGATGAGTTTGACCAAAACCACATCCTCACCAATTCTTTTGTGCAAAACTTGATTTCTCGAATAGGCTCGAACCCCCTGAGGTGCGCTTTGATTTATATGTTGAGCATCACCATATACCTCTTACTGAATTTTGTGAGATATGCATGATTCCTTCTAATGGGGAAATTGGAGAGCCTCGACTAGAGGAGTTTGAGGGCTTCCGCCACACGTTAACTGTGGGTGAGGAAAGGGGCGTGTCGCACGCCTGAGCCACTAGCTTGCAGTTCCCTGTTGTGCACTACTTTGCTTTATTCATAGGGAAATGCTTGACGAGTAGAGAGAAAGGTGGTTCACTATGTGCTCTCGACCTCGACATTTTACTCATGCACTTCATAATGATAACACATATAGCACTGGCGCTATCATTGCACGCCGCCTACACACCAACAGGATGAAGAGCAAAATTCGCGGTGGCATTTATGCTACTTGTCTAGAGAGACATTTTAATGTTTAGATATGCCCCCATGATTACTTCTTGCCTATCTATATCACCAGTCGATGGAGGACCACCAATTTATTGATGCTCCTATGCCTCCTCAACACATTCTCTATAGCTTGGTTTTTAGTGATGAAACTCATGATATTATTCCATTGTCTACACCTGCTTTGTTTGATTCTCATGCCAGGAATGGATACACCATCCAACCAGAGGACATCGTCGCCTACCGGAATGCACTGGCAGCGGCAGAGGAGGAGCCCCAGGAGTGGGGCGCTCAGGTACCGCCGCCTTAGCACTTTCACATGGGACAGAATGGCTACTATGGATGGTGATTACCAAGCTAGGCGAAAGCCTAAGCTTGGGGAAGTACGTATTTTTCACTGACATTGCATTCATGTTCACACATTTCATTCCAGTTGTCGGTGTACATCCTTTTTCATATATAATCCATGGTAGTTGTATGTTCTCGCTCTCTTCTTATGTGGTTGAAAAACTTTGAGAAAATCCAAAAATAGTTCTCACTTCTTTTTGGTTTTTCTTTCAAGTTTAAATTGGCTGTAGTATTAAAAGAAAACCCAAAAAAAATTCCGTTCTTCTTTTGCTTGTTGGGAGCTTTCTCGTGTAAATATTTTTCTCGTTTTTGTTTTTCCTTTTTGTTATTTTGCTTTCTTCAATAAAAAAAATCAAAAACTCCAAAAATATCTCAATGTGTTTCTCTGAAATTATTTTCTTTCGCTAATTCACTGCGATGAGAAGACCACGATGAAAATGTTGAGTGGCTCTCATATGCATTATTGTCAATCTAACAAATAGCCCATTTTACCTTGTCTTCTCCTTTGCATAAAATGTTTGCAGATTCCAACTTAGTCCACGGCACTCTTGCACTATTATTATTTTCATATTATTCGGTCGTGCAAGTGAAAGGTAATAATGACGATATTTGATCAAGTGACTGTGGCAGGGAAAAGCGGGTATGAACTCAACTTGTTTTTTTTGCAAATATGTTTTACTCAGTATCCATGATTTAGCATATTATGATTAAACATGTTTATGATGACAATTAGAGATTATAGTTTCCCATGCCATGCTTAAGTAGCTAGGAGTGGATAATGATTTATCTTGGATGTCAACATGCATTAAAATGATTGTGATGTAGTATGATGATATGGTATCCTCCTCTGAATGTTTCAAGTGGCTTGACTTGGCACATGTTCACGCATGTAGTTGATTCAAAACCAACATAACCTCCATGATATTTATGTTCATGGTGTTTATATCCTACTCATGCTAGTATTCAATGTTAAGTATTCATAATGCATGATTATAACCGTTTTCGCTCTCTAGTTGGTCGCTTCTCAACCTATTTGCTAGCCTTCGCCTGTACTAAGCGGGAATACTACTTGTGCATCAATATCCTTAAGCCGAAGTTAGTCCAGATGAGGACACTATATCTGCCTATAGTATTACTCTGTCGTTCCAAGTAAATTTGCATGTGCCACCTCTAAATATTCAAATGAACATCTGTTTTGTGTGCCCATACCGCTCATGGGGTGACAGAAGGCGGTCAGTATCTTCCACGGTAAGCGGGTTATTCTCATGATGAGTGTGTATTCGCTCATCCTTGCACGAGAGGGGTCGGTAACCGGGATGACCAGTCCCATAATCAAAATTGCAATAACAATAAAACAAACTCCCCGGACGGTTGTTGGTATGGAGAGCACCCGAGGATTCGCCTAGCCATGGCCTGTGTTTGTTGGTGGAGGGGGGTACACTTTACTTTTACCGCTTGGGAACCACCGCTAATTTGTTTAGCATGGAAGATATTGAAAACTATCGGTCGTAACGTTGACAGGAAAGTTATACCTCCCAAAATTATATTTATCTCTGATTCAAGCCTCGAGCTCTGGCACCTCTACAAATTGTTGTTTCCCTCTATGAAGGGCCTATCCATTTACTTTTATGTCATTTTACTTTTATTGTTGCGCCATCGCCTTCTCAAACAAGCACCAGTCCTAAGACCACTATTGTCATTCTCATGCATTGTGTATAGTTAATGTTGTGTGCATCATGACTGGATCTCTTCTACCATGAATTACAATGTTTAGTCGCTGCTTGAACTTTGGGGTGCTCTGCATTTATGTTTTGCGGTCTCAGAAAGGGCTAGCGAGATACCATTAGTGTCATATTATATCATGATCATTTTGACAAAGTATTGGCATTTGAGATGTTTTATTATTGCTCGCTAGTTGATTATGCCATTGATATGAGTGAATATAATTTCTAAGAGTTATCATTTTCATGGTTAGTTATAATCTTTCCTGAAAACCTGGGTATTATTTAAGCATATATATAAACACAAGAACAAAAGAATTCGTTAAAGTTTTTCTTTATCACTTTCAGTTTGTCAACTGAATTGCTTGAGGACAAGCAATGAGTTAAGCTTGGGGGAGTTGATACGTCACTGTCGTATCTACTTTTCTGAACACTTTTGCTCTTGTTTTGGACTCTAATTTGCATGATTTGAATGAAACTAACCCAGACTGACGATATTTTCAGCAGAACTAAAACTAACCCGGACTAACGCTCTTTTCAGCAGAACTACCATCGTATTGTTTTTGTGCAAAAATAAAAGTTCTCGAAATTGGACAAAACTTTTTGGAGATTTTTTATGGAATATATAAAAAATATTGGAGCCAAGACCCACTGGAGGGGGGCCACCCTGTGCCCACAAGGCGCCAGAGCATGCTTGCCCCCCCCCCGGTGCGCCCTGGTGGGTGGTGGGCCGCACGTGGCTCCGCTGACCCTAATCTGGATACTAGAAATTCCTATTTCCCGAGAAAAAAATAGGAGAGGAAGTTTCATCGCGTTTTACGATACACAGCCGCTGCCACCTCCTGGTCTTCATTGGGAGGCCAGATCTGGAGTCTGTTCAAGGCTCTGAAGAGGGGGATCTTCCATCTTCGTCATCACCAACCATCCTTCATCACTAATTTCATGATGCTCACCGTCGGGAGTGAGTAATTCCATCATAGGATTTCTGGACGGCGATGGGTTGGATGAGATTCATCATGTAATTGAGTTAGTTTTGTTAGGGCTTGATCCCTAGTATCCACTATGTTCTGAGATTGGTGTTGCTATGACTTTGTTATGCTTAATGCTTGTCAGTAGGGCCCAAGTGCCATGATTTCAAATCTGAACCGTTTATATTTTCACCAATATATTTGTGTTCTTGATCCTATCTTGCAAGTTATACGCACCTATTACGTGTTATGATCCGCATACCCCAAGGTAACAATAAATGGGATTCTTTCTGGTGATTACCGTAATTTGAGGAGTTCATGTATTCACTATGTGTTAATGCTTTGTTTCGGTTCTCTATTAAAAGGAGGCCTTAATATCCCTTAGTTTCCTTATGGACCCCGCTCCCATAGGAGGGTAGGACAAAAGATGCCATGCAAGTTCTTTTCCATAAGCACGTATGACTATTTATGGAATACATGCCTACATTATATTTATGAATTGGAGCTAGTTCTGTGTCACCCTAGGTTATGACTGTTATTTGATGAATATTATCCAACCTTATCATCGATCCAATGCCTACGAGCTTTTCACATATTGATCTTTGTTAAGTTACTATTGTTGCTATTGCTGGCACAATTGCTACAAAACTATTTCTGCTATCGTAACTGTTACTGCTACTATTACTGCTATCACTATCAAATTACCATACTACTGTGCTACTGGTCACTCTGCTGCAGATATTTAGTCTCCATGTGTGGTTGAATCGACAACTCAACTTCTAATGCTTGCAAATATTTGTTGCCTCCTCTTGTGTTGAATCAATAAATTTGGGTTGAATACTCTACCCTCGAAAACTGTTATGATCTCCTATACTTGTGGGTTATCAGTTGGCGAGGCCAACAGTACAACCAGTGGTGTGTGCAGTGGTGTGATATCCTACTCAGTGCTCGCCATATTTTTCATTATGTTGTATCAGATGTAGCTAGGTTCGCTCACTTGATGTTTTAAATGCAAACTTATGGGGTAAATTCTTATTGTCTTCCCAAGTAGTTCCACCCGAAGGGAACACTTCTCTATGGCCATAAGGTTCTCATTCAAATGCCACACAAGGATAAACGGAGAACTACCGACAGAGGTTTATCCTATAGGATCCCTAGCAAAAGAACATGTCCCATAAATTCATAAATAAAAATACCAAGTGAAGCACGAAACTACTTCATTTCAACAACATAATTTCATATGGTTTTCCCTTTCAGGAGGCCCCAAAGGGATTTCACAAACTTAAAAGGATACCTTGTTCTTCTTGGCGATTACAACACCTTCGATATGGTGGCTATTCTACAAGTGGTGGTGGTACTACTACTACTAAGGTGAGAGTGCTCTGCAGGCTGCTCCATCTCAAATACATAGAATTGGCATGCTAATTTATAGATTACATGTCCTCATGGCTAATCAATTGTACATGATCTAAATCAAGTTTATTCTCTGAGTCATATGGTTCTTTTTCATCAACAATTAGTTCAATGGGTCAACTCAAAATTGTTGATATTTCAGTTGTTTCATCAAATGGCACATTCATACTAGTAAAATGATTCTCAAAATAGGTGGTGTGCTCAAATCAACAGTAGTAGGGGTGTTATCTTGTAGCCACTCGTTCATTTAGTGATCATGCGGCGACCCCACAGAGCAGCAGTAGGGGTGTTATCTCCTCGGAGAGCCCTGAAGCTGGGTAAGATTCGCCGGCGTGCATGTCTTCGCCTCATCCCGCTTCCAGGCATCGGTGACGTCTTACTGGCTCCCACAATGATAAGCCACCCGTTGGCATATGTCGCACCTACCACCCGACATTTGGCACCCACCATGGGGCCAGGTGCACCGTCGTCCGGAGACCTGTTCTGGACGGGAACCCTCTTCCTCCCCAGCGAGCGTAGCCAGCCTGGCACGCCCGATGGCGCTTGCCATGACGCGCTGCAAGGCGTCGCCAACGTTTGTGCAGCGAGCGGCCTCGCCGATCCCCTTGACGAGACCCTCATCTCTGACGAGCTCGCCTCTGACGCGGGCACCGACCACCTCGTCAACCTCCTCGGCCAGCTCCACGTCTCCGGCGAGCTTGCTGTGGACTTGGAGTCTGTTGGCTCCACCGATCCGATGCCTGTCGACTCCGACACGGCCTCGCTCGATGCTTTCCCCACCGACGTCATGATCTACAACGACCCGCTTCCCCGGGCCGATGGCTGCGACGGTGCCACCACCGAGGTGATGGTCATCGGCCACGGCGGCGCTTCTGGCGAGAACACCCTCGACGCCCCGCATGCAGCGGTCCACGACTTGTCCATCCCCCTCCCGGCCGATGCCGACGCCGAAGCACTGGAGGCTCGCTGCCTCGCCCTCCTCGCGGAGGGCCGGAAGTTGGCTTCCATGAGACGCCTTTGGCACGCCGCCCCCAGGCGGGCCAAGCCGAGCCGGCGTTGTCAGACAGTGCGGCGCTGCCCTTGCCGACACGCTAGGAGTCGACCGCCCAGTCTACGCCACTCCACTCAAGAACCTGCACGCCGCCCAGGCGGCCGTAGACGAGCTAGACGGACTGGGGGCCAAAGAACTCCCCCACATGACCAGACGCATCCAGCAACTAATCGATGCAGCCGCACAGCGGCACGAAGCCGACGCCCGCGCGGAAAGCCCTCCCCCGCGCCGAGAGCACGGCGCGACGTCCCGGACGCCGACTGCGGGTAAAACCCGCGCGCGACACGAGAAGGAGCCGGCTGCCAGCCGAAGCTGAACCCGGACCTCCATCGAGCGAGACGCAGAAGGCCGTCCCTGGGCTGTGGAGCGGCGGGGCAACCCGCCTCCGCCTCCACCTCGTGGGGAGAGATATCCCACCCCACCGCCTGTCGCACATCCGACTCTCAACGGACAACTAGGTCTCCGTGAAGGAGTCGGCGAGAACGACGCCTGCCATCGAATCGACCGTCTAGCGCGATCCCTGGCGCTAGAAGAAGAATATGATGTCGGCCCGCCTTGCTTCGGCCCCCGCATCCGTGACGAGCCTTTCCCCAAAGGGTTCTCGCTCCCAAGAGACACGCCCAAGTACAACGGCTCCGTGAAGCCAGAAGATTGGTTGATCGACTACTCCACAGCGGTTCGCATAGCAAACGGCAATAGGCGCGTTGCCGTGAAGTACGTGCCCCTCATGCTGCAAGGCACGGCGCGGACCTGGCTCAATAGCCTCAGGCCCTACAGCATCAACAGCTGGCTAGACTTCACAGAGGCCTTCGTCCGCAACTTCACCAGCACCTATAAGCGGGCCCCCAAGCCCAGACAACTCTCCTTGTGCGTACAAGGCCCCGCCGAATCCACTCGCGACTACCTCACGCGTTGGGCCGAGCTCCGCAACTCTTGCAAAGGGGTGCACGAGGTGCACGCCATAGAATACTTCACCGCCGGATGCCGAGAAGGCACCCTCCTTAAGCACAAGCTCCTCTGCGATGAGCCGACTACCCTCGACGAGCTTCTGGTCATAGCGGACAAGTACGCCACCGCCGACTCGTCAATGAAGACTGAACTCCGGGTAGACGCGTCCGGGAAGGTAATCAACCCGGCGCCCAAGACGTCGGCTGGGGACTCCGGCCGACGCCCATACCAGAACGACCACAAGCGCAAGGGCCCCATGCCGCTCTCCACCAGTCGACAGGTGGCCACAGTCGAGGACAAGCAGCCCGAAGGGCGGCCCGCGCCCAAGAAGCAGAAGGGCGACAGGCTGGCTTGGCAGCCGACCTTCTCCTACGAGCAAACTCTCGACGCCCCGTGCAAGTTCCACAGCGGCGCGAAGCCGTCCAACCACACAACCCAGAAGTGCCACTGGCTCACCCGAATCTCCAAAGGCGAAGGGCTCACGCCACCTCCGCCTGCTGGTCCGCCGCCTCCGGCTCCGCAGCTGCCGACCGCTCGGCCAGCAGTCAGAGCTGTGCACGATGAGTTCCCCGACGAGCATGCCGCCTATGTCGTCTTTACAAGCCAGCCTGAAGGCCGGCGTAGCAGACGCCGAGAGCACCAGGAAGTCGACGTGGTCGCTACCAACACCGCCAAGCACATGCACTGGTCAGAAAAGCCTATCAGCTGGAGCCGGGCTGACCACCCAGAGGTGATGCCATCTCCCGGCTCTTATGCGTTGGTTTTGGATGCCACCCTTGCAACGGACAGATGCGCTGCCCGTTTCTCCTGCGTGCTGATAGACGGCGGGAGCAGCATCAACATCCTGTACCGTGACACCCTGGAGAAGCTGAACGTCAAGACAAAGCAACTCATGCCTACTCGGACTGTGTTCCATGGCATTGTACCTGGCCTGTCCTGCGCCCCCATTGGCAAGATCAAGATTGATGTTCTCTTTGGGGACAAGGATCATTTCCGCTGAGAAGCGATCTGGTTTGAAGTGGTGGACCTGGAAAGCCCCTACCATGCATTACTTGGCCGTCCTACCTTGGCCAGGTTCATGGCTATTCCCCACTATGCTTACCTCAAGATGAAGATGCCGAGCGCCAAGGGCATCATCACCATAGCCGGTGATTACAAGAAATCTTCCGAGTGCGCTGCAGCCAGCAGCCGGCTGGCCGAGTCCCTTGTGATTGCCAAAGAAAAGAAGATGTTGGACCGAGTCGTGGCCATGGCCGGCAAACACCCGGCCCTGCCCTCCGATCCCAAGGAGTGTGATGCCCAAGGATCTTTCTAGCCGGCCAAGGAGACGAAGAAGATACCTCTTGACCCCGAGCACCCAGAAAGGTTTGCCGTCATCGGGGCAAACCTAAACAGCAAATAGGAAGGCGAGCTCGCCGACTTCCTCCATGAGAATTGGGATATCTTTGCATGGTCCCCTAAGGACATGCCGGGTGTTCCGAAGGAATTTGCCGAGCACAAGCTACACGTCCGAGAAGGCGCAAAACAAGTCAAACAACCCCTCCGCCGACTGTCGGAGGAGAAAAGAAGGATTGTGGGAGAGGAGATATCCCGGCTTCTGGCAGCCGGCTTCATTATGGAGGTTTTCTTTCCAGAGTGGCTCGCCAACCCGGTCCTCGTGCTAAAAAAGAACAACAAGTGGCGCATGTGCATAGACTACACGAGCCTCAACAAGGCCTGCCCCAAAGATCCCTTTGCCCTGCCAAGGATTGATCAAGTGATAGACTCCACGGTCGGATGCGAGCTGTTGAGTTTCTTGGATGCTTACTCAGGATACCACCAGATAAAGCTAGATCCGGCTGACTGCCTGAAGACCGCCTTCATCACGCCATTCGGAGCTTTCTGCTACCTGACTATCACATTCAGCTTAAGAAATGCCGGTGCCACTTTTCAGCGTTGCATGCAGAAGTGCCTCCTCAAGCAGCTCGGCAGAAATGCCCACGTCTACGTAGACGACATTGTGGTGAAGACGGAGAAGCGCGACACCTTGCTGGAGGACCTCAAGGAAACATTTGAGAACCTGCGACGTTTCCAGATCAAGCTCAACCCTAAGAAATGCGTGTTCGGAGTGCCAACCGGCCAGCTCCTAGGCTTCCTGGTCTCCGAACGCGGCATCGAATGCAACCCAGTAAAGATCAAGGCCATTGAGAGAATGGCGATTCCCACCAAACTTCGAGACGTCCAGAAGTTCACCGGGTGCTTGGCCTCCCTGAACCGCTTCATCAGCCGGCTCGGAGAGAAAGCTCTCCCCCTCTACCGCCTCATGAAGAAGACCACTCACTTCGAGTGGAACGATCAAGCCGACCAAGCTTTTCGCGAGCTGAAGAAGATGCTGGCCACGCCGCCTGTCCTGGCGGCGCCGACTGAGAAAGAGCCCAGGCTCCTCTACATTGCTGCAACCAGCCGGGTGGTCAGCATCGTCATCGTAGTCCAGCGCCCAGAAGAGGGCCAAGCCCAACCAGTCCAGAGGCCGGTGTACTATTTGAGCGAGGTGCTGTCTACCTCGAAGCAGAACTACCCGCACTACCAGAAGATGTGCTATGGCGTGTACTTCGCCGCCAAGAAGCTGAAGCCCTACTTCCAAGAGCACCCCATCATGGTCGTATGCACCGCCCCGCTTGCCGAGATCATAGACAGCCGGGATGCATCCGGCCGGGTGGCGAAATGGGCCATCGAGCTGGCCCCCTACACGATCTTCTACCAGCCTCGCACCGCCATCAAGTCCCAAGCATTGGCCGACTTCCTCGTCGACTGGGCCGAGACCCAGTACCTACCGCCAGCTCCCGACTCCACTCATTGGCGCATGCACTTCGACGGGTCGAAGATGCGCACCGGCTTGGGAGCCGGTGTCATCCTCACCTCTCCCAAAGGCGACAAGCTCAGATACACGCTGCAAATTCACTTTGCCGCCTCCAACAACGTGGCCGAGTACGAGGCGCTCATACACGGGCTCCGGCTTGCCAAAGAGCTCGGCATACGCCGGATCCTATGTTACGGCGACTCGGACTTGGTAGTCCAGCAATCATCCGGCGACTGGGACACCAAGGACACAAATATGGCAAGCTACCGCTTCCTCGTTCAACAGATCAATGGGTACTTTGAAGGATGCGAGTTCCTCCACGTACCGCGGGCCGACAACGAGCCAGCTGATACCCTGGCTCGAATAGGCTCCACTCGGCAGGCAATACCAACTGGTGTCTCTCTGCAACGCCTCCTCAAGACATCTATCAAGCCGTCTCCAGAGTCCGATTCCATCTTCGTGTCGCCTGACCCCGACGCGGCCGGGTCTGGCTTGAAGAACCAAGCAGGTGACCCGGGGACTTCGATAGTCGGCCCGGGGACGTCAGTAGGTGGCTCGGGGACTTCCGTAGTTATGCCCGACCCGGGGACCGCCACACCCGTCTTGGGGACTGCAGCAGTCGGCCCGGGGACTGCACCAACACTACAGGCGGCAGCTGACTCCAGCATTTCACCACCCAGCCCGCCCGCCCTGGTCGCAGTAGCCGTGTTGGCAATAGAAGAAGTCACAACTCCATTATGGGCCCAGTCCATCCTCAACTTCCTAATAAACCAAGATATGCCGGCTGACGAAACAGAGGCAAGACAAGTCCAACGCCGAGCCGGAGCATACACAATCGTCAACAGAGAGCTCGTCAGGCGCAGTGTCACTGGAATCTTCCAGCGATGCGTCGAGCAAGATAAGGGCATTGCAATCCTTAGAGACATCCACCAAGGAGAATGCGGCCACCATGCAGCCTCAAGATCACTCGTCACCAAAGCTTTCCGCCATGGGTTCTTTTGGCCGACTGCTTTGGATGACGCCAAGGAGTTAGTTAAACATTGCAAAGGGTGCCAAGTCTTCAACTCCAAGCAACACATGCCGGCTTCGGCACTCAAGACCATTCCCCTCACTTGGCCCTTCACCGTTTGGGGACTGGACATGGTGGGCCCATTCAAGACGGCGCGCGGCGGCATGACACATCTGCTTGTCGCTGTGGACAAATTCACCAAATGGATTGAGGCAAAGCCGATCAAGAAGCTGAATGGGCCGACTCACGTGACATTCATCGCAGATATAACAACTCGATACGGCGTGCCACACAGCATCATCACCGACAACGACACGAATTTCGCCAAGGGAGCATTGGCACGTTTCTGCGCGACGCATGGCATCCGATTGGACTTAGCGTACGTTGCCCACCCGCAGTCAAACGGCCAAGTCAAGCGAGCCAACGGCCTCATCCTTTCCGGCATCAAGCCCCGACTGGTCGTACCACTGGAACGTTCGGCCGGCTGCTCGCTCGATGAGCTGCCGGCCGTCCTCTGGAGTCTGCGCACTACCCCAAACAAGTCAACTGGCTTCACTCCTTTCTTCCTCGTGTATGGTTTTGAGGCGGTCATCCCAACTGACATCAAGTTCGACTCGCCTCGGGTAACCATGTACACAAAGGCGGAGGCCAAGGAAGCACGAGAAGACGGCGTCGACCTGCTGGAAGAAGGCCGGCTGTTAGCCCTCAGCCGGTCCGCCATCTACCAGCAGGGCTTGCGCCGCTACCACAGCTGGAAGGTCGGACCAAGATCTTTCCAAGAAGGCGACCTCGTGCTCCGGCTGATCCAGCGAACAGCCGACCAGCACAAGCTCTCGGCCCCTTGGGAAGGCCCCTTTGTCATCAGCAGAGTGCTGGGAAATGACTCCTACTACCTGATCGACGCATAGAAGCCGAAGGTACGAAAGAGAGATGACTCCGGTAAGGAGTCGGAACGACCATGGAATGCCAACCTCCTCCGAAGACAATCGTTGTAGCACCTCTTTGCCATTATTGCTCAACGACCAGTCAGAGACGAAGACAATCGCAGCCTCAGCCTTAGAGCTAGCATCGATGGAAAAGCACGCACGCTGCACGCACACGAGCACGTACGGAGTGCCCATGACGTGGTGCGTCCCCAGTCGCCTCTACTCCTTTTGCGCATGTTGTCTATCAAGGCGGCTGCATGCCTAATGATGATGTGGGTGCGATCTTCTAGGACTCAGATGGACAAGGAAAATTATGGGGAGTGGGCTCTCATGGAAGAGCCTAGCTATATGCGGATTCCTTGACAAATAGAATAAATGTGAAGAAAGAGAAAGAGAGAAGGTTGAAAAAAGTACTAAGTGATGTTATAGCCAACCTTGTAGCCCACACTACTATATGAGTGACTATAAATGATGGCTATATATGACATGGCCGTTTCTTATAGCCATCAACTGGCTATACTATTAACCATGCTCTTAGGCTGGTCATAGTGCAGAGTAACTTAGACTAGTGCCATGCATATGACACTAATCTAAGTTACTACCTCCATAATGCAAAGTAACATAGTAGTAGTGTCATACTAGTTGGCTTCATTTATTACCTTGTAGAGTCATCCTCTCTTGGAAAGCGCTATGTTACAGTAACATATTTTTTTCTCAAATACGCACGAGTGTGCGTATCATTCATTAAAGAAGAGAGGGGCTATCTGATTTGACTGCTCACTACTCATTACTAATAAATGATGGTTGCTTCGTCCGAGCAACTTACTATGGAGAAGGTGGGGCTCTGTGATTCGACTTCTCACTAGTCATTACTACTGCGGTGCAACGACCGGGGTGAATCTTTCCCTGTAGTTGTGCACTCAATATTGCTGCATGGCAGTGGAGCCAGATGAAGGATGTCCCACATGTCGGTGAAACGAAGTTGAATTGTTTCTGGCATTGCTATCAATCCTTCAGGATTTGTTTATATGCAAGCATAATTTTAATGAAATTATACTGTGATGCTATGAAGGTTTCAACTTTGGTTCCCGCAGGAAAAAAAGGTTTCAACTTAGGATTCATGTGTCCTCTTGCCTCAAGATTATCTCGTTACAACATTCCATCAAATACAAATTAAACTACCATGGCTGCTAATGCATCTCAATGGTTCGCAGAGCAGCGCCCATATTCACATCACAACTGAAGACAAAGTTGTGAGAAGGTGTACAAATAAAGAAAAGTATATAATTGATCGATGCTGTTCGTAGGCATGGATCCATTTCTTGGGCACAGTGTTCATTGCTTGGCAGATAGTTTCACCTAGCTCTGTAGCCAAAAAAGAGGTGTATGGAGGACACCGCAATCCGATCATTTTGTGCAGCTCCACTAAAATAGAGCAGACCATCCCTGTTTGAAAAGATATCCAGTCAGTGCGATTACAATAATAGTGGAACTAGATGATGAAACATAACACACACAAATACAAGACGATCACCTCTGCGATCTCTCTTTAGGACTAACTTCTTGTTGGAGAAGATGAGGCACGAAGTTGGATGAGGAGGATAGCAAAACCAATCTCCCTTTTGCAGTCCCACAAAAATGTAAAAATGTTGCTCGTGTGACATTTTGGCGGAACTGCACAAAACAGTCTTAAGAAAAAAGTGATTTGTGCAGTTCACCAAAAGGTCGCAATAGCAACGAGGTGAAAATGGATAGCCCTATTTGCAAAAGGAGGCAGAAAGGAAACAATTACTGCCAATAACACAAGTTGAAGACACATACACCGACAAAAAAGAAGCATATTCCATGTAATAAGGGAAAGATAGCAGCATGGTGGTTTACCAAAAATGGTTTGAGGACGAGATTGCAAGATGGAAAGTACGCCAGCCGAGATACGTTTTAAGCAAACAACTAAAGAAGATCCACATGCAGCAACGCGGGAAGATGGGCAATGGAGCAAGGCCAGAGGAAGCTGTACCTGAGGGTCGTCAGGATGTTACTAGGAGGGCGGCGGCGGCCTGGATCTGCCCATACTGCGGCAGTGAGCAAGTGACGAAGGCCCTACCACGCCGGAGCTTGGTCAAAGAGAACGATGGGTACCGCAGATTGGGACGTGCTGCCTCAACGCCGTCGAACAAAGAAACGATGCACATCCTCCCTTTCCGCTGATGGACGGGATGTGGCCGGATCACTGACCAACAGTGAGAGAGAGGCCACCGCCGCCTTGTGTGAGATGGTGTGACGAGAGACATACCTCGGCAGGCAGGCTTCGTTCTATATAGTGGAGAGGATTTTTCCATTTCCCCACGGCAATCATTTTATATTCTGTACGTGCCATTGAGGAATATATAACTTTATTTAATACTAATGCATCAAGTCAAACTTTGTTCCATCTAGGCGTGGTACCCGACCCTCCTTCGAGTAAACAACCGCTACACGCGTCAAATTATCACGTGGGCTGCCTTTTCATACAGGAACGAACTCCACCGAGTACCCGCGCGGGTGTGGCAGGGAACAAGACGTGAGTACGTGCGTCCTGCGTGCACCTCTTCTTTAGGTGCAGGTACGTACGTGGGTGGGTGTGAGAGAGATGGTTTGTGCAAAACAGAGGCAAGGTGTCGATGATATCTCAAACAAAAAATGTAACATATGCAATGTGTGTGAAACGAGTCATGGACGTGAGATATCGATAGAATCGAAAACAAGGATGAAGTGTGTGGATGCACGGTCGATAAAGGGTGCCATCGAATTTGTGTTTGCCCATTTCAAAGATACAGGGCGGCTGGCCTACTAGAATTTGAGAGGGCAGAGGTGCAGTTTTTCTCTGTGGCATGGATACCTACCTACAACGTTCGACTACCGGTGTGTGTGTAGGGGGGGGAGCAGAGATCGATCGACTAGTATATGTGTGGGGAAGGAGAGGGACCTAGATATGTATTGAGGGAGATCGATCGACATCCATGGATATGTGTAGTAGAGGAATAAGGTTGGGAGAAAGACAAAGGTAGAGTGTCGGAGGGTTGGTGGTGGAGTGGCATCTCACAAATGGTGGGAGAGGCCTGCTAGACAAACGGAAGGTACGAGTGCAATATCAATAAGAGAGGGCGGGGGATGTCTATCTGTCTATGCACGTGCGTGTGAGAGACGGGCGGGAGGTATGCAAGGATGATGAGGGGAGACGATATGGTTGTGGTAAGCATACATAACTACATAGGAAGATCAACCGTCGTGTGTCTGAGAAAGGGAGAGACATAACTAGTGAGGTAAGTCTATAAGTGCGTGGGGAAAATGAATTATAGTCGACCTGGCTATATGTAGGGAGATCGGTACGTATACATGCATGCATGTGTTAGATGCAAATAAGGTCCAGAGAGACAGACAGGGGAAGAGGGGTGCAGCTAGGAGGTGGTGCGAGAGGCCTACCATGTCGAGGGGGGAGGAGTGTCTGAGTATGAGATCGATGAAAAGAGGGGCGGGAGTGTGCACCTGCGTGGAACCGTATTGAACATAGGGGGGCATGGACGGTGACAAGAGAACAGGGGAAGTATGTGTTTGTGGTAGGCACACTTGGCTAGAGAGGTATATCGACCGGTGTGTGCCGGAAAGAAGGAGTCGAGGGGCCTACACACACCGCGGGTGAATGACCTAAAGAGAAATAAGGAACATGCACGATGGAGGGGACGCTGAGGGAGGGTGAGAGGGGGGGCGGGCGTGTGCATGCACAATAGAAAGTTAGCGCTAGCTAGCTACAAAGAGAAGAGGATCGTGAAGGTGTAAAAGACGAACAAAGATCATAATTCATTATAAAAAAGTGGATATAGATACTTCAAGAAGATATCATAATGTAGAACATTGATTATAATTTGGGCTAATGTGTGGCTTTTGCAGCTCAAGGCTAAAACTTGTCATAATGTAAGGGGCTGGGCACTATACTTTGTGTGATAAACACGGTGTACGTATGGAACATGGTCTAGATTATGAATATATAGTTAGTACATCAAATGTACTATTATTTGGAATCAACATCAAGTGTATTCAAAGAATTGAATTCGAGTTCATATAGTACACATATTTCATATCTACCTCTATAGTAATCATGTGGTGTGTTGTTAAGGTAATACACAAATGATGGTTGAAGTTGGCAACAATAATGATTGTAGATTCTTATTGAAATAGAGAAATGAATTCAAATTTAGTTCGAATTGCAGCGGAAGTATAGACATTTGGAATGCACTAAAATATTGTTATGAGTAGGTTACATGCATTATACAGCCAACGAAAAAATTTAATTGGACATAACATGTAGGTATGAGTAGGTTTGATTGTTTGAATAGCATTTGTATAGTAAAACGGGACAAGACTCTCTTTTTGTGGTGTGAATGGTTTTAGTTTTTTTGTTTTTTCGTTGAGGGAAGTGCGAATTGATTTGGTACGTACAAGTACAATATTACACGTTAGGCTTGTCCCTAGAATTCAACCCACGCCTTGTTATATATCGAAAATTCAGACATCATGCACCCAAAACTGGCGCCTTCACAACTCGTGCCTTGCTATCCCGAAATTACAACGCGCGCAAAAATTCCCTCCAGCTGCCAAATCCCAACACGCGAAATCCCCCCTTCTAACCCTGAGCCAAAAGGGCCGCTAGTTCAAATCGGTGGGGGTACTTTTGTAACACACCCTACATTTTGGACAAGCACGCCCCTAAGTCATGGTTCCCCCTCCCATTGCCTCCTTTTCGCCATTCAAAAACCCAGGCTGCCATAACCTCTCCACTCCAGCTGCGAAACCCCACCCTCATTCGTCCGCCACCTCATCGCTGCCCAGCCGGAGCCTCTTCCCCGACGACATCGTCCACTGCTACCTCTTGAGCATGCGGTGGTTTTCCCTTGAAGAGGAAAGGGTGATACAGCAAAGTAGCGTAAGTATTTCCCTTAGTTTTTGAGAACCAAGGTATCAATCCAGTAGGAGACTACACGCACCTCGTACCTGCACAAACAGACAAGAACCTCGCAACCAACGCGATAAAGGGGTTGTCAATCCCTTCACGGTCACTTACGAAAGTTAGATCCGATGGAGATAATATATGATGCCCAGGTAATCAAGCTACAGTAACCCTGTACTAATGATGCCACGTCAACTCGATTACTATTGCTAATCTCGCCTTAATTAGAAACTGATTCAAATTCAAATTCCAAATCAAGTAAACAATAAAAAAAATTCAAATATTAAAACTAAAATGTTCGGAGTGAGCCAAATAATGCATAGGTAATATTAGTGAAGAAACCAAAACTTTAGAAAATGTTTAAGTCCTTAAAAATAATTAAAACAGTGGCATTCATAATTAATTAGATGCATTTTATAATTTCTAAAGTATCAAATTAATTCAATGGGGTACCAAACTTTTGTGGCAGAGGGTTAAACTAAAACATTAATTTAGGTATTAGTCTCATATTTTTATAAAACTAAAATACGCGAATAGTAAAATAAAAGAGTAAATAAAGAAAAAGAAAAGATAAACAAAATGAAATTATAAAAAGATAAAACCTCCCCCTCCCCTGGGCCTTGGCCCAGCAAACTGGCCAGGCCGGCCCACTCCCTCATCCCCTTCCCACTACAGGAACGTGGGGGTTGCGTGGCGGCCATCGCCCCGTCGCCGGCCACGCGCCGACCATCGCCCGGCCGGCCTCGCCTATATATCCGGCGACTCCCTCCCCGGTTCCTGGAACCCTAGCTAACCCCCTCTCTCCCCCGCGTTCCGCTCCCCGATCTGGACGCCCACGGACCCGAGCCGGTGCCCTTCGTCGCCGTCGCCGGACCTCGCCGTCGTTGCCTCACCTCGCCCCCGATCCGACCCCGACCTGCGCTGTCCTCCCCTTCTTCCTCTATGCCAATCCACGAGGACCCGGACGCCCCCACGACGCCGCTCCGAGCTCGACTTCTTCCTCAGGACGCCGGTCGCCGTCGCCAACGTCGATCGCCTCTGCAGCTCCTAAACCCCTCGAAGAGCCTCCTTGAGCTCCCTTGGTGAGCTCCGTGTCTTTCCCCCCTCTCTCTAGCACGACTCCGTCACCGCTACTCCGTCCCCACTGTAGGCCAAGCTCGTCGTCGCCGTAGAAATGCACGAGCCCAACAAAGGACATTGCCGAGCTTCTGGAGCTGTGTAGATGCCACCTACCTCCTCCATTTGGTCGATCCGTGGCTATTTGCTCGGGCTCATCGTGTCCGAGCCGCCCCCATCGCACGCGTTCGCCGGCGCCATCGCGTGCCTGCCCACTGCTCCGCTCTCTCGCGCTCACCTGTGCCTTGGCCGCGCTCGCGTGCTTGCTGCGCGCATCCACGCCTGCCGGCGCTGCCCCCGTGTGATGCTGCTGCACTGCGGCCGCCCCCGCCCGAGCATGCCGCCACTCGCCCCGCTCGCCCCTGCTTGCCGTGCGTGCCGCCGCTGCTCGCTTCTGCTGCTGCTATTTGCCTCTAGCGCCACCACCATTGCTGCTTGATGTTTCTACCGCCTGTCGCTGCTGCTCTTGCCTGTGCTGCTCGTACCGCTGCTTGCTGCTTCGACTGTGTCGTCGCCGCTCACCCCTGATTGCCCTGCGTGTCGCCGCCTGCTTGCCCATGGCCGTGCCTACTGTTGTCGGCCGGCCTCACTGTGCCCATTGAGCCGCACCCCGCGCCCGCCCGCGTATGGCCTCGCCTGCCGCTGCGGCTGCCCCGCCTACGCATGCCTGAGCCAAGCCACTGCCCAACGCTGCTCTACTGTACTGCTACTATCTACTGTAGCTGCTACTAGTTAGCTTTTCAATTTCTACGTTGACTATGCCCCTAAACAGCCCCTAATCAGTAGTTAAACAGTTGCTAATATGTGTAAAAATAATATGAGTAGGTAGTACACTTGATAAAGCTCAAATGTTTCCATTGGACCAAATCAATTTGATGCATTGATTAAATCCTATGAAAATCATAAGTTGCTATTTTCTGTTAAACAGAGAACGGAATTAACCTCTAGCATTTGTGTTGCGTGTTTTGTGTGTGTGCCGTGCATGTGGCCGGCTGGGTTTTGCCCAGTAGTGGCCGACCCTTATTAGTACTAGGTTTAGCTAGTAGTATTAATTAGTGGCTAGATTAGCCTATGTGTAGATGACATGTGGGTCCCATTCAATTAGATTAGTTTTATTTATTTGTTTAGGTACAACCTATGACATGTGGGCCACAACCTGTCCTTTTGACTAGTCAAAATTGACTTGGTCAACTCGGTTTAAAACAAATTACAATAAATTAGAAATTTTAGAAATTGATTAAAACTTTGAAAAATCATATAAAATAATTCGTAAGTCAGATGAAAATACTTTGTACATGAAACTTGCTCCGAACGACGAGACGAATCCGGATACGAAGCTCGTTCGTCCGCCACACACCCCTAGCCTATCGAACACACAACTTTCCCCCTCCGGTTCATATGTCCAAAAATGCGAAACACCGGGAATACTTTTTCAGATGTTTTCCCCCTTTACCGGTATCACCTACTACCGCGTTAGGGCATACCTACACCGCGTATTGCCTCGTTATGTTTTGTTATGCTTTGTTCGCTCCGTATTTACTGTTTCTTCCCCCTCTTCTTCTCAAGTGGACCTCGAGGCCAGTGTTGATTCCACCGAGTATGACTACGATGTTGACGACCCCTCTCTCTCGCCAAAGCAACCAGGCAAGCCCCCCCCCCTTGATCACCAGATATTGCCTACTCTACTTTCTATACTGCTTGCATTAGAGTAGTGTAGCATGTTACTGCTTTCCATTAATCCTATCCTGATGCATAGCCTGTCCTTGCTACTACTGTTGTTACCTTTACCTGCAATCCTAATGCTTAGTATAGGATGCTAGTTTATCATCAGTGGCCCTACATTCTTGTCCGTGTGCCATGTTATACTATCGGGCCGTGATCACTCGGGAGGTGATCACGGGTATATACTATTTACTTTATACATGATACATGTGATGACTAAAAGACGGGTCGGCTCGTAGGAGTACCCGCGAGTGGATCTTTGTGGCGAAGCGACAGGGCAGGTTGAGACCACCTAGGAGAGAGGTGGGCCTGGCCCTGGTCGGTGTTCACGGTTATCTCAAGATAACACGTTTAACGAGATCTTGGTATTTGATCTGAGTCTGGCCACTGGCCTATATGCACTAACCATCTACGCGAGGACAGTTATGGGCACTCGACGTCGTGGTATCAGCCGAAGCCTTCGTGACGTCAGCGACTGAGTGGCGCGCGCCGGATTGGACCGTAAGCCTGCTCTTGTATTAAGGGGGCTAGTTCTGCTTCCGGCCACGTTCGCAACGTGCAGGTGTGCAAAGGGCGATGGGCCCAGACCCCTGCGCCATAGGATTTAGACCGGCGTGCTGACCTCTCTGTTATGCCTAGGTAGGGCTGCGACGTGTTGATCTTCCGAGGCCGGGCATGACCCAGAAAAGTGTGTCCGGCCAAATGGGATCGAGCGTGTTGGGTTATGTGGTGCACCCCTGCAGGGAAGTTAACTATTCGAATAGTCGTGATCTTCGGTAACAGGACAACTTGGAGTTGTACCTTGACCTTATGACAACTAGAACCGGATACTTAATAAGCACACCCTTCCAAGTGCCAGATACAACCGGTGGTCGCTCTCTCACAGGGCGACGAGGAGAGGATCATCGGTTAGGGTTATGCTATGTGATGCTACTTGGAGGACTTCAGTCTACTCTCTTCTACATGCTGCAAGACGGAGGCTGCCAGAAGCGTAGTCTTCGACAAGATTAGCTATCCCCCTCTTATTCTGGCTTTCTGCAGTTCAGTCCACCGATATGGCCTTTACACATATACCCATGCATATGTAGTGTAGCTCCTTGCTTGCGAGTACTTTGGATGAGTACTCACGGTTGCTTCTCCTTCTTTTCCCTCTATCCCTTCTACCTAGTTGTCGCAACCAGATGTTGGAGCCCAGGATCCATACGCCACCGTCGATGACGACTCCTACTACACCGGAGGTGCCTACTACTACGTGCTGCCCGCTGACGACGACTAGGAGTAGTTAGGAGGATCCCAGGCAGGAGGCCTGCGCCTCTTCCAATCTGTATCCCAGTTTGTGCTAGCCTTCTTAAGGCAACTTGTTTAACTTATGTCTGTACTCAGATATTGTTGCTTCCGCTGACTCGTCTATGATCGAGATCTTGTATTCGGGCCCTCGAGGCCCCTGGCTTGTAATATGATGCTTGTATGACTTATTTTATTTGTAGAGTTGTGTTGTGATATCTTCCCGTGAGTCCTTGATCTTGATCGTACACATTTGCGTGCATGATTAGTGTACGGTCAAATCGCGGGCGTCACAAGTTGGTCTCAGAGCCGACTGCCTGTAGGAATCCCCCTTTCCAACTCCTTGGCCGAAGTCGAGTCTAGTCATTGAAAAACTTTTACTAACATGGTTGTGCGGCTTACGAGCCCACGCCGCCCTCTGTGCGGTATTAGGATCTTTTACTCCTCGATCCTTACTCTGGGACTCTGAACTCTCTTCTATTCGGGTTAAATGAATTTTGCTAAATCTAACATTAGGATCTCGTTATCACTTTCTCCCGGAGAGCCCTTCATTACAGATGATCGACTCCTTCAACAGAAGATTTTGATAATACTCTCCGATGTTCTCCTAAAACTTTGTGCCATTGCTTTTGCAATTCCCTACCACCGAAAAATCCCTATGGATAAATACTTACACCTGTCGTTCTTACTTTTATTCCCAGTTGGTCTTGTTATTACAAGATACCCCGGAATACTCGTCGTTGTTTCGATAATCCTTTGAGCTTACTGCCTTGCTGTTCTTTGTCACCTGAATACCCCTACGGATAATTCTCGCACTTATCGAGTATCCGCTCATCCCCTAGTTGTTCATGTGTTTCACAATGGTCATTGAAATACTATTCGATCCTCCAAAAATCCTTAGTAGCTTATTGCTCTGCAATACTTGTCTGCTTGCATGATGGATGCTTTCCATATGTCTGGCAATATTCGTTAGTATCCCTAGACACCGTCATTTTGATCCCTTTGATTCAACATGAGTGCGAATGCATGCAATCATCAGTTGATCCTTCTAAATTATCTTTCCGGCTCAGACGTCATTTTAAACATGAGCTGGTTCTCAACAAATCCAATTGTCGTCGATTGTACCCCTAAGGCTATTCAACTTATCCATCCCTAATCAGAACATTGCTTCTGATCCCTTGATTTGAAAATCATAATTCCTTTGCATTTGAGCTCTGGATTAGTCAGTTGTTTCCATAATCCAATGCCTTTGCATTGTTACTTCCTCTGGTTGTGTGCCGATGCTCACGTCATCTCCGTTATGGACCGGTAGATCCTTTAATGGATTTTATCCGACAGCGTCCTTCATATTCAATAACCTTGTGAGCCTTCCCTCGGATACATAATGCCTTTGGTAAATGGTATCATCTACTTTCTCAACCTTGCTCTACTTTCGAGCTTGTGATATTTACTCTTGAAACTTGCGGTATATGTTTCTAAGAAGCCCCTATGGGTTGAACATATGCCTTATCTAAACTGTGTGAACTCGAAAGTTTTCACGAGTCATACACTTCTGGTATTTTGCCAAATAAAATTTCAACACTACAACTTCTTCGAAAGTGAGAAGTGAATGAAAGGTTATGCATTGGAGAAGTGGGAGTCGACCTTGAACTTTGTGTTCATGCCCATGGACACGATGTAGATCTTATCATTAAAGCTTCTCTTAAATTAAATTATTCCTTTGGTATAAGTTCATCTTATATCCGGGATCTGGCCTTTTGCAATCGTGGTTCCGACCATGTTCTCCTTTAAATACCATTTCGCGTGCAAGTTTAAGCGCTTGTCTTCTGTAGAGCAATACCCCAGTCCAACCTCTACTTTGATCTGTCATCGAGTATTACCCCCTCTGGTATCTCGAGATTATCACAGAACTGCATAACTTCTTATGAGTTCTTCTTCAAGTATTATTTGACTTTTGCTGCATCATCATTTGACTTGATGTCATCGCCGATCGATTACATCTTCATGAAATCTCTCGACAAATGTGCCGTGGTCATCAGCAACATCCTGAGCTCTTCCAAGATATATATCGAATTCATGATGAGAAATACCATCCTTTCCCTTGATGATTTGTTTTATCATCTACCACTTTATTGCCTTCCGTTCGACACAAGCTTGTTTGTGTTTTGTGTTATACCTTGAGTTCCTTGCTACCCAGCATTGTTCTTCTTTACCTTGGATATTACCACCTTTTATGTCAAGAATGTTGTGGGAATTTCACCACCTCTTATGCATTCTTGGTACAAGTGATACTTCTTGCCATATCCGTTCATTCTTAGACTATTGATTATTGAATCACCATTCTGACATTGGTTGTGCAACCCAACCCATAATTCGGGCGCACCTTTCAACCAATGTTTAATTGTGTATGTTTTCCTCGAGCATATTTCATTATATTATTTGTTCTGACAAATGCTATCTTCCTATCCACATAATTGTGGAGATGCATCCTTTTGGATACCTTGTTGAATTATTGCTGAGTCCATCAGCCACATCCTCTTCCTCTCCTTCATTACTGATGAACTCTTGTTTTCGAACTTGCTTCCATAATTCATTTCCCCGAGAATCTTACAATGTCACCTCGACAATTTGTGTTGCACCTTTCTTCCCAGGCATCCTGAGTCTAAGGTATCCTGACACCAGTCAGATCTGAATCTCGGTCAGACATGATGGTTGGAACATATTTTCAAGAGTTATAAAATTGGTCCCTATATGCCCCGGTAAGGTGATGTCATGCCTAGCACACCTGACGAGAGGACCTAGTGTTATAGTTTCCTTTTTAACAAGGTTAATCATTTTTCCATGAGGAAATTGAATGCCTTGTTTAATAAGTTTATCCTGATGGATCCTTTGTGTATCCAAAGTCCTAACTTTGTTTGAAGACCATGTCAATGCTATCCCGAAGCATGTCTGTGGTACTCCGATTTTCAATAAGAGCATTTGAAGCAAAATGCTAAATTCTCTTTATCAATTATTCAAACCCCGTTGTATGGGTATGTCATGAAATTTCTCTCACCTTTCCCAAAATAGTTTTGTACATAATATCCTGTCATGGATATCATGCTTTCCTTGACCTTGGGAAGGATATACCCCTGAAATTTGTGTTTAAACACATTTTCCCTTCCATTGTTCTGTTTAATACGAAGATCACATTTTCCTTTCCATTGTTTTGTTTAACCTTTCTGGTGATCTATATGATCTAAGCAATAATATTCTTCTGCTTATGTAAACACCTTGGTGTACAACCGTGTCAGTAAGACCCTGTTGCTTTTGTTGATAGCATTCTGGTAACCACCGATGGACGAGAACTTTGGCTATTGGTCCGCCTCGTTCAACGAGCAGGAAAATGGTTCTCTTCGTCCCTCTCCCTTGGTACCAATGGTTGTTGCCGACATAATCGATAATCTATCCTCTGACATGCCTTGCTGACATGATCATGCAAGACGTCACCCCCTTCCTACTTTTAACCCACATGGTGGGCCCATAACCCACAGTCCCACAGGATCGAAACCTGACTCTCCTGTACACCCCCGGTTTCCAAAGTTATTCCTCGCGCTTGACTTCTTATGTAACTCACTGCCCACCTGCCAAGTGATCTATTCGGGTATCAGACGCAATACTTATTATTGTTGCCCTGAAACCCTTTCACCTTCTGATTAGGCATCAAACAATTGCATATCCTCTTGAAACTTCTATTTCACACCTTCTTACTTTGCTCTCGATATTTTCTTAAGTTTCAATTCGAGAGTTACTATCCGCCACCCTCCCTGATGTTCTCTACCAGATACGCGACCTTGTGGAGGTCAGTTCTTCCGAAGATACCCCTTATCATTTTTCATAAGTATGATGAGACTCCCGAAGAAAGGATGAAGACTTCATCATGATGAGCAGGGAAATGAAGACATCAACAAGGGGGTTCAACTTTTCGAGAAGGGCAACCAAGACCGAGATGACTCGTTAGAATTTCGTAACCAAATCTTTTCCCCATTAGTCCCTCTCTTGAATCTCGGGACGAGATTTCTTGTAGTGGAGGAGAATTATGACGCCCGGGTAATCAAGCTACAGTAACCCTGTACTAATGATGCCATGTCAACTCGATTACTATTGCTAATCTCGCCTTAATTAGAAACCGATTCAAATTCAAATTCTAAATCAAGTAAACAATAAAAAATTTCAAATATTAAAACTAAAATGTTCGGAGTGAGCCAAATAATGCATAGGTAATATTGGTGAAGAAACCAAAACTTTAGAAAATGTTTAAGTCCTTAAAAATAATTAAAACAATGGCATTCATAATTAATTAGATGCCTTTTATAATTTCTAAAGTATCAAATTAATTCAATGGGGTACCAAACTTTTGTGGCGGAGGGTTAAACTAAAACATTAATTTAGGTATTGGTCTCATATTTTTATAAAACTAAAATACGCGAATAGTAAAATAAAAGAGTAAATAAAGATTAAGAAAAGATAAACAAAATAAAATTATAAAAAGATAAAACCTCCCCCTCCCCTGGGCCTTGGCCTAGCAAACTGGCCAGGCCAGCCCACTCCCTCATCCCCTTCCCACTACAGAAACGTGGGGGTTGCGTGGCGGCCATCGCCCCGTCGCCGGCCACGCGCCGACCATCGCCCGGCCGGCCTCGCCTATATATCCGGCTACTCCCTCCCCGGTGCCTGGAACCCTAGCTAACCCCCTCTCTCCCCCGCGTTCCACTCCCCGATCTGGACGCCCACGGACCCGAGCCGGCGCCCTTCGTCACCGTCACCGGACCTCGCCGTCGTTGCCTCACCTCGCCCGCGATCCGACCCCGACCTGCGCCATCCTCCCCTTCTTCCTCTACGCCAATCCACGAGGACCCGGACGCCCCCAAGACGCCGCTCCGAGCTCGACTTCTTCCTCAGGACGCCGGTCGCTGTCGCCAACGTCAGTCGCCTCTGCAGCTCCTAAACCCCTCGAAGAGCCTCCTTGAGCTCCCTTGGTGAGCTCCGTGTCTTTCCCCCCTCTCTCTAGCACGACTCCGTCACCGCTACTCCCTCCCCACTGTAGGCCGAGCTCGTCGTCGCCATTGCGATGCTCGTCGTCGCCGTAGAAATGCACGAGCCCAACAGAGGTCATTGCCGAGCTTCTGGAGCTGTGTAGATGCCACCTACCCCCTCCATTTGGTCGATCCGTGGCTATTTGCTCGGGCTCATCGTGTCCGAGCCGCCCCCATCGCACGCGTTCGCCGGCGCCATCGCATGCCCACCCGCTGCTCCGCTCTCTCGCGCTCGCCTGTGCCTTGGCCGCGCTCGCGTGCTTGCTGCGCGCATCCACGCCTGCCGGCGCTGCCCCCGTGTGATGCTGCTGCACTGCGGCCGCCCCCGCCCGAGCATGCCGCCACTCGCCCCGCTCGCCCCTGCTTGCCATGTGTGCCGCCGCTGCTCGCTTCTGCTGCTGCTGTTTGCCTCTAGCGCGACCACCGTTGCTGCTTGATGTTTCTACTGCCTGTCGCTGCTGCTCTTGCCTGTGCTGCTCGTACCGCTGCTTGCTGCTTCGACTGCGTTGTCGCCGCTCACCCCTGATTGCCCTGCGTGTCGCCGCCTGCTTGCCCACGGCCGTGCCTACTGTTGTAGACCGACCTCACTGTGCCCATTGAGCCGCACCCCGCGCCCGCCCGCTTATGGCCTCGCCTGCCGCTGCGGCTGCCCCGCCTACGCATGCCTGAGCCAAGCCACTGCCCAACGCTGCTCTACTGTACTGCTACTATCTACTGTAGCTGCTACTAGTTAGCTTTTCAATTTCTACGTTGACTAAGCCCCTAAACAGCCCCTAATCAGTAGTTAAACAGTTGCTAATATGTGTAAAAATAATATGAGTAGTTAAACAGTTTCTATGAAAAAGCTCAAATGTTTCCATTGGACCAAATCCATTTGATGCATTGATTAAATCCTATGAAAATCATAAGTTGCTATTTTCTGTTAAATAGAGAACGGAATTAACCTCTAGCATTTGTGTTGCGTGTTTTGTGTGTGTGCCGTGCATGTGGCCGGCTTGGTTTTGCCCAGTAGTGGCCGACCCTTATTAGTACTAGGTTTAGCTAGTAGTATTAATTAGTGGCTAGATTAGCCTATGTGTAGATGACATGTGGGTCCCATTCAATTAGATTAGTTTTATTTATTTGTTTAGGTACAACCTATGACATGTGGGCCACAACCTGTCCTTTTGACTAGTCAAAATTGACTTGGTCAACTCGGTTTAAAACAAATTACAATAAATTAGAAATTTTAGAAATTGATTAAAACTTTGAAAAATCATATAAAATAATCCGTAAGTCAGATGAAAATACTTTGTACATGAAACTTGCTCCGAACTACGAGACGAATCCGGATACGAAGCTCGTTCGTCCGCCACACACCCCTAGCCTATCGAACACACAACTTTCCCCCTCCGGTTCATATGTTCGAAAACGCGAAACACCGGGAATACTTTTCCAGATGTTTTCCCCCTTTACCGGTATCACCTACTACCGCATTAGGGCATACCTACACCGCGTATTGCCTCGTTATGTTTTGTTATGCTTTGTTTGCTCCGTATTTACTGTTTCTTCCCCCTCTTCTTCTCCGGTAGACCCCGAGACCAGTGTTGATTCCACCGAGTATGACTACGATGTTGACGACCCCTCTCTCTCGCCAGAGCAACCAGGCAAGCCCCCCCCCCCTTGATCACCAGATATTGCCTACTCTACTTTCTATACTGCTTGCATTAGAGTAGTGTAGCATGTTACTGCTTTCCGTTAATCCTATCCTGATGCATAGCCTGTCCTTGCTACTATTGTTGTTACCTTTACCTGCAATCCTAATGCTTAGTATGGGATGCTAGTTTATCATCAGTGGCCCTACATTCTTGTCCGTCTGCCATGTTATACTATCGGGCCGTGATCACTCGGGAGGTGATCACGGGTATATACTATTTACTTTATACATGATACATGTGATGACTAAAAGACGGGTCGGCTCGTAGGAGTACCCGCGAGTGGATCTTTGTGGTGAAGCGACAGGGCAGGTTGAGACCACCTAGGAGAGAGGTGGGCCTGGCCCTGGTCGGCGTTCGCGGTTATCTCAAGATAACACGTTTAACGAGATCTTGGTATTTGATCTAAGTCTGGCCACTGGCCTATACGCACTAACCATCTACGCGAGGACAGTTATGGGCACTCAACGTCGTGGTATCAGCCGAAGCCTTCGTGACGTCAGTGACTGAGTGGCGCGCGCCGGATTGGACCGTAAGCCTACTCTTGTATTAAGGGGGCTAGTTCTGCTTCCGGCCGCGTTCGCAACGTGCAGGTGTGCAAAGGGCGATGGGCCCAGACCCCTGCGCCATAGGATTTAGACCAGCATGCTGACCTCTCTGTTGTGCCTAGGTAGGGCTGCGACGTGTTGATCTTCCGAGGCCGGGCATGACCCAGAAAAGTGTGTCCAGCCAAATGGGATCGAGCGTGTTGGGTTATGTGGTGCACCCCTGCAGGGAAGTTAATCTCTTCGAATAGCCGTGATCTTCGGTAATAGGACGACTTGGAGTTGTACCTTGACCTTATGACAACTAGAATCGGATACTTAATAAAACACACCCTTCCAAGTGCCAGATACAACCGGTGGTCGCTCTCTCACAGGGCGACGAGGAGAGGATCATCAGTTAGGGTTATGCTATGTGATGCTACTTGGAGGACTTCAGTCTACTCTCTTCTACATGCTGCAAGACGGAGGCTGCCAGAAGCGTAGTCTTCGACAGGATTAGCTATCCCCCTCTTATTCTGGCTTTCTGCAGTCCAGTCCACCGATATGGCCTTTACACATATACCCATGCATATGTAGTGTAGCTCCTTGCTTGCGAGTACTTTGGATGAGTACTCACGGTTGCTTCTCCTTCTTTTCCCTCTATCCCTTCTACCTGGTTGTCGCAACCAGATGTTGGAGCCCAGGATCCAGACGCCACCGTCAACGACGACTCCTACTACACCGGAGGTGCCTACTACTACGTGCTGCCCGCTGACGATGACCAGGAGTAGTTAGGAGGATCCCAGGCAGGAGGCCTGTGCCTCTTCCGATCTGTATCCCAGTTTGTGCTAGCCTTCTTAAGGCAACTTGTTTAACTTATCTCTGTACTCAGATATTGTTGCTTCCGCTGACTCGTCTATGATCGAGCTCTTGTATTCGGGCCCTCGAGGCCCCTGGCTTGTAATATGATGCTTGTATGACTTATTTTATTTGTAGAGTTGTGTTGTGATATCTTCCCATGAGTCCTTGATCTTGATCATACACATTTGCGTGCATGATTAGTGTACGGTCAAATCGGGGGCGTCACATAATAAGATAAATATTTTTGGTATTTACGTTGTATAGATTGAAAAGTAAAGATTGCAAAATAAACAGGGACAAAAATAGCTAGTTGATGGGAAAGTAATATGATGTAAAGTATACCCGGGAGCCATAGGTTTCACTAGTGGCTTCTCTTAAGATAGCATATATTACGGTGGGTGAACAAATTACTGCCAAGCAATTGATAGAAAAGCGCATAGTTATGATGATATCTAGGCATGATCATGAACATAGGCATCACGTCCGTGTCAAGTAGACCGAAACGATTCTGCATCTACTACTATTACTCCAAACATCGACCGCTATCCAGCATGCATCTAGAATATTAAGTTCATAAGAACAGAGTAACGCATTAGGCAAGATGACATGATGTAGAGGGATAAACTCAAGCAATATGATATAAAACCCATCTTTTTTATCCTCGATGGCAATAATACAATACATGCCTTGCTGCCCCTACCGTCACTGGGAAAGGACACCGCAAGATTGAACCCAAAGGTAAGCACTTCTCCCATTGCAAGAAAGATCAATCTAGCAGGCCAAACCAAACTGATAATTCGAAGAGACTTGCAAAGATATCAAATCATGTATATAAGAATTCAGAGAAGAATCAAATATTGTTCATAGATAATCTTAATCATAAACCCACAATTCATCGGATCTCGGCAAACACACCGTAAAAAGAATTACATTGAATAGATCAACAAGAACATCGAGGAGAACTTTGTATTGAGATCCAAAGAGAGAGAAGAAGCCATGTAGCGAATAACTATGGACTCGAAGGTCTATGGTAAACTACTCACACATCATCGGAGAGGCTATGGTGTTGATGTAGAAGCCCTCCGTGATCGAATCCCCCTCCGGCAGATCGCCGGAAAAGGTCCCCAAATGGGATCTCATGTGTATAGAAGGTTGCGGCGTTGGAAAAGTGGTTTCGTGGCTCCCCTGGATGTTTTCAGGGTATAAGAGTATATGTAGGTGAAAGAAGTAGGTCAGTGGAGCTGCGAGGGGCCCACGAGAGTGGGGGGCACACCGCCCTACCTCTTGGCTGTCTCACTGCTTCATTGACGTCCACTCCAAGTCTCCTGGATCACGTTTGTTCCAAAAAAGATCCTCACGAAGGTTTCATTCCGTTTGATATTCCTTTTCCGCGAAACACTGAAATAGGCAAAAAATAGCAATTTGCACTGGGCCTTCGGTTAATAGGTTAGTCCCAAAAATAATATAAAAGTGCATAATCAAAAATTATAGATACGTTGGAGACATATCAAGCATCCCCAAGCTTAATTCTTGCTCGTCCTCGAGTAGGTAAATGATAAAAAACAGAATTTTTGATGTGGAATGCTACCTAACATAATTTTCAATGTATTTCTCTTTATTGCGACATGACTGGTTAGATCCGAAATATTCTAGACAGAAGTTTAATATTGGCATAAAAATAATAATACTTCAAGCAATGCTAACCAAGCAATCATGTCTTATCAAAATAACATAGCCAAAGAAAGCTTATCCCTACAAAGTCATATAGTTTGGCCATGCTTCATTTTCGTTGCACAAAATGCTCCCATCATGCACAGCGTCGATGACAAGCCAAGCAATTGTTTCATACTTTAGTATTTTCAAACTCTTTCAACTTTCACGCAATATATGAGCATGAGCCATGGATATAACACTATGGGTGGAATAGAATATGATGGAGGTTGTGTAAGAAGACAAAAGGGAGAAAGTCTCACATTGATGCAATTAATCAACGGGCTATGGAGATGCCCATTAATTCATGTCAATGCAAGGGGTAGGGATTGCCATGCAACGGATGCATTAGAGCTATAAATATATGAAAGCTCAACAAAAGAAACTAAGTGGGTGTGCATCCAACTTGCTTGCTCATGAAGACCTAGGGCATTTGAGGAAACCCATTGTTGGAATATACAAGCCAAGTTCTATAATGAAAAATTCCCACTAGTATATGAAAGTGACAACATAAGAGACTCTCTATCATGAAGATCATGGTGCTACTTTGAAGCACATGTGTGGAAAAAGGATAGTAACATTGCCCCTTCTCTCTTTTTCTCTCACTTTTGGGCCTATTTTTATGGCCTTTCTCCCCTTTTTTCCGAAGAACTTTCCTCACATGGGACAATGCTCTAATAATTAAAATCATCACACTTTTATTTACTTTCCAACTCAAGAATTACAAGTCGATACTTAGAACAAAATATGACTCTATGTGAATGCCTCTAGCGGTGTACCAGGATATGAATCAAGAGTGACATGCATGAAAGAATTATGAAGGTGGCTTTGCCACAAATACGATGTCAACTACATGATCATGCAAGGCAATATGACAATGATGGAGCGTGTCATAATAAACGAAATGGTGGAAAGTTGCATGGCAATATATCTCGGAATGGCTATGGAAATGCCATAATAGGTAGGTATGGTGGCTGTTTTGAGGAAGATATAAGGAAGCTTATGTGTGATAGAGCATATCATATCACGAGGTTTGGATGCACCGGCGAAGTTTGCACCAACTCTCGAGGTGAGAAAGGGCAATGCACGGTACCGAAGAGGCTAGCAATGATGGAAGGGTGAGAGTGCGTATAATCCATGGACTCAACATTAGTTATAAAGAACTCATATACTTATTGCAAAAATCTACAAGTCATCAAAACCAAGCACTACGCGCATGCTCCTAGGGGGATACATTGGTAGGAAAATACCATCGCTCGTCCCTGACCGCCACTCATAAGGAAAGCAATCAAAGAACACCTCATGCTTCAAATTTGTCACACAACGTTTACCATACGTGCATGCTACGGGACTTGCCAACTTCAACACAAGTATTTCTCTATTCCATAATTACTCAACTAGCACAACTCTAATATTACCACCTTTATATCTCAAACCAACTATCAAGAATCAAACTTCTCAAAACATTTAATGCACTCTATATGAAAGTTTTTTATTATACCCATCCCGGATGTCTATTATCTTAGGACTAATTTCATTACCATGCTGTTCTAAAAGACTCGCAAAACAATATAGGTGAAGCATGAGGGATCAATAATTTCTATAAAACCACCACCGTGCTCTAAAAAGATATAAGCGAAGCACTCGAGCAAAATTATCTAGTTCAAAAGATATAAGTGAAGCACATAGAGTATTCTAATAAATTCCGATTCATGTGTGTCTCTCCCAAAAGGTGTGTACAAAAAGAATGATTGTAGTGAACTAAAAAGCAAAGACTCAAATCATACAAGGTGCTCCAAGCAAAACACATATCATGTGGTGAATAAAAATATAGCCTCAAGTAAAGTTACCGATAGATGAAGATGAAAGAGGGGATGCCTTCCGGGGCATCTCCAAGCTTATGCTTTTGGTTGTCCTTGAATTTTACCTCGGGGTGCCTTGGGCATCCCCAAGATTAGGCTCTTGCCTCTCCTTGTTCCGAAATCCACCAAATCTTTACCCAAAAACTTGAAAACTTCACAACACAAAACTCAACAGAAAATCTCATGCGCTCCGTTGGTATAAGAAAACAAACCACCACTTTAAGGTACTATAATAAACTCATTCTTTATTTATATTGGTGTTAAACCTACTGTATTCCAACTTCTCTATGGTTCATACCCTCCGATACTAGCCATAGATTCATCAAAATAAGCAAACAACACGCAAAAACAGAATCTGTCAAAAACAGAACAATCTGTAGTAATCTGTAGGTTTCGAATACTTCCGTAACTCCAAAAATCCTGATAAATTAGGACATCCTAAATAATTTGTATATTTACCTACTGCAGTTGGAATCATTATTTTATCGCTCTCTGGTTAAAAATGAAAATTATTCTCATGAGCGCATACTTTCTGTTTTTAGCAAGATCAAATGACAAACATCCAAGAAGATCATAAAGGCTTTACTTGGCACAAACACTAATTAAAACATAAAAGACACAATCATAATAGAGGATAGATGATTTATTTATTACTAAATAGGAACAAAAAGCAAGGAACAAAAATAAAATTGGGTTGCCTCCCAACAAGCGCTATTGTTTAACGCCCCTAGCTAGGCATAAAAACAAGAATATATCTAGGTATTATCATCTTTGGTAGGTAATTCTTCAATTGAACACTTATAGCCCTTAGGAGGTTCTTTATTCTTGTAAATGATCAAACTCCTAGGTAGGAAATCAAGAAATTCACTTGTAGCAAAAGGTTCCTTAACGATATCTAAAAAGTTGGGGTGAACACTTATTGATTTGAGATCTTCATTTTTCTTACTAGAAGATTCACCCTTATTCTTAGGAACATAGATAAATTTGGCAACTTTGGTAGGAGGAGGATTTGAGGTGTTTTTAACGGCAGAAAAAGCGGACCCCAAGTTGGTAATAATCTCCTTGAGTTTATCGATTCGAGTGGAATCTTGATCTATCTTTGTATTAACTAAGGGTTCCTTTTCCTTCAGATTTTTCAGAGTAACTCCTACCTTAGATCCATATTGAGTAATTTGATTGTGGATCTTTTTATCCAAATTTTCAATTAGCTCTACAGTGGCAATTTTATTTTCAATAATATCAAGCCTTTGCACCACATGTTCCAAAGTTAAAATAGTTCCATTGACCAAAAGAGGTGGTGGGCCTAACAAATCTACCATAGCATTATAGGAATCAAAAGTATGGCTTCCCAAGAAATTCCCTCCGGTGATGGTGTCAAGAACATATCTATTCCAAGGAGTGGTGCCTACGTAAAAAGTGCGAAGAAGAATGAAAGTAGATTGCTTTTTAATAGATCTATTTTGAGCATTGCAAATTCTATACCAAGCATCTTTTAAGTTTTCTCCCTACCTTTGTTTAAAATTAAGAACTTCATTATCGGGAGTGTTAACAATGATAGGAGAACTAGCCATGAGGGTAAAATAAACGATCTAACACACGGACACACAAGAGGCAAGCGAAAGAAGGCGAACAGAAGAAGGGCAAACATAAAAGAGGCGAATAAAACGGCAAGGGTGAAGTGGGGGAGAGGAAAACGAGAGGCAAATGGCAAATAATGTAATGCGAGGGATAAGAGATTGTGATGGGTACTTGGTATGTCTTGACTTTGCATAGATCTCCCCGGCAACGGCGCTAGAAATCCTTGTTGCTACCTCTTGAGCATACGTTGGTTTTCTTAGCGTAAGTATTTCCCTTAGTTTTTGAGAACCAAGGTATCAATCTAGTAGGAGACTACACGCAAGTCACCTAGTGCCTGCACAAACAAACAAGAACCTCGCAACCAACGCGATAAAGGGGTTGTCAATCCCTTCACGGTCACTTACGGAAGTGAGATCTGATAGAGATAATAAGATAAATATTTTTGGTATTTTTGTTGTATAGGTTGAAAAGTATAGATTGCAAAATAAATGGCGACAGAAATAGCTAGTTGACGAGAAAATAATATGATGTAAAGTAGACCCGGGGGCCATAGGTTTCACTAGTGGCTTCTCTCAAGATAGCATATATTAGGGTGGGTGAACAAATTACTGCCGAGCAATTGATAGAAAAGCGCATAGTTATGATGATATCTAGGCATGATCATTAACATAGGCATCATATCCATGTCAAGTAGACCGAGACGATTATGCATCTACTACTATTACTCCACACATCGACCGCTATCCATCATGCATCTAGAGTATTAAGTTCATAAGAACAGAGTAACGCATCAGGCAAGATGACATGATGTAGAGGGATAAACTCAAGCAATATGATATTAACCCCATCTTTTTATCCTCGATGGCAACAATACAATACGTGCCTTGCTGCCCCTACTGTCACTGGGAAAGGACAACGCAAGATTGAACCCAAAGCTAAGCACTTCTCCCATTGCAAGAAAGATCAATCTAGTAGGCCAAACCAAACTGATAATTCGAAGAGGCTTGCAAAGATATCAAATCATGCATATAAGAATTCAGAGAAGAATCAAATATTGTTCATAGATAATCTTAATCATAAACCCACAATTCATCGGATCTCAGCAAACACACCGTAAAAACAATTACATCGAATAGATCTCCAAGAACATCGAGGAGAACTTTGTATTGAGATCCAAAGAGAGAGAAGAAGCCATCTAGCTAATAACTATGGACCCGAAGGTCTATGGTAAACTACTCACACATCATCGGAGAGGCTATGGTGTTGATGTAGAAGCCCTCCGTGATCGAATCCCCCTCTGGCAGATCACCGGAAAAGGTCCCCAGATGGGATCTCATGGGTACAAAAGGTTGCGGCGGTGGAAAAGTGGTTTCGTGGCTCCCCTGGATGTTTTCAGGGTATAAGAGTATATATAGGTGAAAGAAGTAAGTCGGTGGAGCTGTGAGGGGCCTATGAGGGTGGGGGTGCACCTGGCCCCCTGGGCGCGCCGCTCTACCTCGTGGCCGCCTCGCTTCTTCCTTGACGTCCACTACAAGTCTCCTGGATCATGTTTGTTCCGAAAAATATCCTCGCGAAGGTTTCATTCCGTTTGGATTCCGTTTGATATTCCTTTTCCGCAAGACACTGAAATAGGCAAAAAACAACAATTTGCACTCGGCCTTCCGTTAATAGGTTAGTTTCAAAAATAATATAAAAGTGCATAATAAAGCCCATAAACATCGAAAACAGATAATATAATAGCATGGAACAATCAAAAAATTATAGACACGTTGGAGACGTATCATCCACCGCAACAACTGGACGTCCCTCATCCACCTCCCCGGACGAGGATCCGTCGTCCATCTCGTCATCCCACCGGTTTAGCCGCCCCGTCCTCCACCTCCAAGGAGTTGCTCCGACAATCGCATCATCTATCGCGGCTGATCCATCCCCACAGCGCCACCTTAACCTGCTCCACCGGAACCGCAACATCCTCACCGACTCCTCGGACGAAGCCAACGCCTACTCGGCGCCACCAAAGAGGTTGTACACTCATCGCATCGCACCTTCTCCTTAACTCGACCTCCCAATGCCGACGGTGCTCTATCCCGCACCCCCATGGAGTGGCTACCTCGAAGCCTGCGCCGCGGGCGACATCTCCACGGCGGCTCTCCCCTAGTGCGAGGCACCTTCGGCGATGGCGTCCATACCTGCCGGATCTGCTTCTGCTGCTCTGGCTCTCGCTCGCTCGCTTGCGCTACTGCTGCTCCGGCTCTCGCTCGCTCACTTGCTTGCCCACCTGCTGCTGCTCCGGCTCTCGCTCGCTCGCGCTGCTACTGCTGCTCTCCCCCTTGCTCATGCTGCTGCTCTGCTCTGATTTAGCTACACTTCAGTCGACTGAATCGACTGTTGGGTCAGTCGATTTTCACGGGGTGGGGGGCCCGCCAGAGTTAAGGAAGAACCACCCGCGGCGGGAAGGGGGCTCGCCGGAGAGGTACCCCACTATCTATCTTAGGGGTTCAG
>NC_041386.1:240530372-240688278 GCF_002162155.2 Triticum dicoccoides | reverse complement strand
AGCACAGGGGCTGGCGGTTCGGCCGGTGGAGGCTGGCGGCTTAGGGGGGTGCATGTTGAAGATGAACTGCAGGCCCTCCCTAAAGTACATGTCAAGTGCCTCTCTACTACCATTGCGTTCAGTTTCGACAGTAACATCCAGATTCTATAGTAAATTTCAGTTTCGACAGTTAAGTTCAGAGTCAACAGTTTTTACCTCATCTGTTGTAGTCTGATGGTTTTTGGTGATGAAAATTTTACATCTATTTTACATCATCTATTGGAGATGCTATTATAATCCCAGTTGAGATTAATGACGTATGTCTGGTGCTGCTTCAGCCTTGACGTCTTACGGCTGACCAGAGCTGCTCCAACGACAGAAAGGTCCATCACAACAAAGGAGTGCCCTAGACGCCGTCTATAGATTCCTCAGATATTCCTCGACACCTCCGACAGCCACCTCTGCCTCAACTTATTCAGCGACCAACCAAATGATGCTGAGGTCGACACGGCTACGGCAAAGAGGTTGTTGCTACCTCTTGAGCATGTGTTGGTTTTCCCCTGAAGAGGAAAGGGTGATGCAACAAAGTAGCGTAAGTATTTCCTTCATTTTTTGAGAACCAAGGTATCAATCGAGTAGGAGACAACGCACAAGTCACCTAGTACCTGCACAAACAATCAGGAACCTTGCAACCAATGCGATAAAGGGGTTGTCAATCCCTTCACGGTCACTCGCAAAAGTGAGATCTGATAAAGATAGTAAAGTAAATATTTTTGGTATTTTTGTTGTATAGATTGGAAAGTAAAGATTGCAAAATAGTAAACGAGATGCGATGTAAATAAAAGAGATGCAATATAATAACAAAGAGACCCGGGGGCCATAGGTTTCACTAGTGGCTTCTCTCAAGATAGCATGTATTACGGTGGGTGAACAAATTACTGCCGAGCAATTTATAGAAAAGTGCATAGTTATGAGAATATCTAGGCAATGATCATGAATATGGGCATCACGTCCTTGTCAAGTAGATCGAAATGATTCTGCATCTACTACAATTACTCCACACATCGACCACTATCCAGCATGCATCTAGAGTATTAAGTTCATAAGAACAGAGTAACGCTTTAAGCAAGATGACTTGATGTAGAGGGATAAACTCAAACAATATGATATAAACCCCATCTTCTTATCCTCGATGGCAACAATACAATACGTGCCTTGCTGCCCCTACTGTCACTGGGAAAGGACACCGCAAGATTGAACCCAAAGCTAAGCACTTCTCCCATTGCAAGAAAGATCAATCAAGTAGGCCAAACTAAACCGATAATTCGAAGAGACTTGCAAAGATATCAAATCATGCATAGAAGAATTCAGAGAAGAACCAAATAATATTCATAGATAATCTTGGTCACAAACCCACAATTCATTGGATCTCGGCAAACACATCGCAAAAGAGTATTACATCGAATAGATCTCCAAGAACATCGAGGAGAACTTTGTATTAATAATCAAAGAGAGAGAAGAAGCCATCTAGCTAATAACTATGGACCCGAAGGTCTATGGTAAACTACTCACACTTCATCGGAGAGGCTATGGTGTTGATGTAGAAGCCCTCCGTGATTGATTCCTCCTCCGGGAGATTGCCGGAAAAGGCCCCAAGATGGGATCTCACGGGTACAGAAGGTTGCGGTGGTGGAAAATTGGTTTTGTGGCTCTCTGGGATCGATCTAGGGTATAAGAGTATATATAGGCGAAAGAAGTATGTCGGTGGAGTTACGTGAGACCCACGAGGGTGGGGGCACGCCTACCCCCTAGGCGCGCCCTCCTACCTCGTGGCCGCCTCGCGGAGTTCCAGACTTCCACTCCAAGTCTCCTGGATCACGTTTGTTCCAAAAAAAATCCTCGTGAAGGTTTCATTCCGTTTGGATTCCGTTTGATATTCCTTTTCCGCGAAACACTGAAATAGGCAAAAAACAGCAATTTGCACTGGGCCTTCGGTTAATAGGTTAGTCCCAAAAATAATATAAAAGTGCATAATAAAGCCCATAAACATCCAAAACATATAATATAATAGCATGAAACAATCAAAAATTATAGTTACGTTGGAGATGTATCAAGCATCCCCAAGCTTAATTTCTACTCGTCCTCGAGTAGGTAAATGATTAAAACAGAATTTTTTATGTGCTACCTAACATAATTATCAATGTATTTTTCTTTATTGTGGCATGAATGTTCAGATCCGAAAGATTCAAAACAAACGTTTAATATTGACATAAGAATAATAATACTTCAAGCATACTAACAAAGTAATCATGTCTTCTCAAAATAACATGGCCAAAGAAAGCTATCCCTATAAAATCATATAGTCTAGCTATGCTCTATCTTCATCACACAAAATATTTAAATCATGCACAACCCCGATGACAAGCCAAGTAATTGTTTCATACTTTTGATGTTCTCAAACTTTTTCAATCCTCACACAATACATGAGCGTGAGCCATGGACATAGCACTATAGGTGGAATAGAATGGAGGTTGTGGAGAAGACAAAAAGGAGAAGATAGTCTCACATCAACTAGGCTTATCAACGGGCTATGGAGATGCCCATCAATAGACATCAATGTGAGTGAGTAGGGATTGCCATGCAACGGATGCACTAGAGCTATAAGTGTATGAAAGCTCAAAAAGAAACTAAATGGGTGTGCCTCCAACTTGCTTGCTCACGAAGACCTAGGGCATTTTGAGGAAGCCCATCATTGGAATATACAAGCCAAGTTCTATAATGAAAAATACCCACTAGTATATGAAAGTGACAACATAGGAGACTCTCTATCATGAAGATCATGGTGCTACTTTGAAGCACAAGTGTGGAAAAGGATAGTAGCATTGCCCCTTCTCTCATTTTCTCTCATTTTTTTATTTGGGCCTTTTCTATTTTTTATGCCCTCCTTTTTTTCGTCCGGAGTCTCATCCCGACTTGTGGGGGAATCATAGTCTCCATCTGTCGGTGTACAAAAAGAGGGGTACACTTTTTGTACCCCTATAACTATGCACGGGCAGTCTGAGCCACGGGCGCCACCACACCAAGCAAGGCAAGGGAGGTGAGCCAGGGTAAGACCGAAGCTCAAGAGAACTACGACGCCAAGGCCAAGACCACGAAGAGCAAAGGGGACGAAGTGGACTCCCCCGGCAAGATCCTTGCCGGGAGACAGTTCTAGCAGCCCCGGCAAGACCCTTGCCGCGGCGACTCGTCCCGCGCCTACAGAGCAAATCACCCTTGAGTCCACTACCCCCAAAGGGCAAGGATTTGAGAGACATCCCCGTGGAGGCATGCAGATCTTTGTAAAGACATTCAAGATCAGATACGCACTAAGAAGATAACAACCCTTGGCGGGATCCCACCCAAGGAAGACCACAAGGCCCCCGGCAAGCGCCTTGCCAGGGATGACAGCAGGCGCCTCGGCAAGACCCTTGCCGGGGCCCCGGCAAGGCCCTTCCCGAGGACACCCACGGGGCCACCATCAGGCCCAAGCCGACTAAACCTCCACCACCGCATGCATGCAGCTGCCGACCCAACCAGCTGGGCAGGCACCTGCATGGCGGCATGCAGATCTTCGTGAAGACCCACCACTGCGCCACCTCAGCTGCCTGCCTACCTACGTGGCATCTCAGGCATCGCTGGCCAGAGCACGTGTCGACACAAGAAGGAGCGGCGACGGACAAGACAAATCTCTCCCCCGTCCCTGATAAAGCAAGGACACCTAAGCAAGATGCATTAAATGTGCCTTGTCATGTAATGGAGGGATAACCTCGCATCACTGTACCCTTTCCACCTCCTGTGTGCCACTGTGGCAACCCCTTTTTCTATAAAAGGAAGCCCGAGGCGACTAGGAGAAGGATTTCGGATTTTTGGAGCTCCTCACACCCCATAGCTAGCTCAAGAACACAGATATACAATCCACCAAAGCAGGAGTAGGGTTTTACGCATCCTCGCGGCCCGAACCTGGATAAACGAACCGTGTGCTACTTGTTAGATCCGCTCTTCTCACGACCCCGCGCCCCGCTAACCACTGTAGGGATTCTTGTGATCCCATAGGTGTCGTTCCCACCGACATCTTTGGCGCGCCAGGTAGGGGGCGCAGTTGTGAGAATCGTCTCTAGCAATCAGCCCAACACTCCTTCGTGTTCGTGGCTCTTGGAGAGGGAAGGAGGCCAGAAGATAAGCGCTCGAGCGACTACAAACAGAAGCTAAGTTACATTGGACCCCGGATATTTCCATTCTATTATATAAAGTTATTATCCTCGGAGTTGTCGTTCTTTGTACAAAAAGAAACCTGTACGCAAATGGGGCCTTCCCCGATTGGCAATGCCTTTGTTCTGTTTCGAGTCCGCTCAATAGTTCAAATGGCTGCGTTGAAAACGGTAGGGTAGCCTTCCGCAATTGGCAAGGCTCTCAACTCTGACTCGAGTCAAACTCGACAGTTCGAGCGGCTGCGTCAAAGGTGGTAAGGTGGCTCACCCGGCAGCATGCTCACCCGGCAGGCCAATGGGGACCCGTCCCCAAGACGCCGCCTTGGGTTTCCGCGCCGGCAAGCTTACCCAGCTGGCATAGGGTGGAAGTACGAAGAGGCAATAAACAGGAAAATATCATGCATAATTCCAAAAGTACTACACAGTTATATTACATCACATCATTGCTGCGGTTCTAACTAAAGTTGAAATTTGTCTTGGTCGTGAACCTGCAGCCGTGGTGAAGAACGGGATGCCTAATCCCGGCGCTGGCCTTCCACCCTCTTGATTTCGTCGATGCTGCTGATGACGGGCTTGATGCGCTTCTTGAGCACCGTGAGGTCAATACCATCCGGCAAGCTATCCATCGCGGCATCGAAGTCGAGGTCGGGATTCCAGTACGCCATCTTGGTGAGGACCTTGGTCATGACCCCCCGACAAAGTCGCCGGGCTTCCCCGACCAACGTGGCCGCTCGGTTGGAGTGAAGATGCCAAGGCTCCAAGGACGCCCTCGAAGAACAGGGTCAGCTTGGTGTTGACGGTCCCGCTGCGCTCAGGGGCGTACCTCACGTTTGGCATCCCCATGGTGGCCAACTGCGAGGTGACCCTGCCGGCGACGTCCTCCAGACGGCTGATCCATCTGTTCTCGCCCGCCACATATTCCTGGTGGGAGGCGGCCTCATTCGCTCGCAGCTGCTTCTCCTCCTCCAGACTCCTGGTCAAGGTCTCCTCCCGAGCCCTGCTCTCCGACAACATCTTCTCGAGATCCTCCAGCTTCAGCTTGAGATCTCTGACGGAGTTTTGCGCTTCGGAGAGCTCCCCAGCCTTGCTGATGACCGCTCCTTGCGCCTCCACCAAGGCGCTGTTGAGCGTGCTCTTCTCGTTGGACAGCTTGAGGGCCTGCTCCTTTAGCTCGTCCTGCTCCACCTCCAACTCCGTTACTTTGCCAGCATGGGCCAAAGCCTGGGCATCGAGTGCCTCCTTGTGCCTCTGCTCCAGCTCGCGAGTCTGCCGCGCGACAAGGGCCTCGAGCTCCTCATCCTTGCCACGGAGCGCTGCGGCAAGCTTTGCCTCACGCACGGTGAGGTCCTCTTCCTGGGAATCCAATGCGGCTTGATGCTGGTTCCGGACGGCCTCGGCCGCGGCAGCCAAGTTCGCCGCCTTTTTCTGGGCCTTCTCGATGTCAGCCATCTTCATGGTGAGCTCGACATTGCGCTTGGCCAATTCCTCCTGAAAGGCCCTCTGCTCCTTGCGAATCTGGTCGAACCAGGTTTGCATCTAAGCAACGCGCGCCTTGAAATCCACCTCCGCCTGGTCCACCGTTGCCGTCCTGGACTTAACCTTGTCCAGACGGACACGGTAGAGCGTCTAGAGTTTTCGGAAGTTGGCCCCCATAGCGCGGAAAAGCTGCTCTTCTGGAGAACCATCACCGCCAACGCCCGGCTCATCGACAACCTCGAGCCCGGTGGCGGCAAGCACCTCGCCGTCAAAGACTTCCCCTTCGGTGGGCGCCCGGGAACTTGACACCCCTGGGAGATGGACGAAAAGATCGTCTCCCACATTCAGATATCTGCCGGGGCCCGAGGTTGAGGAGGAGGGAGGCTGATCATCAACCACCTCTTCCTTGGCAGTGGCCTTGCCGGCTTCCCCGGCAGGCCCACCGTTGGCGCCCTCGGCAGAAGCCTCGCCGGTCGCCTTGGCGGCCCCCGCAGCGGTGTCCTCGGTAGCATCCTTGGCGACCTCGTCAGCATCCCTGGCGGCCTCCTCAGTAATGTTCCCAACAACAATATCCACGTCCTCCATACCTATTGAAGGAGGGCCTGGGTAGTAATGGGAGCATTGAAGCCAAGAAAAAGAATAAGGGAAAAACATAGACGGAGGACAGGCGACTCACCAATGCCAGGCTGTGAAGCAGAAGTCCCCTCCCCGCCAGCATTCGGCGCCGTGGTAGAGTCTCCAGCGCCCAAGTTCCCCTCTTCCTCCATGGGTGTGGGCTCCGTGCTTGATGCCCTTGCCAGGGACGCCCCCCGCGGCGGCGTAGTCGATGGGGGTGGTGTGTTGGGGGTAGCCCTCTGTGGCTCCTCCTGCTGCCGCTCCCCTCCTGCAAACCCGACAAGGTCAACACCATAGCATCGAACGCCTACCACGTGTCAATAAGAGGAGGATGACGAACTTATGCTGGGGGCTATGCTGGGGGTTGCTGTCCGGGCTGCTCAGCACCACCAGTGGCGACTCTGAAGCACTGGCCGGGGGCTGGCCGCCCGCCAAGGCTTTGGCCCTCTTCACCCTTTGGGCCAATGTCCCTTCATCCCTGCAAAAGCAAAAACGGATCAAGATGAGTGACTTAATTCAGAGGAATGGAAATTGCAGTAAGGAATGGAGTACTTACTCATCATTTATCTCTTCTTCCTCCACCACTTTCCTTTTCCTCTTCGGGCTGAGAGGCCCGAGATCAAAAGTGACCTCCGCGTCAACATCCGAATCGACATCTGCCGGAGGAGGCGAAGACGGCGGGGTTTGTGCGCGCCCAGATGAGGAAGGGGTTGTTGTCTTCTTCTTCTCAGTGGCCTTCGTCAGCCTCTTGGCTGCCGTGACCCTCGTGTGACGCCCAGACCCCTCCAGGGTCAATTGAGGCCGCGTAGCCCTACCGGGCCGGACCGGCTCACCGGAGCCAACCCGCCGCAGGATTCGCCCTCTTCCGCTGGTTGGCATCGAGCCCGCCGCCACGCCCCCCTCCGACGACGACTCGTCGGCCGCGTCATCGACGAGTGGAGCTCCAGTGTCGGCGTTGCTGACCTCCCGGGAGGCCGCCGCCCACCAAGTGAGCTCCTCTTCCTCCGTAGCCGTTGCGGCCTTGTCCTCCACACCCCCGGTGCTGCCGGCCTACATGGCAAGCTGTGCCTCCCTCGCCCTAGTGGTGATGTAGTCCAGCTCTGCCTGGGTGGTGTCCATGACAAGCTACCGCTCGGCGTCAGCATTGACATACACCTCAATCAGGGTGTCAAAGAATTGCTGCACATCCACATCCTTCGGCTCCTTCCAGCTCGGGACAGGGCCGTGCGCATTACAGTCCGGCATCATGGCGATGATCTCGGACCGACGTGAATTGTTGCACAACGGGACCACCCCCACTGGCAGCTTGAAAAAGGGCCCCTTGAGGGCCTTGCCAACCTTTGCGGCAGCCCTCGCGGCCTTGCCGGTCCATTCGACCTCGCCATCGCGACCCACATCAAGCTGGAAAAGCCGCTGGCAGAAGTGGGCATGCGCCAACACCGTGAAATTGTGGTCGAGGCCGGGGCGGAGTCGCATAATGTCAGTCGGATTCGTAAAAAGCCAGGATGGCCTCCCCTTGTTGTGCAACGGGGCGATCCGGTGACGAATGAAGTCCGCCCCGATCATCTCAAGGGTGAGTCCAGCCCGGGTGAGCCGGAGAATCCTGGTGGTGGCGACAGTGAGCCTCCCGTCAGCGACGTCGACATCACTCCAATCGCTGCCGCGGACCAGCGGCACTCGGCGGACCTTGCAGAATTCCGGCGGGTCATCATCTTCAATCCAGCACCACCGGCCACGCCATTCCTCCCACCTATCCTTCACGGCACCGTCCGGGTACGCCCCCTTGGATCTTGGGATCCAGGTGACGTAACCAGAGACGGCACCTCCCGGCTGGATCCGAGGGAAGAAATAATGGCGGAAGAGCGCCATGTTGGGCTGCACCCCGGCAAAGCCTTCGCAAAGATGCGCGAAGAAAGCCATGCACGCCACCGCATTTGGAGTAAAATCCAAGAGGCGAAAGCCGAAGGTGTGCATAATGTCGCAGAAGAAATTGGAGAAACGGGGGCATAACCCGCAAGAAAGATAATCGACGAAAAAGGGATACCGATTTGGAGCAGGATCGGCGCAAGCAGCAGGAATGACGCGCATCGCCGGGTGTCCCGAATTCTCTCCCCCCGTCTTCGCTCCCCATAGGGGCCTGAAGGAGGCCCGGAGCTCATGAACATCAACCGTCGAGGGGAAGAAAAAGGCGGACTTCGTCCGGTCCCCCGACTGCGCGCTCTCCGACGGCTCCACAGTCCCAGCGCCCTTAGCCACCCCCTTGCCCTTGACGGATTTGGGCGCCATGGTGGCCAAGAAGTTTAGAGGGCTGAGGAAGGGGGATGGCGAAGCAACAACAGCGGGCAACGACGGAAGCTTAGGAAAGAAGGAAGAGAGGAAACGGCGGCTCTGAGATTGGAAAAGGCACGAGGAAAGAGGAGAAAGTGAGCAGCGCGCCCACGGTTATTCCTTTTTTATGGGGGAAAACACGGGCCGCCTCCTTTCACATTAACTGTGGTGTGACGCATGCCCGTGGGAACCAACCCCACGCATGCTGCCCACGTCACACGCACCTCCCCATGCCGCGCCACGCGCGGGAGTCGTGGGAAGCGCAGCGCGCGAAGAATCTTACCGCGGTAAAAACCGCCCCGCCTGCCCACGCACCATTTTTGGACCTAGCCCAACAACGCGTTGCGCTTATGTGTGGACCAGGCCCGGGGCTCCTGTCGGTGTACAAAAAGAGGGGTACACTTTTTGTACCCCTATAACTGTGCACGGGCAGTCTGAGCCACGGGCACCACCACACCAAGCAAGGCAAGGGAGGTGAGCCAGGGTAAGACCGAAGCTCAAGAGAACTACGATGCCAAGGCCAAGACCACGAAGAGCAAAGGGGACGAAGCGGACTCCCCTGGCAAGATCCTTGCCGGGAGACAGTTCTAGCAGCCTCGGCAAGACCCTTGCCGCGGCGACTCGTCCCGCGCCTATGGAGCAAATCACCCTTGAGTCCACTACCCCCAAAGGGCAAGGATTCGGGAGACATCCCCGTGGAGGCATGCAGATCTTTGTAAAGACATTCAAGATCAGATACGCACTAAGGAGACGACAACCCTTGGCAGGATCCCAGCTGAGGAAGACCACAAGGCCCCCGGCAAGCGCCTTGCCGGGGATGACAGCAGGCGCCTCGGCAAGACCCTTGCCGGGGCCCTGGCAAGGCCCTTCCCGAGGACACCCACGGGGCCACCATCAGGCCCACGCCGACTAAACCTCCACCACCGCATGCATACAGCTGTCGACCCAACCAGCTGGGCAGGCACCTACGTGGCGGCAGGCAGATCTTCGTGAAGACCCACCACTGTGCCACCTCAGCTGCCTGCCTACCTACGTGGCATCTCAGGCATCGCTGGCCAGGGCGCGTGTCGACACAAGAAGGATCGGCGACGGACGAGACAGATCTCTCCCCCGTCCCCAATAAAGCAAGGACACCTAAGCAAGACACATTAAATGCGCCTTGTCATGTAATGTGAGGGATAACCTCGCATCACTGTACCCTTTCCACCTCCTGTGTGCCACTGTGGCAACCCCTTTTTCTATAAAAGGAGGCCTGAGGCGACCAGGAGAAGGATTTCGGCTTTTTGGAGCTCCTCACGCCCCATAGCTAGCTCAAGAACGCAGATATACAATCCACCAAAGCAGGAGTAGGGTTTTATGCATCCTCGCGGCCCGAACTTGGATAAACGAACCATGTGCTACCTGTTAGATCCGCTCTTCACACGACCCCGCGCCCTGCTAACCACAGTAGGGATTCTTGTGATCCCATAGGTGTCGTTCCCACCGACATCATCATCCTTTCCTCACTGGGAAAATGCTCTAATAATGATGATCATCACACTTCTTTTTACTTACAACTCAATACTTAGAACAAAATATGACTCTATGTGAATGCCTTCGACGGTGTACCGGATATGCAATGAATCAAGAGTGACATGTATGAAAAAATTATGAAATGTAGCTTTGCCACAAATACGATGTCAACTACATGATCATGCATGGCAATATGACATTGATGAAGCGTGTCATAACAAACGGAACGGTGGAAAGTTGCATGGCAATATATCTCGGAATGACTATGGAAATGCCATAATAGGTAGGTATGGTGGCTGTTTTGAGGAAGGTATATGGTGGGTGTATGATACCGGCGAAAAGTGCGCGATAATAGAGAGGCTAGCAAATGTGTAAGGGTGAGAGTGTGTATAATCATGGACTCAACATTAGTCATAAAGAACTAAAGAATTACAACTCGATACTTAGAACAAAATATGACTCTATGTGAATGCCTCCGGTGGTGTACCGGGGTGTGCAATGATTCAAGAGTGACATGTATGAAAAATTATGAATGGTAGCTTTGCCACAAATACGATGTCAACTACATGATCATGCAAAGCAATATGACAATGATGGAGCGTGTCATAACAAACGAAACGGTGGAAAGTTGCATGGCAATATATCTCGGTATGGCTATGGAAATGCCATAATAGGTAGGTATGGTGGCTATTTTGAGGAAGGTAAATGGTGGTTTTATGGTACCGGCAAAATTTGCGCGGTACTAGAGAGGCTAGCAATGGTGGAAGGGTGAGAGTGCATATAATCCATGGAATCAACATTAGTCATAAAGAACTCACATACTTATTGAAAAAATCTATTAGTTATCGAAACAAAGTACTACGCGCATGCTCCTAGGGGGATAGATTAGTAGAAAAGACCATCGCTCGTCCCCGACTACCACTCATAAGGAAGACAATCAAAAAATAAATCATGCTCCAACTTCATCACATAACGGTTCAGCATACGTGCATGCTACGGGAATCACAAACTTTAACACAAGTATCTCTCAAATTCAAAACTAATCAACTAGCATGACTCTAATATCACCATTTTCATATGTCAAAACAATCATAAGGAATCAAACTTCTCATAGTATTCAATGCACTTTATATGAAAGTTTTTGTTATACCCATCTTGGATGTCCATCATATTAGGACTAATTTTATAGCCAAAGCAAAATACCATGCTGTTCTAAAAGACTCTAAAAATAATATAAGTGAAGCATTAGAGATCAATAATTTCTATAAAATAAAACCCCCACCGTGCTCTAAAAAGATATAAGTTAAGAACTTGAGCAAAATTATCTAGCTCAAAAGATATAAGTGAAGCACATAGAGTATTCTAATAAATTCCGATTCGTGCGTGTCTCTCCCAAAAGGTGTGTACAGCAAGTATGATTGTGGTAAACTAAAAAGCAAAGACTCAAATTATACAAGACGCTCCAAGCAAAACACATATCATGTGGTGAATAAAAATATAGCCTCAAGTAAAGTTACCGATAGACGAAGCCGAAAGAGGGGATGCCTTCCGGGGCATCCCCAAGCTTAGCCTTTTGGTTGTCCTTGAATTTTATCTTGGGGTGCCTTGGGAATCCCCAAGCTTAGGCTCTTGCCACTCCTTATACCATAATCCATCAAATGTTTACCCAAAAACTTGAAAACTTCACAACACAAAACTTCAACGGAAAATCTCATGAGCTCCGTTAGTATAAGAAAATAAACCACCACTTCAAGGTACTGTAATAAACTCATTCTTTATTTATATTGGTGTTAAACCTACTGTATTCCAACTTCTATATGGTTCATACCGACCGATACTAGCCATAGATGCATCAAAATAAGAAAACAACACATGAAAAACAGAATCTATCAAAAACAGAACAATCTGTAGCAATCTGTAACTTTCGAATACTTCTCTAACTCCAAAAATTCTGAAAAATTAGGGAGACCAGGACAATTTGTATATTGATCTACTGTAGTTGTAATTGGTATTTTATCGCTCTCTGGTAAAAATTAAAAATTATCTTCTTGAGCGCATACTTTCTGTTTTTACAGCAAGATCAAACAACAATCACCCAAGAAGATCCTAAAGGGTTTACTTGGCACAAACACTAATCAAAACACAATCATAACAGAATCTAGATGAATTATTTATTACTAAACAGGAACAAAAATTAAATAACAAAAATAAAATCGGTTTGCCTCCCAACAAGCGATATCGTTTAAGGCCCCTAGCTAGGCATACAAACAAGAATATATCGAGGTATTGTCATATTTGGTGTGCAATCCATAAGTGGCTCTCATAATAGATTCATACGGAAATTTAGTTTTCTTCCTAGGAAAGTATTCCATGCCTTTCCTTAACGGAAATTGGAATCTAATATTTCCTTCTTTCATGTCAATAATTGCACCAATCATTCTAAGGAAAGGTCTACTAAGAATAATAGGACATGTAGGATTGCAATCTATATCAAGAACAATGAAATCTACATGCACATAATTCCTATTTACAACAATAAGAACATCATTAATCCTTCCCATAGGTTTCTTAATGGTGGAATCCACAAGATGCAAATTTAAAGAACAATCATCAATTTCACGGAAACCTAGAACATCACACAAAGTTTTTGGAATCATGGAAACACTAGCACCCAAATCACACAAAGCATATCATTCATAATATTTAATCTTAATTTTAATAGTAGGTTCCCACTCATCATAAAGTTTTCTAGGGATAGAAACTTCTAGTTTAAGTTTTTCTTCATAGGATTGCATCAAAGCATCAACGATATGTTTAGTAAAAGCTTTATTTTAATTATAAACATGAGGAGAATTTAGCACGGATCGCAACAAGGAAATACAATCTATCAAATAGCAATTATCATAATTAAATTCCTTGAAATCCAAAATAGTGGGTTCATTGCTATGTAAAGTTTTGACCTCTTCAATCCCACTTTTATTAATTTTTTCATCAAGATCTAAAAACTCCGAATTATTGGGACGCCTTTTAACTAAAGTTGACTCATCTCCAGTCCCATATTTATGGAGATTCATATTGGAAAACAAAGATTTAATAGGATTCACATCAATCACTTTTAGATCTTCATCGTTATTATCATGAAAACTAGAAGAACATGCTTTCACAAAGCAATCTTTTTTAGCACGCATCCTAGCGGTTCTTTCTTTGCACTCATCAATGGAAATTATCATGGCTTTGAGAGACTCATTGATATCATGTTTAGGGATCTAAGTTTCAAAGATTCAACATCAAGAGAAATTCTATCCACGTTCCTAGCCAACTCATCAATCTTAAGCAATTTTTCTTCAACCAAAGCATTGAAATTCTTTTGCAAACTCATAAATTCTTTAACACTAATCTGAAATTCAGAGGGAATCTTATTAAAATTTCCATAAGATTTGTTGTAGGAATTGCCATAATTATTAGAGGAATTACTAGGGAATGACCTAGAATTAAAGTTTCCTCTATACGTGTTGTTACCAAAATTGTTCCTACCAACAAAATTCACATCCATAGATTCATTATTATTCTCAATCAAAGTGGACAAAGGCATATCATTAGGATTAGAAGAGACACTTTTATTAGAAATCAAATTCATAAGTTCATCCATCTTTCCACTCAAAACATTAATCTCTTCAATCGCATGAACTTTTTTACTAGTGGATCTTTCAGTGTGCCATTAGAATAATTAACCATAATATTGTCTAGGAGTTTAGTACCTTCTCCTAAAGTGATTTCCATAAAAGTGCCTCCCGCGGCTGAATCTAAAAGATTTCTAGAAGCAAAATTCAATCCGGCATAATTTTTTTATAATCATCCACAAATTCAAACCATGAGTAGGTCAATTACGTATAATTAATTTCATCCTCTTCCAAGCTTGTGCAAAATGCTCATGATCAAGTTGCTTAAAATTCATAATATCGTTCCTAAGAGAGATGATCTTAGCGGGAGGAAAATACTTAGAGATAAAAGCATCGTCGCACTTATTCCATGAATCAATACTATTTTTAGGCAAAGAAGAGAACCAAGTTTTAGCATGATCTCTAAGCGAAAACGGAAATAGCTTCAATTTAACAATATCATTATCCACATCTTCCTTCTTTTGCATATCACACAAATCAACAAAGTTGTTTAGATGGGTAGCGGCATCTTCACTAGGAAGGCCAGAAAATTGATCTTTCATAACAAGATTCAACAAAGCGGTATTAATTTCACAAGATTCAGCATCGGTAGTAGGAGCAATTAGAGTGCTAATAAAATCATTGTTGTTGGTATTGGAAAAGTCACACAATTTGGTATTATCTTGAGCCATCGTGATAAACAATAAATCCAACACACAAGCACACAAGAAGCAACCAAACAAAGATGAACGGAAAAGGGGCGAATAAAAGGCAAGGGTTTTCGGAAATCATTTTAGAAGTGGTGGAGAGGAAAACGAGAGGCGAATGGCAAATAATGTAATGCGAGGGAGAAGAGTTTATGATGGGTACTTGGTATGTCATGACTTGGCGTAGATCTCCCCGCAACGGCGCCAGAAATCCTTCTTGCTACCTCTTGAGCATGCATTGGTTTTCCATTGAAGAGGAAAGGGTGATGCATCAAAGTAGCGTAAGTATTTCCCTCAGTTTTTGAGAACCAAGGTATCAATCCAGTAGGAGACAACGCACAAGTCACCTAGTACCCGCACAAACAATCAAGAACCTTGCAACCAACGTGATAAAGGGGTTGTCAATCCCTTCACGGCCACTCGCGAAAGTGAGATCTGATAAAGATAATAAAGTAAATATTTTTGGTATTTTTCTTGTATAGATTGGAAAGTAAAGATTGCAAAATAGTAAACGAGATGGGATGTAAATAAAAGAGATTCAATATAATAAGAAAGAGACCTGGGGGCCATAGGTTTCACTAGTGGCTTCTCTCAACATAGCATGCATTACGGTGGGTGAACAAATTACTGCCAAGCAATTGATAGAAACGTGCATAGTTATGAGAATATCTAGGCAATGATCATGAATATAGGCATCACGTCTGTATCAAGTAGATCAAAACGATTCTGCATCTACTACTATTACTCCACACATTGACCGTTATCCAGCATGCATCTAGAGTATTAAGTTCATAAGAACAGAGTAATGCTTTAAGCAAGATGGCATGATGTAGAGGGATAAACTCAAACAATATGATATAAACCCCATCTTTTCATCCTCGATGGCAACAATACAATACGTGCCTTGCTGACCCTACTGTCATTCAGAAAGGACACCGCAAGATTGAACCCAAAGCTAAGCACTTCTCCCATTGCAAGAAAGATCAATCTAGTAGGCCAAACTAAACCGATAATTCGAAGAGACTTGTAAAGATATCAAATCATGCATATAAGAATTCAGAGCAGAACCAAATAATATTCGTAGATAATCTTGTTCATAAACCCACAATTCATCGGATCTTGGCAAACACACCGCAAAAGAGTATTACATCGAATAGATCTCCAAGAACATCAAGGAGAACTTTGTATTGAGTATAAAAGAGAGAGAAGAAGTCATCTAGCTAATAACTATGGACCCGAAGGTATGTGGTAAACTACTCACGCTTCATCGGAGAGGCTATGGTGTTGATGTAGAAGCCCTCCATGATCGATTCCCCCTCCGACAAATCGCCAGAAAAGGCCCCAAGATGGGATCTCACGAGTACAAAAGGTTACGGTGGTGGATAAGTGGTTTCGTGGCTCTCTACGATCGATCTATGGTATACGAGTATATATAGGCGAAAGAAGTACGTTGTTGGAGCTATGTGGGGCACAGGAGGGTGGGGGTGCTCCAACCCCCCTGGGCGTGCCCTCCTGCCTCGGGTTTGCTTTCGGTCCAAGAAAGATCACCGTGAAGGTTTCATTCCATTTGGACCCTGTTTGGTATTCCTTTTCTGTGAAACTCTAAAAGAGGCAAAAAAACAGAAACTGGCTCTGGGCCTCCGGTTAATAGGTTAGTCCCAAAAATAATATAAAAGAGCATATTAAAGCTGATTAAACATCCAAAACGAATAATATAATAGCATGGAACAATAAAAAGTTATAGATACGTTGGAGACGTATTAGTTGTACACTTGTTGCATCACTTATTACTCTACATTCATGTCGATCCATTAGGGATATTTTGGTTCAACGGAAAAATATAGCAATAGGAAATTTTCCTATGGCACTCTACTATTCAATTATTCATGCATTTTGTTGAAAGGAATGGAGGAAAACATCCACCTGGACCTACTTTTCAAAATCCTATGCATGAAGACAAGACCAAGTGCATTAGTGGCAGAATAACATTCTAACTGTACACACTTTCATATGGTTTCACTTTATTTTGGCCATGTTTCTTTGAATTCCTATGCTCTTCCAATTCCTGTGAACCAAACACCCAAGTTGACAGAAATCCTGTGTTTACAAATGCTCTGTTTACCATGTGCATTCCTATCCTATTCCGGTGGTTTTCCTAAACCTGCGTTTTTAGAATCATGCAAGCCAAATGAGCCGTTATAGAATTACTTCAGTTACAGGTAGGTGTTGAAGTAAACTTTGTGTGGTTTGTCCTGCTCCTTCTATGACGTCGTCCACCTCACCTGAGCTACTCCATCGACAGAAGCATCCACCAAACCAGACATCACGACTCCTGACCGTCTTTCGCCGCCTCAGATCTCCTTCCCTGCCGCCGGCACCCACCGCAACGGCATCACCATCATCGACTCAGCAGATGAACCTAAGGAGTACACGAGTCCACAAGAGAGGTCGCACTCTTTTGTTTCTTCTTATGTTATGCATTGCTTAAAATTACCTTCTACTTTATCGTCCTGTTCACCTCTTAGACTCCAAATCAGGTCCAAATTAATGTTCAAACTTGAGTTCTAAATTAGTTGTGGGGCACATATCGAGGTAGCAATGAATAGTATCTCTGTCTAATATTTGGTTCACCTAGGGTATGCATATGTTGTTCATCTTGGGTGCGAAACAAATAGTAAAGCAATCATCATCTGTCTATTTATTAAATTAAGGCAATCATCAGCCTGCTATCATTATTTTTGGATCCATCCACGATTTCTGCATGCTCTCCTTACATAATATCACCATATGTTTTTCGTATGCATGTCAGATATTGTACACAGTCATGTTGAACATGTAGAGAAAAATAGAAGAGTTTTGCGCGGCAATACAATGTCATGCATACATCACTCCATGGTGGGTTCAATGGCAAACCCTCCCCCATCTCTAGATTGTAATCCATAGGAAGGTATCTGTTCTGAGGTGGATTCAAACACAGCTGACCACTCCTATTTCCCCCAAGGTGTTTGCTCTACCTTGGCATGATGATGTTAGTCATATCATGCATATGTTGCCTTGCAGTGCCTACTTTTGACATCATATACGTCATCTGCTTAGTTTAGACATGTTCTGTAATGCCACATGTTTAGTTTCTATACCATATATGGGAATTATGCAGTCTCATGTCTTTTAGGCAGCCATAATATATGTGAAATGTGCAATGCCATCCTGTTTAACCAGACATCATATATTTGAATGATATCTTGCCCATCCTTCTCTTCATTACATTTCCATTTGTCGACAATGTTTGTACATTAAACTACTCTTCCCATGAATCAGCCATTTCGGTGGGAGATGGAAAAATCTGGAGTGAAAACAAGGCCTTCAGAGCAGACAGTGCTACCTGTCGAAGCAGATCTCTTGATGGGTCCCGATAGCTCCTCAGAGATGGATTCAGAGACAGATGACCAGTCCCATTCCCCCACCGAGGTGTATGCTCTAACTTGGCACGATTATACTTCTCATATCATGCATATGGTGTTATGCATTGCATAGTTTAGACATCATATACACAATATTCAACACCATGTTCTTAGTTCAGACATCATATCGAATGCTCTCTGCTTAGCATATAAATCACATATGTGAATTAAATCATGCGATCCTGATTACTTAGAAACATGTATTTGAATTATGTCATGCGATCTTGTTTAGTTATTCATCATATCTTTGAATTATGTTATGCTATGCTATCCAGTTTAGATAGACATCATATATGTGAAATTATGTCATGCTATCCGTTTTAGTTAAACAATATATATGTCAACTATTTCATGCCCTCTTTTTTCCACACTATCTATTGCATTTGTCTCTCATACAATGTCTATACATTCAACTATGTTTCCTGTTTATCAGCCATCTAAATTGGAGCGGGTGATGCCAGTATTGTAACACCCCGGATGTAACTTTCGATATTTGTAACTCCGACTCTTGCCATCTTCGGCTATGTGATATGATATTCCCTTCGTGGTTGGGTTTTGTCTTCGTTTTGCATTTTCTTCATGTCATTCATTTCATATCATGTCATCATGTGCATCTCATTTGCATTCATGTTTGTCTCATGCATCCGGTCTTTTCCCCCATTGTCCGTTTCGCAATCCGATGCTCTCTCGTGTACCCGTTGCACCCTTCTAACCTCGTTTCGTGAGCAGGAGAAAAATGTTCTCGTAATGGGCCGAGATTTTTCGAGTGGCCTTGGTACATCACCGGTAGGCCACCTGTCAAATTTCGTTCCATTTGGAGGTCGTTTGATGCCCCAACGGTTAACCGGGTAACCGTAAAAGCCCGTCTCTTGTTGCAGCCCAACACCCCTCCAAACAACCCAATAACCCATCTAAACCCCCTCCATGCTCTCCGCCGTTGGATCACGATCGTGTGGGCGAAACCACATCTCAGTTGGACACTCCTAGCTGCCTCTACCTATAAATATGTGCATGCCCCGAAATTTCACAGTCCAAACCCTAGCCTAGGTCCCTCCGTGCCGCCGGACATGTCCGGGCGCCACCGGACAAAAACCGCCACTGCACCCGTGCCAATCGGGAACCGCCATGTGGCACGCCGCCACCCACCGCCGCCGTGGCCTGCGCAGCCCACAGCCGGCCCGCTCCCTGCCGCTCCGGGCCAGCGCCTCCTCCTCGCGCGCCCTCGCCCTCCGCCGCGCCAGCGCAACCCGCCGCCGCATTGCTGTCGCCGCTGCCGTCCTTCGCCACTGACAGTGCCGCCACCCCTCATCCTCTCCTCGCGTGTCGCGCCAGATCCGGGGGCGGAGCGGCGAGCGGCCGCCCGCGCCGACCCTCGCCGGCGCCGCTCCGCCCCCCTCACCGACAACATCGTCCCCGAGCTCTAGCAACGTCTTCCTCCTCTCCGGCGCAAGTCCGGCGACAAGCTCCGGCTGCCTCGGGATGCATGCCTCGAAACGCTAGATCCAGATCCAGAGGGTAAAAATCGCCTAAGTCTTTTCCCCGTGACATTCTTATGCCCACTTTGATATGCCATATCTAGATGACCGTAGATCCGTTTCATGCATATGTATATCAAAATGTTCGTCTCGCGATGTTCTTCATGTTAGTGGCATTTCAATGCATGTTACTATCCATTTTGATGCCATTATAGTCGTTGCAAGTGTGCTATAAAATGTTAACTGCTGGTTCTTAACAGAACATGGTGATTTGTCATTTTCGTTGCATTTTGGGTGTGCATCCTATGAGCATGATGTCTATATGTTTTATGATCTCCATCATGCCGTATTTACAGGGGTGCAAGGCTTGTATTTTTGTGAGCTATGTGGTGACTAGCACAAGCATGCAAAGTAGGCTCCATAATGTTGCTGATTTCAAACAGTGATTTTGCTAAGTCCTTTTCCTGATGTTATTTTGATGCCATGTAAACTTGTTGCTACCATGAGATCCATGCATATTTTAAAATAGTTCAGTAAGAGTGTTTAAAGGGCGTGATATTGCTCTATCCATTCATGCCTCGGGTTGCAATTATGGAGCAATCTAGCATGTCATTTCCTTGCTCTACTTTTGCTAAATAATGTTCCTGGCAGACTGTTAACATGATGATCAATATTGCCATGTGTTTTGCTAGTGATGCATGTACCCTATGAACTTGCTCTTGCCATGTTTAGCTTAATGAACATGTCTACTGTTGGTATGCTTGTGTTGTCATGAAATGCTTTGTAGTGAGTGGCATGAGCTTGTAAAGTTGCTATCATGAATCTGTTTCTGCCATGTCCTGAAATTCCACCAAGTCTGAATCTGTTTATAAAACATGCTATGTTTGCATGGGTGTAATCATATTTTCTGTACCTTTTTGGCTAATGATCAGTAAGAGAGTTTTGTTAAGTGTGTTTAGCACTAGCATGACATGCCTTTGTTTGCCATGATATGTTCCAATAGCATGTTGTTTGCTTGCTCTAAACAGTGCTTCCTGATGTTTTTTTGACATGTTAGTATTTTCACTCTCTGTGAAACTGATATCTTTTGCACTTTTTCCATGCTTGTTTGAACCTGTTCTAGTGTGATTTAGCCGTAGATCAGTGTTCATGTTTTGTGAAGCATCTCTTGTACATCACTACCATGTGCTTTGTTGCTATGTTGGAGTACATCACTACCATGTGCATCATAGTTTCGTGTTGCATTCTAAGTGCTATCATGTTGTTAATCGCAAATTTGCATCATCCTTGTATTGCTTGTCATTTGCAAACCGTGCATCCATTTTTGGGGATCCTTGTATCGATTTCAACTGAAATTACCTCATCTTTCCAGCGGCTTACTTGGTTTGCCAAGTTGATGCCTTGATCATCCTTTCGCTTCCGGAGCACTCATATGCATTGCATATCATATCTTGCATTCCATGCGATGTATTGCATCATGTTGCTTGTGCATTGCACCATGATTGATTGTTCTTCCATTGCCTGTGTTCTTGCTTTGGGTAGAGCCGGGAGACGAGTACGTGAATGAGGAACCTGTTGCGTATGCTAATGAGGAGCAAGCTTTCGACAACTCAGAGAACATTCTAGGCAAGATGACCATACCCTCGATATCACTTCTATCTTTGCTTTCTAGTTGTTCGCTCTATCGCTATGTCGAGCTAACTACCACTTGTTTAACATGCCTCCCATATTGCCATGTGAAGCCTCTAACTCACCTTCCTAGCGAACCTGTTGGGGATATAGCTACCAGGTATGACCCGCCCAGGAGGGGCCGGGTCAACCCCAATGGCGGGTTACAGAAAGAAGCCCACTAATATTCAAGGTGATAGTGTATTAAGAATTGTAAAGGGCATAAGCCCAAAGGCGGCTTAAGGCCCAACATTGTAAACCGACTTATGTAAAGAAAGGCTTGTAGAGAAAGGCATGTGAAGGAAGTCACCGAGCCGGACACGTTTTATGAGCCGGCCGAGACTCTGTAGGCCACCAGGCATCAACCCGTGTATATAAGGGGACGACCTGGCGGCTGCTTAGGGAAAGTAACAAGGAGATCGATAACCAAGCCGGCGAGTTGAGCCCCTTGGAGATCGAAACCTCAGCAATACCAATCCCAACTAGACATAGGCTTTTACCTTCATCGTAAGGGGCCGAACTAGTATAAAAACTCTCTCGTGTCCTTTGTCCCGATTAAACCCTTTAAGCTTCCTAGTGCGATGGCCCTACGACTAAGTCCTTGCTCTAGGACATCTGTCGTGTCAACTCCAAGACAGTTGGCGCCCATCGTGGGGCCAGCGCATGGTGGATTTGAGTTCTTGAAGGGCAACTTCGAAGGGCTCAAGGGATACGCTGTGGGCCGGATGACCAAGAGTCATCGCGGCAAGCTCTACATCGACGTTGAAGGCTGCGGCCCCGAGGCCGGCTCAATCGAGTACCGGTACCGGGTCCCCTTCAGAGGAATTCACGTCTTCATCGGCCAGATCGGTGAGTCGGGCCCTGAGCCGGACGTCCACACCAACCTCATCGAAACGGCTCAGCACACCAGGACCACCCGTGTTCAATCTGTCATGAAGCATGCCTTCGTAGGCTGCATCCACGGCGGTGAATACTCCGAAGGATCGGTGGAAGGCGGGGAGACGGCCATCTGCTCTGATACTGCATCATCAACAGGTGAGACAGACTCGTTGTACCAGCTGCAAGACTGCATGCTCGGGGGCTGTTCCGATGGCAGTAGTATTCCGGACCCCCTTGAGCCACCGAATTGGACCGGAGTCTTCATGGCAGGGATGCAGCCCGGGCAGAACTCTACCGCAGCGGCAGCATCAACTACCGGGTCGGCAGCGGCCGGGTCAGGAGACCCCGCACGCCCCCCGGCTCAGATTCTAATGGACCTCATGGATAGGCTGACGACTCTATTAACCGCCGTGGTAGAGCCGGCGGATAAAGCCCAGCACGACGCAGAAGTGGCACGCGTGCGGGAGGAGATGGTGCAAGCTAAGAAAAATCTAGCCGCAGAGGAAACCCGGATGGCAGCAGAACGAGTAGCTCTAGATGCTCATGCTCAACAACTTCAAGCAGAAACTTTCCGGCTCTCGGTGGATCTTAACGCATCAAACGTGGTCATGAGGAGGAGGCATCAGAAAACTCAGTCGCGTCTACCTCTAACGCTGGATCCGAGGAACCTGTTCCATACACCTGGGGCTGGGGGGAGCAACCCGCCGGAGGCAAACCGGGTGACAACACCCGGTGCACCAGTTCAGCCACGCGCCATGGAGCCTCCTCGTATAAATACATCTCCTCCTCGTTATGTGTCCACACCGCCGGGTCACTTCTCCAACCCTCTAGAAAACCTCACCGCAGCGTCGGCTCGTTTGGCGGCTCTTCCAATGGAAGGCGACTCGCCAGCAGCAATTGAAACCTGAAGGGTAAGAGAACTACTTCAGATAGCTCTGGCCCAGCAGGATGCATACTCCTACAGTCAAGACATGATCCATTCAACTCCTCGCCCAAGCCGGAGCCCGAGTTACAGTAGGCACATGGAGTCTGCAGAGATGTTAAGTAATGCTCAATGCCACAACCGGCCATATAGGCATGAGCCGATGCGGGCTGGAGCCTTTAACTTGGCGGATCAAGAGAGGATTCATCAAGAGGCGGAACGAGCGGCTTAAATGGCGGCAGAGCAGGCGGCTCATCAAACCTTTCCGGCTTATCCAGCAACCTCGGTTGAGGCAGGAGTGGCCACAAGAACCGGCGGCGTGCCTTGCTTGGTACCGGCCATACGCAATGAGCGGTTGCCAAAGATTTCAAGGGGCCTCGTAAGGTGCCTAATTACATGGCTGACCTACAACCGGGGGCTTGGATTGAGAGTTATGAGATGGCTATGGAACTATTGCAGGTTAGCGACGCTGCAATGGCCAAGTATTTTACTATGATGTTGGATGGAACAACTCGGACTTGGTTGAAGGGATTGCCACCCAATTCTATCGGCTCATGGGCAGAGTTGAAAGCGTGGTTCATCCAGAACTTTAAGGACACGTGTAAGCAGCCAATGTCGATTGTGGACCTGACCAATTGCAAGCAAGAGGATGGTGAATCTACAACCCATTGGGTGCGCCGGGTCAAGGAGATAATACATTCATCTGATAATATGGATGCCGGCTTAGCAGTTTTAATGTTGGAGAAAAATTGCCGTTTTGAACCTCTAAAGCAGAAGCTGGGGCGGTTCAAATGTGATTGTAATGACATGGGAACATTGATGGTGGCTCTCGTCAAGTATGCTGATTCTGATACCACCAAAGACCCGGTGTCTGACGAAGAAAAGGCAACAAAGGGAAAGAAGAACGGCAACGGAAAGGGTCACCAGCATAACCCGGCAAATCAGGGAGGTAATAAACGTAACGCTGATGAGTTTGTTGCTAATAATAATGCGCAGGGTGGTAATCAATGATGCAAGGGCAGACAACCCCCTCGATTGGGCGGGTCAGGCCCCACCCTGGAGCAGTTGTTGAATGAACCTTGTCCAAAGCACGGCACCCGGGAGAAACCAGCCACTCACCTGTGGAAAGATTGCATGATCATGAAGGCATTTAAAAATTCAAATACATTTGACGGGGGTCACGGCCCAGGTGGCGGTTCAGGTGGAAGCGGCTTTCAGGGCCCGGGAGCTGGCTCAGGCGGAGGAGGTTTTCACGGTCAAGGTTATCCTGGTCACCAAGGAGGATATAATCAGCAACCCGACCAGGGTAATCAGCAGCAGCAATCCGGTTATCAGAGCAACCCGAAGCAGCTGAGTAGTGGGCAATATCATGTATTTACCACCAGCTTATGTAAGAGGGACCAGAAACTTCACAAGAGAGCCATCAATGCTGTTAAGCCAGCAGTTCCACGTTATCTACGTTGGTCAGAGCAACCTATTGTGTGGAGCAGAGAGGATCACCCGCCCCGGGTTGATAATCCGGGTCACTTGGCTTTGGTGGTGGCACCTCAAGTTGGTAGATACAAGTTTACTAAGGTACTCATGGACGGAGGCAGCAACATCAACATCCTCTACTATGAGACGTTCCGCCGGATGGGATTGACTGATAAAAACCTTAAACAATCCAACACTGTTTTTCACGGTGTGGTACCTGGTAAGTCGGCATACCCAGTTGGTAAGATTGAGCTGGAAGTAGCCTTTGGGGATGAGTATGACTCCAGAGCGGAAAAATTAACCTTTGAGGTGGTTAAGATCAAGAGCCCATATCATGCTCTGTTTGGGCGGCCGGCTTATGCCAAGTTCATGGCTCGGCCGTGTTACGTGTATTTGCAGCTCAAGATGCCGGGTCATAAAGGCACCATTACAGTACATGGGAGCCGGAATATAACCTTGGAGTGTGAAGAAGGTGATGCTGCCTATGTTGAATCTGTTTGTGCAATAGAGGAGTTAAAATTTTACAAGGATCATGTTGACCCGGCAGACATGACGTCATTAAAGAAACCAACAACAGAGCATGAGCCGGAGTTGAAATTCAAATCAGCTGATGACACTATGATGGTTGACTTTGTACCTGGCGACTAATCCAAACAGTTGATCATCAGCGCAAACTTGCATCCGAAATAGGAAAGCACGCTCATCAAGTTCATCCGTGAGAACCGGGACATCTTTGCATGGAAACCTTCAGACATGCCGGGTGTCCCGAGGGAACTCGCTGAGCACACTCTTAATATCGATACAAAGTTCAAACCTGTAAGACAGTTTCTCCGACGGTTCAATGAAGAAAGGCGCAAGGCCATTGGAGAAGAGGTGGCCTGGCTCTTAGCAGCCGGGTTCATTGTGGAAGTCTTTCACCCGGAGTGGTTAGCTAACCCAGTGCTTGTACTAAAAAAGAATGGCACCTGGCGTATGTGTGTAGATTACACCGATATGAACAAAGCTTGTCCGGCTGATCCTTTTGCTCTCCCTTGTATTGATCAGATCATTGATGCTACTTCGGGTTGCACACGTTTGAGTTTCTTGGATGCTTATTCCGGTTATCATCAGATTAAGATGGTGATCAAAGATCAGGAGAAGACAGCTTTTATTACTCCCTTTGGAGCTTTCTGCTATGTGTCTATGCCTTTCGGGCTTAAGAGTGCCCAGGCGACTTACCAGCGGTGTGTGCATAATTATCTTCACGATCAGATTGGACGTAATGTTCATGCTTATGTGGATGACATAGTGGTCAAATCCAGGAAAGAGGAAACCTTGATCACAGATCTGAAAGAGACTTTTGATAATCTCCGGGTCTACAAGATGATGCTTAACCCGGCCAAGCGTGTTTTTGGAGTCCCAGCCGGCAAGCTTTTGGGTTTTTTGGTGTCCAACCGGGGCATTGAAGCTAACCCGTAGAAAATCAAGGCAATTACATCCCTAGCCAAACCAACATGCATCAATGATGTCCAGCGGCTGGCGGGTCGAGGTGCTGCTTTGAGCCGGTTCATAAGCCGGTTAGGGGAAAAGGCAATGCCTCTGTATCAGATGATGAAGAAAACAGATGCTTTTGTTTGGGGCAATGCTGCGAACGCCGCTTTTGAGGATCTGAAGACACAACTTGCTGAGCCGCCAGTCCTGGCTGCTCCAATTGAGAAAGAGCCGCTATTGTTATACGTGGCTGCCAACTCACGAGCTGTTAGTGTGGCTATTGTGGTAGAGCGCAAGGAGGCTGGCAAAGAGTATCCGGTTCAACGGCCGGTTTATTACGTCAGTGAAGTGCTCATTGAATCTAAGCAACGATATCCACATTGGCAGAAGCTTGTATATGGGATGTTCATGGCAAACCAGAAGCTTAAGCATTACTTTCAGGGACATCCAATCACTGTGGTTAGCTCTGCTCCTTTGGGAGACATTATTCAAAACAGATAAGCCACTGGGCGAGTCGCCAAGTGGGCAACTGAGCTTGGGTCTCATGGGTTGAAGTATGTTCCACGTACTGCAATTAAATCTCAAGCCCTGGGTGACTTCATCAATGACTGGACAGAGATGCAGATGCCAGAAGAGAAGCCAGACAACATGTATTGGACTATTCATTTTGATGGCTCCAGGAAGTTGGAAGGCTCGGGGGCTGGAGTTTTACTAACTTCCCCACGAGGTGACAATTTTTGTTATGTGTTACGATTAATATTTCCTTGCACTAACAACGCAGCAGAGTATGAAGCCTTGCTCCATGGTCTTCGAGTGGCAAAAGAGATGAGCTTGAGCTAGGTCAGATGTCTTGGCGACTCGGATCTAGTGGCTCAACAGGTGTCCGGCAAGTGGGATTCCAAGGACCCTCTCATGGCGGCTTATCTGATACCGTTGCAGGACATTTTAAAGGTTATCAGGTGGAGCACATTGACCGTCGAAAGAATGAAGTAGCTGATGCTTTAAGCCGGTTGGGGTCTCAGCGTAAGACGATGCCACCTAACACCTTTTTGGATGTTTTGCATAACCTCTCTGTCAAGTTGCCCACAGAGGAAGATTTAGCTGTTCCTGACCCGGAGGCGCAGTTGGTAGCGTCTCTTCATGTCATCCTAGATTGGACGGTGCCGTTCTTGGCTTACATGACCCCGGGAGAGTTGCCAGCGGATGAGACCCTGGCTCGACAGATAACCCGACGATCTAAGTCCATGACGATTTCAGATGGAGAGTTATATCATCGCAGTGTTTCCGGAGCATTTCAGCGGTGTGTTTCCCCCGAAGAAGGTCAAGAAATCCTTCGTGAGATCCATGAAGGCGATTGTGGTCATCACGCCGGGTCAAAATCTTTAGTGGCCAAGGCGTTTCGTCACAGTTTTTACTGGTTGACGACTCCCGCTGATGCAGAAGATCTGGTCAGTAGATGTGATGGATGTCAAAAATTCGCATGACGAGCGCATGTGCCGGCTCAAGAGCTCCGGATGATTCCAATCACTTGGCCGTTTGCGGTCTGGGGGCTTGACATGGTGGGACCTTTCAAAGGTCTAAGGATAAAAAGACACATCTCCTGGTGGCAGTTGATAAATTCACCAAGTGGGTTGAGGCGGAGCCTGTGAGTAAATGTGACGCAGCCATGGCGGTTCAGTTCATGCAAAAGTGATTTTCCGTTTTGGTTTTCCACACAATATTATCACTGACAATGGCACTAATCTATCCAAAGGGGCTATGGAAGAGTTTTGTCAACAAGAACACATCCGGCTTGATGTTTCTTCTGTAGCTCATCCTCAATCCAATGGTCAAGGTGAGAGAGCCAATCAGGAAATTTTGAAAGGGCTCAAACCCCGGCTTGTGGTTCCTTTACAGCAAACGCCAGGTTGTTGGGTAGAGGAATTACCCTCGGTGTTATGGAGTATCAACACTACGCCCAATAGGTCTACGGGTTACACACCTTTCTTCATGGTTTATGGAGCAGAAGCAGTATTGCCTAGTGACATCCGTCATGACTCGCCCTGTGTGGCGGCTTATGTTGAAGCTAATAATGAACAAGCCAGACAGGATGCACTTGACTTGTTGGATGAAGAAAGAGACTTAGCAGCACCCCGGTCAACAATTTATCAACAGGACCTGCGTCGTTATCACAGCCGCCGGGTTAAGTCCAGGACTTTTCAGGAAGGCGACTTGGTACTTCGGCTCATCTAGGATCTGTCAGATGCACACAAGTTATCCCCGCCTTGGGAAGGACCTTTTGTGGTCAGTAAGAATTTAAAAAATGGGTCATATTGCCTCATTGACATTCGAGAGCACAAAGACTCGCGTAAGTCGGAGGAAGAGACCCGCCGGTCGTGGAACATTGCTCAACTTTGGCCATACTACACCTGAGCCACCGGCTCTCATCATGTACATACGTTCACATTGTATATACCATGATAAGAAATAAAGTAAGACCATCGGTCTCTTTTCCTTTCAAAGACTATGTTTTTTCTTATTTTCAAAAGACTATTAAGGAGCTGATCATATTTGAATCAAGTCTAACCTTTTTTGCTCCGGCTTATGATCGTATCCGAATCTAAGCTGTAATCTCATGGTCATTTGGGGGCTTCCTATTCAAACATAGGTCATATTCGAACCAAAGAGAACATAGCTGTCATAACCCTCTTGATCGGCTCAAGGCCAAACTCACTTGGTGGCTTCTTGATCGTATCCGAATCATAGCTTAACCCCTCTTGAGTCCGACTTGGATCGCATTCGAATCAGGGTCGTTAAAAACCTCTCAAGGTCATTTGGGGGCTTCCTGTTCAAACATAGGTCGTATTCGAACCAAAGAGAACATAGTTGTCGATACCCTCTTGATCGGCGCAATGCCAAAGCCACTAGGGGCTATATGGTCGTATTCGAACCTTAGCTTAACCCCTTTGGTCCGGCTTACTGATCGTATTCGAATCAGAAACCCCCACCTTTTGAATACATGATTAAATCATGCTTATTATCTATTACTTGTCTTTTAGTTTTTTACATATTGCAAACAATTAGCCTGGTTTCCCCCACCGGCTCGACTATTTGACAACACAACCGCCCGGGTCGTTCACGCCGGCGGTTTACGGATCAAAAGGTGCAACCTATCAAGGTATAGCAGTGATTGGTTTCTTATAAAGATTGAATTATCAAAATTCATCACCCGGGTTATTTAAACCGGCGATCTAAGGATCCAAGGGGACAAGGTATGGTTATTACTTGTACGCACTTACCTGCTGCGGTAACTATAGAGTTAGCTTCAACTCTTGTCCTTTATTTATATATGTCTCTATTTCCTATCGTGGCAAACGTATGGGCTATAAACTAGGTGTTTTCAAACCGCTTTGGTTTTAAGCCGCCAAACCAGTCTTTTCTTTGTGTTTACAGGCAACAGAGTTCAAGACATTGTAGATACAAGCATTAAAAGTGACACATACATTGATATCAGGAAACACAGAAGTCACATAAAAGTATTTTGTGCGCGATGGCATAAGCAGAACATACGGTGTTTTAACAGCTAAGTTATTACAAGGCTTTATAAGCCCATGAAGATGCTCATTATCCCTCCCTCGCCGGTTCACCACCTTTTGTTTGCTGGAAATTGGGATTTTAACCAATCAAAGCCATGCATGGCGACAATTTCGGCTTCGTCGTCAATCAGGCCGACCGGGTCAACCTCCGGAGCAAATGTATCTTCTCTTACTGGTGGGATCAAATCTGTTACTATGTATGAGGGAGTGGCCATCTTCTTATTCTCACTATCAAAACCCGGCTGGTACTTGTCAACATTGGTGTCATCTCCAAGGCTAGTCACCTGAGGCTGGACTTCACGCACACAAGCCATGAAGTCATCTTGATCAAAAGGAGACCCGTCCTCTTTCACGGTGGGATAGCCTCTTGCTTCGTCCGCCGGGTCTAGATCTGGCACCCAATCCTTGGAGCGGCTTAGGGCAGTTAAGGCTCCGGCTCGCGCATAGGAGTGTTTTACTTCTTGGAACCTGGCAGGAAGGATGGACAACTTTTTCAGGGCGTCGCTGAGCCGGTTGGGTCCTTGGTTAGCAGGAGAGATGGTGGCCAGAGCCCGTTGTGCGCCGATATACAACTGTTCAACTAAAGTATATACTGCCTTCAGTTTAATCAACGGGTCTTGGCTCAGATTCTTGCTTCGAGGACCTGCATAAATTTTTACACGCAAAGTCAGTTAACGGCTTATACTCCGGTTTGGCAAAAAATACACATAAGATCAAGTCAGATAACTCACCAAAGATAGCGGCTACCATCTGAGACACCCGCCCCTTTAACCCGTTCAGCTCTGTTGAAATCTCTTTCAGAGCTGTTTCGGTTGTCTTAGCTCGTTGGGTCAGAAGTGTTTTTTCCTTTTCCCAAGTTTTTTCCTTGGCAGCAAAGCTGGTCTTCAAATTTTCCGTTGCAGAGAGGCTTATTTGCAGTTTGGAGTTAGAAGATTTGATTTCTGTCTCCTGACTTGCTAGTCGGGTCTTTGCGTCAGTCAATTGAGAGTTCAACTCAGACAAGGCATTCTGTAAAACATTCAAATGAGCCAAAACTTGGTTTCAAATTCAAATTCAAGATTCAAGTCTCAAACACTTTACAAACAAACCACATGTAAAGCACTTGACACTTGGGGGCTAATGTATGCCAAATCAAATTTCTACGACTCTACAAAAATATTTAAAATCCCAAGTACCTTACAAAGTACTAGCACTTGGCACTTGGGGGCTAATGTATGCAGTTCAGCAAGTCTATCAAGGTTAAACCGGAGCATTAAGTATTTTGAAGACGGTCTTAACAACAATTTTTAAAAGTACCGATTCACTTATGATCAAAGTGATCCGGTACTTGGGGACTCCAGGTGAAGCTTTGTTGTTATCGTTGATTCAAAGGTAAAAGCTTTGGCCTATATTTTATAGTCTACAGGTTATTCTGTTTCTTTCATAATCTGAAGACTTGGGGGCTGAAGGAATACTAGTAAACCGGAAAAAGCGTACCTCATACTTCAACTGAAGCTGCTTGACCATCTCGATCTCAGACTCGCGACTGGAGTGTACATGACCGAGATAGCCGGATAAAATGTCACTGGCATTGAGATGGTCATATTTGGCAACGTCAAAGCGAACCTTCTGCCTCTCTAATGCCTCTTGCTTTGCTATGCACCGAGCCAGCACCGTTGGGTTCCCCGGCTCAACAAAGCGGCTCCGAGTAATTTGAACATCTTGAGCAGGTGGAGACGGCGGGTCGGTTGAGCTTGACGGTCCAGCTGTAGAAGGATTCACAGTAGCTTCGTCAAAAGACGGTTCCGGAGGATTTGCTTCATTGACAATAGGCGGGTCTTCTGGAACGTCAGTTAATGGAGAAGGTGGCCTAGCCGGGTCAGATGCCAGCACTGGCGGGTCTTCCGCCGGCTTTGCTGCCTTTGCCTTTTTTGATTTAGCTTGGCTGCTAAGAAAAAATGTTAAAGGAATGTTAGTATAAAGATAAATTCGAACAACCCAAAAGAAAGGAGGATTACTGATTACCCGGGAGCAGTCTTGAAAGCCGGGAATTGGGTTTCCAAAGAGTTGCCAGAGGAACGAGACACCTCCTGAAAGAATAAAAAAAGTTCACAGAAATACAAGGAGAAGGATCCATTAAGAAGTGAGGGAGTCCTGGATTAGGGGGTCTCCGGACAGCCGGACTATCTCCACTAGCCGGACTGTTAGACTATGAAGATACAAGATTGAAGACTTCGTCTCGTGTCCGGATGGGACTCTACTTGGCGTGGAAGGCAAGCTAGGCAATACGTATATGGATATCTCCTCCTTTGTAACCGACCTTGTGTAACCCTAACCCTCTCCGGTGTCTATATAAACCGGAGGGTTTTAGTCCGTAGGACAACAATCACAACATACAATCATACCGTAGGCTAGCTTCTAGGGTTTAGCCTCTCTGATCTCGCGGTAGATCTACTCTTGTAACACCCATATCTTCAATACTAATCAAGAAGGACGTAGGGTTTTACCTCCATCAAGAGGGCCCGAACCTGGGTAAAACTTCGTGTCCCTTGCCTCCTGTTACCATCCGGCCTAGACGCACAGTTCGGGACCCCCTACCCGAGATCTGCCGGTTTTGACACCGACATTGGTGCTTTCATTCAGAGTTCCTCTGTGTCGTCGCTATTAGGCTTGATGGCTCCCACTATCATCAGTAGCGATGCGGTCCAGGGTGAGACTTTTCTCCCTGGACAGATCTTCGTATTTAGCGGCTTTGCACTGCGGGCTAATTCGCTTGGCCATCTGGAGCAGATTGAAAGCTACGCCCCTGGCCATCAGGTCAGATTTGGAAGTTTGAACTACACGGCCGACATCTGCGGAGACTTGATCTTCGACGGATTCGAGCCACAGCCGGGCGCGCCGCATTGTCTCAATGGGCATGACCTAGCTCTGCCACCGGACTGTACTCCAGAGGCTGCGCCCACACCAGCTCCGACCCTTAGCTTGGATCCAACTGCGCCAATCGAGGACGGGTGGCTAGACACCACCTCAGGGGCTGCAGTATCGACGGCGATCGAGCCAAACACCAGCATAATCCTCTGCGCAACCCGTGACTCCAAGGTGTCGGACTCTCTTCCGGACACCGAACCATCCGCGCCCCTGCTAATCGAATCCGAGTGGGCGCCGATGATGGAATTCACCGCCGCGGATATCTTTCAATACTCGCCCTTCAGCGACATTCTGAATTCACTAAGGTCTCTCTCTTTGTCAGGAGAGCCCTGGCCGGATTATGGCCAACAGGACTGGGATGCGGACGACGAAGAAATTCGACGCCCACCCACCACCCACTTTGTAGCCACTGTCGATGATTTAACCGACATGCTCGACTTTGACTCCGAAGACATCGACGGCATGGACGACGATGTAGGAGACGAACATGAACCAGCACCTATAGGGCACTGGAAAGCCACCTCGTCGTATGACATATACATGGTGGATACACCCAATGGAGGCAACGGCGATGAGATAGTGGAGGATGACCCCTCCAAGAAGCAACCCAAGCGCCGACTCAGCGGTGCCGCTCTAAGTCCCGCCAAAGAAAAAGTGGTGATACCGGCGTAGGAGATAATAACACTCTAGATAGCGCCAAAGACAACGAAAACCCCCTCCAGCAAGAGTTAGATCAGGAGGATGAAGGTGCCAGCTCTCCCGAGAGAGCGGCTGGCAGAGAGGAGGAGGATGACAATTACATGCCCCCCTCCGAAGATGAGGCAATCCTCGGCGATGATGAATTCGCCATACCAGAGGATCCCGTCGAACAAGAGTGCTTCAAGCGCAGGCTTATGGCCAAGAAAAATATCCTGAAGAAAAAGTAGCAGCAGCTTCAAGCTGATCAAGATCTGCTAGCTGACAAATGGACTGAAGTCCTCGCAGCCGAGGAATATAAACTCGAGCGTCCCTCCAAGAGTTACCCAAGGCGCAGGTTACTACCCCGATTGGAGGAAGAAGCGTATGATACGGCTGACCGGCCACCTCGTGGCCGCGATAGAGAGGCATTCCTGCCGAAAGCTCAGCCTCCACCCCAACGCCATCCAAATAAAAAGGCATGGGGAGATACGCCAGACCTGCGAGACATATTGGAGGACAAAGCAAAGCACTCAAGATCGATCTACGGATCACGAGGGCGCACCACTCTACGAGACAGTAAATGTCACGCCGGATACAGTAAAAGCAAATCCGGCCGGGCCGAACACAGCGGGCAGGACCCATACGAGTTGCGTCGCGATATAGCCCAATACAGAGGCGCCGCACACCCCTTATGCTTCACATACAAAGTAATGGAACATCAATTCCCAGAAGGTTTCAAACCTGTAAACATTGAATCATACGACGGCACAACAGATCCCGCGGTATGGATTGAGCACTTCCTCCTCCACATCCACATGGCCCGCGGTGATGACTTACATGCCATCAAGTACCTCCCACTAAAACTCAAAGGACCAGCACAACATTGGCTTAATAGCTTGCTAGCAGACTCCATTAGCTGTTGGGAAGATCTAGAAGCCGCATTCCTCGACAACTTTCAGGGCACTTATGTGCGACCCCCAGATGCCGATGACTTGAGCCACATAATTCAGCAGCCAGAAGAGTCAGCCAGGCAATTCTGGACTCGGTTCCTTACAAAGAAAAACCAAATCGTTGACTGTCCGGATGCGGAGGCCTTAGCGGCTTTCAAGCACAACATCTGAGACGAGTGGCTAGCCCAGCACCTTGGTCAGGAAAAGCCGAAATTTATGGCAGCCCTCACGACGCTCATGACCCGCTTTTGTGCGGGAGAAGACAGCTGGTTGGCTCGCAGTAACAACATATCAAAGAACCATGGTACCTCAGATACCAAGGACGGCAACAGGAGGTCGCGTCGCAACAAGCATAAGCGCCGCATTAACGGCGAAAGTACTGAGGATACGGCAGTCAATGCCGGATTCAAAGGCTCTAAACCTGGCCAGCGGAAAAAGCCATTCAAACAAAGTACGTCGGGTCCATCAAGCTTGGACCGTATACTCGATCGCTCGTGTCAAATACACGGCACCCCAGACAAGCCAGCCAATCACACCAACAGGGATTGTTGGGTGTTCAAGTAGGCCGGCAAGTTAATCGCCGAAAACAAGGACAAGGGGCCGCATAGCGATGACGATGAAGAACCCCGGCAGCCGCACACCGGAGGACATAAGAGGTTTCCCCCGCAAGTGCGGACGGTGAACATGATATACGCAACCCACATCCCCAAGAGGGAGCGGAAGCGTGCGCTCAGGGACGTATATGCGCTGGAGCCAGTCGCCCCGAAGTTCAACCCTTGGTCCTCCTGTTCGATCACCTTCGATTGCAGGGACCACCCCACTAGTATCCGTCACGGCGGATTCACCGCACTGGTCCTAGACCCAATCATCGATGGATTTCACCTCACTCGAGTCCTCATGGACGACGGCAGCAGCCTGAACCTGCTTTATCAGGACACAGTGCGCAAAATGGGTATAGACCCCTCAAGGATCAAACCCACAAAGATGACCTTTAAAGGCGTCATTCCAGGCGTAGAGGCCCACTGCATAGGCTCAATTACACTGGAAGTGGTCTTCGGATCCCCGGATAACTTCCGAAGCAAAGAGTTAATCTTCTATATAGTGCCGTTCTGTAGTGGTTATCACGCGCTGCTCGGATGAACCATATTTGCTAGATTCAATGCGGTACCACACTATGCGTACCTCAAGCTCAAGATGTCAGGACCTCATGGAGTTATTACAGTCAATGGAAACACAGAGCGCTCTCTCCGTACAGAGGAGCACACCGCGGCCCTCACAGCAGAAGAGCAAAGCAGCCTCTCAAGGCAATATACCAGTTCGGCGTTTCAAAGCCCGGACACCTTCAAGCGCGCTTGGGGCAATCGGCAAATAGACTGCCTGGTGCAATCTGAGCTCGCGTAGCAATACGATGGCCACCCCAATCCCAGCCCAACAACGTTGTTCGTGCCGTGCGTACATCATTACGCATTAAAAATACCATGGGCACAGATGGGGAGGGGGAGGCACAACTACGACATGTCCCAAAACGCGGCCTAAACCGCACCAGGGGATTCCTGTTTGGTTATTTTTCTTTTTCTTTCAGGACTTCAATCTCTAGAAACACTGTCCGACAGCTCTATTGCCGAACACATGATACAGCAACAAAGGAGGCTGACGACTACAGAATTCCCAGGTGGATTACAGATTTCATATAATTCCTCAGCTCGCCCTTGGAAGGGACATAGTCCTACTCTTTTGCTCATTACACTATCTGTATCACTCTGCTTTAATGCAATTTTTTAATATACAATGCATGACATTACGATTATTATCGCATTTCTGTTATATGTATACATATCTATGTGTTCATTAATGACGCCTAGCAACCGTACACTCTGGTACGGCCAATGCACTAGGGGCTTACGTACCCACAATACGGTGTGAAAAGTCCGAACACTTTCACAAGTGCGGCACCCCGAACTTATAGCATTATATGCATCAGCTCCGAATCATGTCTTTGGTCAAATGTTGGGTTTGCCCGGCTCCTATGTTTTGGTACCTTACGTTCTGCTCTATCGGCTAAGGTAGCACTAGGAGAACTACTGCGATTGTGCCCCAATTCTGCCGGGCCGAGCACCTCAGTAGAGAAAGCTAAAACTGACTGTCATGATAAGGCGAGAGACTGGTCGCTGTTCGGCAAGGTTTTTCGAGTCCCTAAAGACTTATGCCGCTTAGGGCGAGGGCCCGGCTCCGTCTGGCTTACAGGCGTGTATCGCTCCCCGAATTCGGCCTTCCAAATACCAGGAGCTTCGCCGAAATTTAAAATTATAGAATTCTATGGCTAAGTGAGAGCGATAAAGCATTATTAGTCCAGTTGCCTTGTTCATTGTGCTGAGCACCTCCCTCGAAGGACCCAAACATGGGAACAAGAGTGCTCAGGTTTATCCCGAACACCCCGGCACTCGTGGCATGGGGGCAGAAGCTGAGGACTAGCCATCTCTCAGATTGGATAAACAACCAAACAGAAGGTAATATTTTGATTTCACACAAGCATTGCATAGCGCATATGAAACAAGTTTTCATTACACAGGATAAAAAACGAGCAAGTCTCATTCAAATATTACATTTTGTGAACACTCATCCGCGATAAGACGGGCGCCCGGTAGAACACCCTCGTAGTACATCTTGGGGTGGCGGTGCTCCCTGCCCTTTGGTGGCCCCTCCTTGATAAGCTTCACGGCGTCTAGCTTGACCCACTGTGTTTTCACATGGGCGAAGGCCCGGCGTGCACCTTCAATGCAGACGGATCGCTTGGCGACCTCCAGCCGTGGGCAGGCATCCACAAGCCGCCTCACTAGGCCGAAGAAGCTGTTCGGAAGGGTGTCGCCAGGCCACAACCGGACTATGAAGCCCTTCATGGCCTGATCGGCCGCCTTATGTAGCTCGGCCACCCGCTTCAGCTGGTCGCTCATTGGCACCGGATGTTCGGCCTCAGCATACTGAGACCAGAACAGCTTCTCCATCGAGCTTCCGTCCTCGGCCTGGTAGAATAGTGCGGCATCGGACACACTGCGGGGCAAATCTGCGAATGCTCCTGAAGAGCTCCGAATTCGGGTAAGTAATCGGTAATTCACCATTACATGCTTGCTTTGCATATAGAAAGCCTTACCCGCCGCTATCTTCTTCATCGCGTCGATCTCCTGAAGGGCCTTCTGGGCCTCGGCCTTGGCACTCTTCGCGCTCTCACAGGCCGCGGCAAGCTCAGACTCTCTCATCTTCAAGTCAAGCTCCTACGCCTCGTGCTTCGTCATGAGAGCTTGGAGCTCTTGATGCACCTCGCCCACCCGAGCCTCGTGCCTCTCTTGCTCGATGTGCTCCTGGGCCGCCTTTTCTTTGGCCTGGGACAACGCTTGCTTCAGGGTCGCCACCTCGGTCATGGCCCCTGGCAAACATACAATGATCCTGTCATTTAGCAATCGCGTCCTTTTTCTCATCTACAGACGGGGTATCACTTACCCTTGTTCTCCTAGAGCTGCCTCTTAGCAAGGCCGAGCTCTTTCTGGGACCCCTCGAGGGCCTCCTTCAGTACGGTGACCTCCGCAGTCAGTGCGGCGGACGCCAGCAGCGAAGCCTGCATATGCATATTGACATACTTATATTAGACTCCTGCGATATTATTTGATCCTCTGTTCGGCTTTTCTTTGTGAACACCGAACAAAGCATCAGGGGCTACTGTCTATGCGGTAATATTTCTACTATATTTTAAAGAACTTACCTCGAAGCCTGTTAGAAGGCTAGTACAGGCTTCAGTCAATCCACTCTTGGCAGACTGAACCTTCTGGATCACCGCACTCATGATAGTGCGGTGCTCCTCCTCGATGGAAGCGCTGCGAAGTGCTTCCAACATAGTGTCCGGCGCCTCTGGGTGGACAGAGGTCACCGGCACTGGCGTCTCACCCTCCTTAGAAGGGGACCGCCTGCCCGAGCTCGGATCCATTGGAGGGTCCGGCGTGGTGTTCGGCTGAGGGCCGAACTCGGAGCTCTTGGGGACCCCGTCCCCTCGGCTCCCGGAGTCCGGAAGGTCACCCTGAGGCGCCTCCGGGACTGTTCCCCCTTGATCCGGTGCCTCTTGAGACAGCACCTCGGCGTCATCGGCCGGATGAGGGGAGGTGGCGGTCGGGACCGGATCTCTATCCATGTCTGACGAAGCCAGGGAGCCGTCCGAGGATACCTCGATATTGGCTCGGGGCGGCCTGTACAATTGAGTTCGGCGTTAGGGAAAGCAATGCGACAAAGGAATCCTATGGGTTACTTTGGTATCCGAACACTTACGATCTCCCCTGGGGCTTGCCCCTGGGCAACCACTCGTCTTCACTTTCGTCGGTGGCGGTAGAGCTGTCCGGAAGGAGCGTCCTTCCCTTCTTGGACCCTTCGGCCTCCCCAGTTGGGGCGGCCTTCCTTTTCTTGTCTCCCCCAGTTGGTGGGGGAGCCTCTCCTTCCTCTTCATCGTCTTCGGGGGAAGAGTGCGCCGCAGAGTCATCGGACGGTGATTCCGATGACGCCTGGCCTAGGGAACTCTTTCGAGCTCCCTTGGCCTTCTGGGTCTTCTTCGGCACCTTATAAGGGGCCAGTGTTAGCATCTTCATCAGAAGAGCCTCTGCGGGGCCTTCGGGCAAGGGAGCCGGACAGTCGATCTGTCCGGCCATCTTCTGCTAGTCCTGTCAAAATTACGGGAGTTTAGATCCCGCATAGAGCCAATCTATATATATATATATATATAACAAATATCCTGTAAGAGGCAAAACAACTCATCACACTGGCATGGCGCTTCGCGCTGAATCTGCGATCCTCAGTAATGGGGGGAGGGACCACGGCGCCCTTGAACAGCACCCTCCAGGCATCTTCATGAGTCGTGTCGAAGAGCCTGTTCAGAGTTCGGTGCTGCGCCGGATTGAACTCCCACAAGGTAAACTCCCGTTGTTGGCACGGGAGTACCTGGCGAACGAGCATAACCTTGACTATGTTGACAAGCTTGAGCTTATTATCCACCATGTTCTGAATACATGACTGGAGTCCGGTCAGCTCTTTTGAATTACCCCAGGACAGGCCCTTCTCTTTCCAGGAGGTGAGCCGCATGGGGATGCCAGATCAAAACTCGGGGGCCGCTACCCATGCGGGGTCGCGCGGCTCGGTGATATAGAACCACCCCGATTGCCACCCCTTTATGGTGTCCACGAAGGTGCCCTCGAGCCATGTGATGTTGGGCATCTTGCCCACCATGGCGCCTCCGCACTCCGCCTGGCGGCCGCTCACTACCTTCGGCTTGACATTGAAGGTCTTCAGCCATAAGCCGAAGTGGGGCTTGATGTGAAGGAAGGCCTCGCACACGATGATGAACGCCGAGATGTTGAGGATGAAGTTCGGGGCCAGATCATGGAAATCCAGGCCGTAGTAAAACATGAGCCCCCGGACGAAGGGATGGAGAGGGAATCCCAGTCCGCAGAGGAAATGGGTAAGGAATACCACCCTCTCATGGGGCTCGGGGGTGGGGATGAGCTGTCCCTCATCTGGGAGCCGGTGCGCGATATCGTCGTGCAGGTATCCGGCTCTCCTCAGTTTCTTGACGTCTCCCTCTGTGACGGAGGAGAGCATCCACTTGCCTCCCGCTCCGAACATGGTTGGAGAAGGTTGAGATGGAAGTGAGGACTTGGGCGCTAGAGCTCGAAGTATGCGGGGGCGGATGAGCAGAGGAGGAAGAAGGCGTGGATAGAAAGGTGAATCCTTATCCCTTTATATGGGCGGACAAAATTAAACATCCCCACTTGCCTAGTAAAACTCGCTTATCCCCCAAGCGCCGCAATTGATGGCGCGGTTGGGTTACCCACGCCCGTATTGATGAGAATCCCGTAATAAGGGGACACGATCTCTGCTTTGACAAGACGTGTTGAAAAACTGCCTCGCATTATGTGCGGGGCTGGTTAAAAGAAACGGTTCGAATAATCACCGGGCCATGACATGACGTCATGTTGCCAAAACAAGCTAGCGGATTAAATCTGCGAAAACATTATTCTCTCTACGATGAATTGTGGGACTTATTTTGCAGGGTCGGACACTATCCTCGTATTCAACTTCTTCTATAATGTATTCGGAGAAGGAACCCGCCTTGCAATGTCGAAGACAACTGCGCGCCAGACTCATCGTCATTGAAGCCTGGTTCAGGGGCTACTGAGGGAGTCCTGGATTAGGGGGTCTCCGGACAGCCGTACTATCTCCATTAGCCGGACTATTAGACTATGAAGATACAAGATTGAAGACTTCGTCTCGTGTCCGGATGGGACTCTACTTGGCGTGGAAAGCAAGGTAGGCAATACGTATATGGATATCTCCTCCTTTGTAACCGACCTTGTGTAACCCTAACCCTCTCCGATGTCTATATAAACCGGAGGGTTTTAGTCCGTAGGACAACAATCACAACATACAGTCATACCATAGGCTAGCTTCTAGGGTTTAGCCTCTCTGATCTCGCGGTAGATCTACTCTTGTAACACCCATATCTTCAATATTAATCAAGCAGGACGTAGGGTTTTACCTCCATCAAGAGGGCCCGAACCTGGGTAAAACTTCGTGTCCCTTGCCTCCTGTTACCATACGGCCTAGACGCACAATCCGGGACCCCCTACCCGAGATCCGCCGGTTTTGACACCGACAAGAAGAGTTAAAGACAGAGATAAGTAAACCTCATTTGGACGTTTCTGAGGAGTTTGTTGAAGGACGATAGCCGGCTCATCTTCAAACCCAGTTTCACAACGGCTTTCATGTTGCTGCTTTTTTAAATGAAAGTTGGGATTCAAGTGAGCTAAAGGGTTAGAAAACCTTACTTTACGGATCACTCGTCGAACTTTGTGTCTTGGTAAGGGCTCTGAGTCGGAGGAAATAATAGTTACCTCAGCTTCCCCGGCCTGACTGGCCCCAGTGTCATCCTGGTAAGGATTAGTGTCAATAATATTGTTAAAAAATTGGCCATGGGAATCAAGGGCTACCTCCGAGTCAGATGTGTCATCAAGTTTCATCAAATCTTTAGCAGTGGTCTTCTTTTTCTTCTTCGATCTCTGGGTCGTTTTCTTGGCATTCATGGCGGCGATTTTCGCCTTCTTGGCACCTTCATGGTCATATTTCACTTTCCAAAAGTCAGAATTGGCCTACAAAGACAAGAGGAAGGATCAATGCTAAACAATACGGTTGGGAAAAATACAAAGGAAAAAAGATCAGAATATCCATACTTCTGGTACCAGGTTAAGTTTACAGAAGGGATTTAACCCAACAATACTGCAGTCTTCATACTTCCCATTCACCAAAAGGTTTGACATTGAGAAAATGTATTCTTCGGTTAGTTGAACCGGGGTATGACGAAGAGAGTCGTCCGGGCCTCCACCATATTCGTACATCAATTTTGACCGGCGGCTTAATGGAATAACCCGCCATGAGATCCAGCAGCGGGTCAGATCAACTCCGGTTAAACCGTTCCCCAACAAAGCGTTGATTATTCTAATGGATGGAAGTAGCCTCTTGCGTTCAGCAACAATAAGTTTATCTGGAAGTGCAAACTTGCAGTCAAGACGATCGGGGCGGTAACCCGGCAGTGGCTTCTCGTTGGCTGGTGAGATGTCCTGACAGTAAAACCAAGTTTGGTTCCAGTCCTTTGGGTGACTTGGTAAAACTATGAGAGGGAAGACAGCACCCTGACAACGCTAAATTGAGATGCCTCCAAGCTTTAAGCTAAGGCCGTTGGTGCACTCGTTCTGCCGGTTCAGATAGAAGTATTCTCTAAACAGTTCTATAGTTGGCTCTTGCTGAAGATATACCTCACAGAGCACTTGGAAGTTACAAATATTAGATATGGAATTGGGCCCAATGTCCTGAGGATGGAGTTTGAAAAAGTGAAGGACTTCTCTGAAGAACTTTGAACCGGGCGATGAGAAGCCACGATTCATGTGGTCAGTAAAGACGATCACTTCGCCGTCTTTTGGATTGGGTCGTTCTTCTTCTGGGTCAGGAGCACGATAAGATATGATGCTTTTGGAGGGTAGAAACCCAATGAGGAAGAACTCTTTTAAATGATCCTCAGTTATGGTTGAGGGGACCCAATTACAGATGGTGGGTGTCTTTGACGGCATGATGTGCAAGGAACTGAAAAAGAAAAAAACATGCCGGTTCAGTTTACGGCAAGATTAATAGTTAAAGGATGAAGATGTAAAACAAGCAACGGCGGCTTAACTAAGGGCTAATGACATATAAGGAAAAGAAACCCGGAGCAGTAAGCCGCCATGACTACAGATTCTTTCAGAAAGCGAATCCAGCTAAGTCTTGGCGTAAAGAAGTTTCACCAAGCTATAATTATTATTTTGGATCAAATAGGTGTCCCAAAAAGAAAATATTCTAGACCCAAAAATCTAGTACAGATGAGTTCGTCAGCTATAATGAAGCATCTATATAGGAAAAAGGGATCTACTGATATAAAAAATGGACACAAAACAACTACCACGCGAGTTATATTTCTTTTTTGGATTAGAAGAAGATGCAGAAGAAGAGCTACAAGAAGATCCGTGATGAACAAGCGAAGAACACTGATGAACTCACAACCCTAATACAGATCTAGATGCATGAGAAAGAAGGAACTTACAAGATGTAGATCTACTGCGAAGAGTTGTCGCGTCTCTCTGGATGAACTCAGGGTGGTGCAGGGCCAACATTGAGGGCAACGGTGAGTGCTACGGCGGCGGCGGAGCTCAAGAAGCAGGGAGGCAGCGACAGGAAGAAGACAGAGAGAGAGAGAGAGAGAGAGAGAGAGAGAGAGAGAGAGAGAGAGAGAGAGAGAGAGAGCAAAGAATGAGGAAGGCCGGGGCAAGCTTATTTATAAGGACAAGATGTGAACAGACGGGCGCGAAAATCAAGGGAGAACCAAATAATGGTTATCCAGCTATATGGATGCCTCAATTCTCGGGAAGCATTAAAGATAAAAGGTCCATTGGAAGATGACGTCATGCAAGTTTTTTGTGTTTTCAAAAGATGACGTCACGGCGGGTTACAGAGTTTTTGAGACAGAAGAAGATGGATTTCATCTAAGTATTGAAGATTGACAAGGAATAAAGTTCAAAGTCAACCTGGGGCCTAATGTTGGGGATATAGCTACCAGGTATGACCCGCCCAGGAGGGGCCGGGTCAACCCCAATGGCGGATTACAGAAAGAAGCCCAGTAATATTCAAGGTAATAGTGTATTAAGAATTATAAAGGGCATAAGCCCAAAGGCGGCTTAAGGCCCAACATTGTAAACCGACTTATGTAAAGAAAGGCTTGTAGAGAAAGGCATGTGAAGGAAGTCACCAAGCCAGACACATTTTATGAGCCAGCCGGGACTTTGTAGGCCGCCAGGCGTCAACCCGTGTATCTAAGGGGACGACCCGGCGGCGGCTTAGGGCAAGAAACAAGGAGATCGATAACCAAGCCGGTGAGTTGAGCCCCTTAGAGATCTAAACCTCAGCAATACCAATCCCAACTAGACATAGGCTTTTACCTTCATCGTAAGGGGCCGAACTAGTATAAAAACTCTCCCTTGTCGTTTGTCCCGATTAACCCCTTTAAGCTTCCTAGTGCGATGGCCCTACGACTAAGTCCTTGCTCTAGGACATCTGCCGTGTCGACTCCACGACAGAACCGTTGTTTGTCTATGTTACCGCTCTTGCTCAGCCCCTCTTATAGCGTTGTTAGTTGCAGGTGAAGTTGAAGTTTGTTCCATGTTGGAACATGGATATGTTCGGATATCACAATATCTCTTATTTTTAATGAATGCATCTATATACTTGGTAAAGGGTGGAAGGCTTGGCCTTATGCCTGGTGTTTTGTTCCACTCTTGCCGCCTTAGTTTCCCTCATACCGATGTTATGTTCCTTGGTTTTGCGTTCCTTGCGCGGTTGGGGTTATGGGACCCCCTTGACAGTTCACCTTGAATAAAACTCCTCCAGCAAGGCCCAACCTTGGTTTTACATTTGCCTAACAACCTATAACTTTCCCTTGGGTTCTGCAGAACCGAGGGGCATCTTTATTTTAACCCCCCCGGGCCAGTGCTCCTCTGAGTGTTGGTCCGAACCGGGCAACCTGCGGGGCCACCTCGGGGAAACTTGAGGGTTGGTTTTACTCATAGCTTGACCTATCCGGTGTGCCCTGAGAACGAGATATGTGCAGCTCCTATCGGGATTTGTCGGCACAGTCGGGTGGCTTTGCTGGTCTTGTTTTACCATTCTGGAAATGTCTTGTAACCGGGATTCCGAGACTGATCGGGTATTTTCGGGAGAAGGAATATCCTTCGTTGACCGTGAGAGCTTGTGATGGGCTAAGTTGGACACCCCTGTAGGGTATAAACTTTCGAGAGCCGTGCCCACGGTTATGTGGCAGATGGGAATTTTTTAATATCTGGTTGTAGAGAACTTGACACTTGACTTAATTAAAATGAATCAACTGCATGTGTAGCCGTCATGGTTTTTTTTTTGGCGGAGTCCGGGAAGTGAACATGGCTTGAGTTATGTTTGAACGTAAGTAGTTTTAGGATCACTTCTTGATCACTTATAGGTTTTTACCGTTGCGTAGCTTGTCATCTTACTCTTATTTGCGTATGTTAGCCACCATATTTTCTTAGCGCTTGCTGCAGCTCCACCTCATTACCTTGTCCTACCCATAAGCTTAAATAGTCTTGATCTCGCAGGTGTGAGATTGCTGAGTCCTCGTGACTCACGGATACTTCCAAATAGTTGCAGGTGCCGATGATACCACTGCAGGTGATGCTACCAAACTCAAGTTGGTGTTCAACGAGGACCTTGGTCGTTACTATGTTTCGTTTCCTGATGATCAGTAGTGGAGCCCAGTTAGGACGATCAGGGATCCAACATTTTGGGTTGTCTTCTTTTATTTTGGTTCCGTAGTCGGACCTTGATTGTGCTCTCGTTGATGTATGTTTAACTTGTTATTTGTGTGAAGTGGCGATTGTAAGCCAGCTCTTTATCCCTTCCTTATTCAGTACATGGGATTGTGTGAAGATTACCCCTCTTGCAACAAAACCACCATGCAGTTATGCCTCTAAGTCGTGCCTCGACACGTGGGAGATATAGCCGCATCGTGGGCTTTACAAGTTGGTAATCAGAGCCATCCCCGACTTAGGAGCCCCCTGCTTGATCGAATCGCTGACGTTGTTGAGTCTAGAACAAAATGTTTTGAGTCTTAGGATTATATATATCGGAGAGTAGGATTCTTTTTACTCCTAAGTCCATTCGTCACTCTGGTGAGGCCTCCTGACGTAGAAGTTTTGACGTTCCTCTCCTCAAATTTCATGATTTTTTTTGGATCACTCGGGTATCTTGGAATCGTTCTGATATTCTTGTGATGAGAACATTATTCTTGGTGCCTCCTGACATTTAGGGGTTGTGGCAGTGTCTCGAGGAGTTGAGCTCCGAGGTGTTGTCATCATAATTTTATCGTTGCAGTTCTGGAATACCTGAGTTCGCCGACATCGAAAATCTCATTTATGCAGTTGTTGGTCAGATAACCTCAACACCACCCAGTACTGGGGCGGGAGTTCAGGAGTATTTCCATAACTGTATAACGGGTGCTTTTTGAAGGTTGAGGTACATGATTTCCGAAGGTTTCTTGGTTATGTGTTGAAGGATGGATACAACTGGATGTAGGGATTGTTAGTTTGGGTGAGATATTATGCTTCCCCTGTATCCCCAACACCAGATTGCATAACCAGAAAGTTTCGGGAGTTTATAGGTGGGAATTCAAGTAGCTCTATTATTTCTTCCCGCAGATATTTGGTTTGTGATTGGGTAATCCTTACCACTTATTTGTTCCTATTCGTACCTTGTTGCTTCATTCATCAACATTTATCTGAGTGGCTTCTCACCTTAATGGACGTGTGATGATTTACTTTGGAATTCATTCATTCAATCCTTGTTCGAATGTTTATTATGAAGACTATATGTTGCAATTTCTATCCGTTGATTCAGCTTGTCTATATGTCTATCAAGATTCTAACAGATGTCACCCTCTTTAGGATGGCTCCTACAGCGCGTCTGAATCCGGAACGCAATGATGGGAGTCAGGTGAACCCTCCGCCACAACCTCCACCTCTGGAGGCATGGCAAGCTGTCATGGAAGCCACCAATGCCAACACCCAGATGATTTTTCAACTATTGCAAGATCACAACCAACGTCAAGGAAACCAAGGAAATCAAGGCCAAGGGAATTTCAACAATCAGCCTCAGTTTGCTACCCTCAACCAGTTCCTTGCAAATCAGCCGAAGTCTTTCAGCAACTATGCCGAGGCCACATACGCCAATGTTTGTCTCGTGGACATCTGCAAGCATTTTGAATGTAGCAATGTCAGGCCTAAGGACTTTGTCAAGTTTGCTTCGTTTCAACTCAAGGACCAAGCTGCTGATTGGTTTCAACAATACAAAGATTCCAGAGGAGGTCATGTGATTACCTGGGATGATTTCTGCCGAGACTTCAAAGCTCATCATATTCCAACGAGTGTTGCTGAGAGCAAGCGTAAGGAGTTCCGCAATCTCAAGCAAGGCAGCATGTCCGTGTACCAATACAACATCTAGTTTTAGAAACTTGCTCGCTTCACAAGACATGATGTTCCTGATGAAAAGATCATGATCTATCACTTCAGAGGTGGCCTCAGAGAAGATCTGCAGTTAGCACTCGTGCTTCTTGAGCCTACTAAGTTCGATCAATTCTATAACATGGCCCTCAAGCAAGAAGGTGCTTAGCTCAAGTGTGAGGCTTCTAAGAAGAGAATTAGGGATGCAGTCCAGTCTTCTTCTTCCTCACAAGTGGCAGCTAAGTAGCAGAAGTTCTGGCTTCCTCCTCCTCCATTTCGTCAGCCCTACCAGCAGAAGAACAAAGGTGGCCATGGATCTTCCCACCCACCCAACCCAGGCTATCAGAATAAGTCTCAGACTCAAGCTTCAAGGTCAAGTGCTCCTTATCATCGTCCGCTCTCAGAGGTGACTTGCAACAAGTGTCAGCAGAAAGGTCACTATGCAAACAAGTGCTTGAACCAAAGGCGCCTTCCGCCTCCTCCTCTTGTGAGATCTTCCAGCAATGCAGTGGTCAAGCATAATCCCAAGCATGCTAAGGTGAACATGATGAACGCAGCTCAGGCAGAGGATTCTTCAGATGTGATAATGGGTAAACTTTCAGTTAACTCCTTTCCTGCAAAAGTCTTATTTGATATTGGTGCATCTATTTCATTCATATCAAGACCTTTTGTGTCCATGCACAATTTGCATATTGTCGATCTGCCCAAGCCGATAGCGGTTTCCTCTCTGGGTTTGTTCATGAACACCAAAATGATGGCTCCGGATGTTTCCATCAAGATGGGAAACTATAAATTTCTGTCTTCTCCAATGGTCCTTGGTGACTCGGATATTGATCTAATTCTTACGATGGACTGGCTTTCTAAGCACAAGGCTCAACTTGATTGTGCTGCCAGGGAAATTCAATTGACACACTCTTCTGATGATGTGATCATCTATGCCGCTCGTGATGAAACCATTCGACTATTTTCTCTCAATGAGAAGGGAGAGTTGGATGCAATCTCTCAGATTCCAGTCATTTGTGAGTACCAAGACATCTTTCCAGAAGAGCTTCCGGAAATGCCTCCTCACCGGCCAGTTGAATTCGTTATCGATCTTGAGCCTGGTACGAGATCCGTTTGCAAGCATCCAAAGAAGCTTGGACCAAAGGAGTTGAAGGAATTGAAGAAACAGCTCGATGAACAAGAGCATCTGGATTTGATGAGACCGAGTTCATCTCTGTGGGTTTGTGGTGTTCTTTTTGTCCAGAAGAAGGATGGCACGAACCGACTTTGTGTCGACTACCGTCCATTGAACAAGAAGACAATAAAGAACAAGTATTCACTTCCCAAAATCAATGATCTATTCGAGCAACTTAAAGGTGCTAAAGTATTCTCCAAGCTTGACCTCCGTATGGGTTATCATCAGATTCGCATTCGTGAACAAGATATTCCCAAGACAGCATTCAGAACAAGCTATGGTTCTTATGAATATACTGTCATGTCTTTCGATCTTGTCAATGCTCCTCCAACGTTCTCTCGCATGATGAACTTCATCTACAACCCTTACACAAATGAATTCATCCTGGTGTATCTCAATGATATCTTGGTCTTCTCCAAGAATAAGAAGGATCATGCCAAGCATTTGAGATTGGTGCTCGACAAGCTCAGAGAGCATCAATTCTATGCGAAGTTTTCCAAATGTGAGTTTTGGCTTGATGAAGTTCTTTATCTTGGTCATATCATCTTCGCCAAGGGCATCGTTGTTAATCCGGAAAAGGTTTCTGCAATTGTGAATTGGAAACCTCCTCAGAATGTCAAGCCGCTCCATAGTTTTCTTGGACTTGTGAGCTATTGCTGAAGATTCGTTGAGAATTTCTCTAAGATTGCAGAGCCTCTTTCCAACCTCCTACAGAAGCATGTCAAGTATGTCTGGACACCTGAGTGTGATGTTGCTTTCAACACCCTCAAAGAGAAGCTTGTCTCAGCTCCTGTCTTGACTCCGCCTGATGAATCCAAGCCATTCGAAGTTTTCTGTGACACCTCTTTGCAAGGTCTAGGCACTATGTTAATGCAAGAGAAGAAAGTTGTGGCTTATACCTCTCGTCAGTTGAAGCCCAACGAAAGGAACTACCCCACTCACAACCTTGAGTTGGCGGCAGTTGTCCATGCATTAATAACATGGAGACATCTCTTGTTGGGAAGGCAAGTGGACATTTTCACAGATCACAAGAGCCTCAAGTATATCTTCACTCAAACCAACCTCAACCTCAGGCAAACTCGTTGGGTCGTAATGATTCAAGAGTACAATACGAGTATTGAATATACTCCAGGCAAGGCCAATGTGATTGCAGATGCTTTGAGCAGAAATGCTTATTGCAACAGCTTAATCCTCAAGCCATTCCAACCGAATCTTCGTGAAGCTTTCCACAAACTCAACCTCCAAGTTGTTACTCAAGGCTTTCTTGCCAACCTTTAAGTTACTCCTACTTTGGATGATCAAATTCGTGAGGCACAACTCCTTGATACCGTGGCGAAGAAGGTGAAATGTGGTATTGCCAAGGGCCAACCCAAATACAAGTGCTATCGCATTGATGACAAAGACACTTTATTCTTCGAGGACCGGATTGTGGTTCCTAAAGGTGATCTAAGGAAGGTAATAATGAACGAAGTGCACAATTCTCTTATGTCCATTCATCCTACCAGTTCGAAGATGTACCATGACCTCAAGCAGTCATATTGGTGGACTCGAATGAAGCGAGAGATTGCTCAGTTCGTGAATGAATGTGATGTCTGCCGAAGGGTGAAAGCAGAACACCAACGACCACCTAGTCTCCTCCAACCTCTTGCTATTCCAGAATGGGAATTTGATCATATTGAAATGGACTTTGTTACTGGATTTCCTAAGTCCAAGCGCGGGAATGATGCTATTTTCGTTTTCATTGACAAGCTTACAAAAGTGGCTCATTTCCTTCCAATCAAAGAATCTATCAGCTATACACCTCCAGAAGTGTCTACTTGCACGTTATTCTGCAATTGATCTCTTCAGACCATGGAAGAATTTTCACTTCTAAGTTCTGGGACTCCTTCCAGAAGGCCATGGGCACCAACATTCGCTTTAGCACAACCTTCCATCCTCAAGCAAGTGGGCAAGTCGAGCGAGGAAATCAAATCCTCGAAGATATGCTCAGGGCTTGTGTCATCTCTTTCGGTATGAAGTGGGAAGATTGTCTTCCATATGCTGAGTTCTCCTACAACAACAGCTTCCTTGCGAGTTCGGGCAAGGCCCCATTCGAGATCCTATATGGCAGAAAGTGCTGTACTCCTCTCAATTGGTCCGAGACTGGTGAACGCCAACTTCTTGGCAACGACTTGATCACAGAAGTTGAAGAAATGTGTAAAGTCATCCGTGAAAACCTCAAAGCCGCGCAACTGCGCCAGAAGAGTTACTATGATAGCAAGCACCATGACTTGGCTTTCGAGATCGGAGACCATGTCTACCTCCGCGTCTCCCCAATGAAAGGCACTCGTTGCTTCGGTATCAAAGGGAAGCTTTCCCCTAGATATGTGGGTCCTTTCAAGATCATTGGTAAAAGAGGCGACCTCGCCTATCAACTTGAGCTTCCGTCCAACTTCACAAACGTGCACGATGTGTTTCATGTGTCACAGCTTCACAAGTGCTTCAAGACCCCCGAACGCACTATCAACTTTGAAGAGATTGATCTTCAAGAAGATTTGTCTTATCATGAGCATCCTGTTGCTATTCTTGATGAAACCGAGCGCAAGACTCGCAACAAGTCAATCAAATTCATGAAAGTGAAGTGGTCACATCATTCCGACCGAGAAGCCACCTGGGAACGTGAGGATCACCTTCGTTCTGAATATCCAGAGTTCTTTCAGTCCTAGATCTCGGGATGAGATCCTCTTGTAGTGGTGGAGTGTTGTAACACCCCGGATGTAACTTTCCATATTTGTAACTCCGACTCTTGCCATTTTCGGCTATGTGATATGATATTCCCTTCGTGGTTGAGTTTAGTCTGAGCTTTGCATTTTGTTCATGTCATGCATTTCATATCATGTCATCATGTGCACCTCATTTGCATTCATGTTCGTCTCATGCATCCGGTCTTTTTCCCCGTTGTCCATTTCACAATCCGACGCTCTCTCATGTACCCCTTGCACCCTTCTAACCTCGTTTCATGAGCGGGAGAAAAACGTCCTCAAAATGGGCCGAGATTTGTCGAGTAGCCTTGGTACATCACCGGTAGGCCGCCTGTCAAATTTCATTCCATTTGGAGGTCGTTTGATGCCCCAATGGTCAACCGGGTAACTGTAAAAGCCCCTCTCTTGTTGCAGCCCAACACCCCTACAAACAGCCCAATAACCCATCTAAATCCCCTCCATGCTCTCCGCCGTTGGATCACGATCGTGTGGGCGAAAACCGCACCTCATTTGGACACTCCTAACTCCCTCTACCTATAAATATGTGCATCCCCTGAAATTTCGCAGTCCAAACCCTAGCCTAGGTCCCTCTGTGGCGCCGGACATGTCCGGGCGCCACCGGACGAAAATCGCTGCCGCGCCCGCGCCAATCGGGAGCCGCCACATGGCATGCAGCCACCCGCGCCGCCACGGCTCATGCAGCCCGCGGCCGACCCGCTCCCCGCCGTTCCGGGCCCGCGCCTCCTCCTCTTGCGCCCGCGCCCCTCCGTCACGCCAGCGTCGCCCGCCGTCGCGTTGCCGTCGCCGCTGCCGTCCTTCGTCGCCGACAGTGCCGCCGCGCCTCGTCCTCTCCTCGTGCTCCACGCTAGATCCAGGAGCGGCCACCCGCGCTGACCCTCGCTGGCACCGCTTCGCCCCCCTCACTGGCAACGTCGTCCCCGAGCTCCGGCAATGTCTTCCTCCTCTCCAGCGCAAGTACGGCAATGAGCTATGGCTGCCTCGGGATGCGTGCCCTGAAACCCTAGATCCAAATCCGGAGGGTAAAAATCGCCTGTCTTTTCCCTGTGATATTTTTATGCACCCTTTGACATGCCATATCTCAATGACCGTAGCTCCGTTTCATGCATATGATATATCAAAATGTTTATCTCGTGATGCTCTTCATGTTAGTGTCATTTGAATGCATGTTACTATCCATTTTGATGCCATTATTGTCGTTGCAAGAGTGCTATAAAATGTTAACTGCTGGTTCTTAACAGAACATGGTGATTTGTCATTTTCGTTGCATTTTGGGTGTGCATCCTATGAGCATGATGTCTACATGTTTTATGATCTGCATCATACCATATTTACAGGGGTGCAAGGCCTGTATTTTTGTGAGCTATGTGGTGACTAGAACAAGCATGCAAAGTAGGCTCCATAGTGTTGCTGATTTTAGACAGTGATTTTGCTAAGTCCTTTTCCTGATGTTATTTTGATGCCATGTAAACTTGTTGCTACCATGAGATCCATGCATATTTTAAGATAGTTTAGTAAGAGTGTTTGTAGACATGATATTGCTCTATACATTCATGCCTCGGGTTGCAATTATGGAGCACTCTAGCATGTCAGTTCCTTGCTCTACTTTTGCTAAATAGTGTTCCTGGCAGATTGTTAACATGATGATCAATATTGGCATGTGTTTCTGCTAGTGATGCATGTACCCTATGAACTTGCTCTTGCCATGTTTAGCTTAATGAACATGTCTAGTGTTGGTATGCTTGTGTTGACATGAAATGCTTTCTAGTGAGTGGCATTAGCTTGTAACCTTGCTATCATGAATCTGTTTCTGCCATGTCCTGAAATTCCACTAAGTCTGAATCTATTTATATAACTTGTTATGTTTGCATGGGTGTAATCATATTTTCTGTGCCTTTTTGGCTAATAATTAGTAAGGGGGTTTTGTTAAGTGTGTTAGCACTAGCATGACATGCCTTTGTTTGCCATGATATGTTCCAGTAGCATGTTGTTTGCTTCTCTAAACAGTGCTTAATGATGTTGTTTTTGACATGTTAGTATTTTCACAAAGTTTGTGAAACTGATATCTTTTGCACTTTTGCTATGCTTGTTTGAACCTGTTCTATTGTGATTTAGGTGTAGCTCAGTGTTTATGTTTTGTCAAGCATCTCTTGTACATCACTTCCATGTACTTTGTTGCTATGTTGGAGTGCAGTAGCTTAGTTTCGTGTTGCATTCTAAGTGCTATCATGCTGTTAATCGTAGATTTGCATCATCCTTGTATTGCTTTTCATTTGCAAACCGTGCATCCGTTTCCGGGGATCCTTATATCGATTTCGACCGAAATTACCTCATCTTTCCAGCGGCTTACTTGGTTTGCCAAGTTGATGCCTTGATCATCCTTTCCCTTCCGGAGCACTCATGTGCATTGCATATCATATCTTGCATTCCATGCCATGTATTGCATCATGTTGCTTGTGCATTGCACCGTGATTGATTGTTGTTCCATTACCGGGAGACGAGTACGTGAGTGAGGAAACTGTTGAGTACGCTAACGAGGAGCAACCTTTCGACAACTCAAATAACATTGCAGGCAAGATGACCATACCCTCGATATCACTTATATCTTTGCTTTCTAATTGTTCGCTCTATCGCTAGGTCGCGCTACCTACCACTTTTTTATCATGCCTCCCATATTGCCATGTCAAGCCTCTGACCCACCTTCCTAGCGAACCATTGTTTGGCTATGTTACGGCTTTTGCTCAGCCCCTCTTATAGCGTTGTTAGTTGCAGGTGAAGTTAAAGTTTGTTCCATGTTGGAACATGGATATGTTGGGATATCACAATATCTATTATTTTTAATGAATGCATCTATATACTTGGTAAAGGCTGGAAGGCTTGGCCTTATGCCTAGTTTTTTGTTCCACTCTTGCCGCCTTAGTTTCCGTTATACCGATGTTATGTTCCTTGATTTTGTGTTCCTTATGCGGTTGGGGTTATGGGACCCCCTTGACAGTTCGCTTTGAATAAAACTCCTCCAACAAGGCCCAACCTTGGTTTTACATTTGCCTAACAACCTATAACATTCCCTTGGGTTTTGCAGACCCGAGGGTCATCTTTATTTTAACCCCCCGGGCCAGTGCTCCTCTGAGTGTTGGTCCGAACCGGGCAACCTGCAGGGCCACCTCGGGGAAACTTGAGGGTTGGTTTTACTCATAGCTTGACCTATCCGGTGTGCCCTGAGAACGAGATATGTGCAGCTCCTATCAGGATTTGTCGGCACAGTCGGGTGGCTTTGCTGGTCTTGTTTTACCATTGTCGATAGTCTTGTAACCGGGATTCCAAGACTGATCGGGTCTTTTCGGGAGAAGGAATATCCTTCATTGACCATGAGAGCTTGTGATGGGCTAAGTTGGGACACCCCTATAGGGTTTAAACTTTCGAGAGCCGTGCCCGTGGTTATGTGGAAGATGGGAATTTGTTAATATCCGGTTGTAGAGAACTTGACACTTGACTTAATTAAAATGAATCAACCGCGTGTGTAGCCGTGATGGTACCTTTTCGACGGAGTCCGGGAAGTGAACACGGCTTGAGTTATGTTTGAACGTAAGTAGTTTTGGGATCACTTCTTGATCACTTATAGCTTTTCTACCGTTGCGTAGCTTCTCGTCTTACTCTTATTTGCGTATGTTAGCCACCATATTTGCTTAGCGCTTGCTGCAGCTCCACCTCATTACCTTGTCCTACCCATAAGCTTAAATTGTCTTGATCTCGTGGGTGTGAGATTGCTGAGTCCTCGTGACTCACGGATATTTCCAAATAGTTGCAGGTACCAATGATACCGCTGCAGGTGATGCTATCGAACTCAAGTGGGAGTTCGACAAGGACCTTGGTCGTTACTATTTTTCGTTTCCTGATGATCAGTAGTGGAGCCCAGTTGGGACGATCGGGGATCTAGCATTTTGGGTTGTCTTCTTTTATTTTGGTTCCATAGTCGGACCTTGATTGTACTCTCGTTGATGTATGTTTAACTTGTTATTTGTGTGAAGTGGCATTGTAAGCCAACTCTTTATCCCTTTCTTATTCAGTACATGGGATTGTGTGAAGACTACCCCTCTTGCGACAAAACCACCATGTGGTTATGCCTCTAAGTCGTGCCTCGACACGTGGGAGATATAGCCGCATCGTGGGTGTTACAAGTATCTAGCATAGTAAAAACACGGTCTTCAAATAAAATAGTGCTACCTCTTGGTGGAGATAGCACCCCGGTTGTACATGCATGAGAACCAGACCTACCACACATAACCTAGACTCTCGCAGATTGTACCCCTACTGCGATGGTCAGAGAACCAACTTCACCCAATCTAACCCCAACCCTAGTAGATAGTAACCCAGTTCCTATTGACACAACACCATCTCCACCACAGAGCTCCCAAACAAGAGCAGTTAGTAAGGCAGCTCCAGTGCCCAAAGGGCCAATACTACCATGGTGAACCCCAACTCCACCAGTTAGTACGCCTATTCCCATGGAGGAAGCACAACCAGCAAGTCGTAGTTTAGCATCTATCGCATTTGATGTTGTTAAATCCTATGTGCGTATCTTCCCATCTTGGAAATGTTATACTGAAGATGAAGGAAAATGCCAGTTGCAGGTGTTTGTCCAGGAGTTATGTGTAAGTAATGTTATTCATGGCAATTACTTTGCTTTGTCCCATACATTCTACCTCCATGATGGTTATAATACAACAATTTTTCCCATTTTTCTCTATGGAGAAGGACCGATTTGGAAACTCAGGATGAGGTAACCTGTGCTAATACCTCTGCTGTCTTCAAGAATTCTTGGTGGCAGTATTGGAATTACCTGAAGAAAACATACTTCACTGGCAAAGAAACTCATCAAATTCCCTTATGTTCTCCTAAGACACATTTACTGGACAATGACTGGGAACGCCTTGTTCTGTACTGGCCCCGAACCAAGAATGTGGTAAGGTTTATGAGCTCATTTTTTTAAGTATTGTATCTTGTGTCTTACTATACTCTGTTCATGTAGAACAAGTGCTTAAACTTGAAGAACAAGTATTCTAATTTAAGATTCCATTGCTATTGTGCATACTGCTTTGCTCTTGTATCACTATATTTACTCATACAAACTTATTTTTAAATTGAAGGATCCAATCGAAACTCCAATGGCACAATAGGTATGTTCACACATGTTTATTTAACATGTTTTCTCTTATCAATAGCTCTGTTGATTACAATTTCAATTGTGTATACATTTGACTTCTCATATCATGCACATTACTAGTATTACAACAGAGCCAATAGTGTTGTTGTACATGTAGATCCGTGGTACCCATCTGAAATCTCGTTGTGCCGTGTAGTTTCCCACGCTTTGTATTCTTTCACTGCTGCTTTGTCTTGAATTGATATGATTTGAACCGTGTCTCTATTTTTATTTGGCAAGACAATGCAGTGACCATAGGACATAGATATATGTTTGTTTGATGCTTTTATTATGTACTAGTACTTGGCAATACTAGACTTGGTAGTTTAATCCTGCCCACCTTACTAATGAACTGGTTCACCAAAATGAGTTTCATATAATAGTACATGCTAAACCTGTTATGTGTCTGCTTGTTTCTTCTTTTAGAATGCTGACAAAATATTGGGGAAGAGTGCCTTATTAAGCAATGGTAAAGGAAGTAATGCAGATAAGGTTCAGGATAGTGAGATATCCTTGTTGGTCTCCAACAGAGCTGATAAAATAGCTAAGGAAGACTACCTTGAAGACAGTGAGACAACCCCAAAGTCCTATCTTGGGTTAGTGTTCGAGTTACTGGCCACTACCGGTTGCACAAGCTATTCAAACTCACTGTTTGAATTAGTTTGGTTTCTTGAGTCTTAACTGCAAGCTGAAAGACATTGATCAGCTGTGCTGTGACAAGAAGCGGAAGGACTGCGGAAATACCTAGAGCATTCAGATGCATACTTTCTGGTGCAACAACAAGCGTTGGAGGATTTTAGCGCCAAACAGGACAAAGCTAATAAGCTTGCTAAGCTTATTGCCAGCATGGTGGATACCCAGAATAACATTTCTTGAGCTCTTCTGAAATTGTTTTAGTTATGCTCTTGTTTTGCTGCCGCATTTATTTGCACTTGTGGCCAATTTTGATAGCCAGTGTATGTAATATGCTGCTTTGTTCCCTATATTTGCACTGGTGGCGAACTTTGATGCCCAGTGTTTGTAATATGTGTAATAGCTATAATAGGCTAGCGTTAGTTGCTTGCTTATTTATTTCCTTATTGTCTTGTTTAGTTGTTTGCTTGTACTCACTGCAGTTCTTTTTCCGCGTTTTTCTAGTGGACACAATAACCTATTTTTGGTAACTAGGCCACAATAATCATGGCAATACATGGACTGTTGTAACCATGGGCCTCCTGCAGGCCGTAGGATCCATGGGCCTTCTACGGGCCGTAGGATCCATGGGCCTTCTACGGGCCGTAGGATCCATGGACTTTCTACGGGCCTTATGATCCATGGGCCTTCTACGGGCCGTAGGGTCTAATGGTCTTCTACGGGCCGTATGATCCATGGGCCTTCTACGGGGCGTATAATCATTTTGCCAAACATGGGCCGTACTATTCGTGGACCATAACAGGCCGTTAATAGGCCGTATTTGATAACGCTATGAAAACAACCTAACGGGTTAACGGGCCACAAACGGGCCCAATGTAACCACGGGCTAAATTTGTCCCACAAACGGAACATGCCAGTAACGGACCGTAACTAACCGAATTCTAGAAATGAGCCCAAGAATAAAATGGGCCCTTAGAAGGCCTAAAGTTAACACGGGCTGGAAATGGCTGACGAAATAATGAGCCGTTAATGGGTATAAAGCGATACACTGTTTATTATGGGCCAGTTTCATCTTGGGCCTTTATTGGGCCCAGAGTTAGGAAGGGCCTCATATGGGCCGAAAGACATCATGGGCCATACATGGGCCAGAAGTAACAATGGGTTGGAATCATATTGGACGGCCCAAATGAAGCTACTGGGCTTAATTCCGATAGGCCGTTACGGGCCGGGAGTTAGCGGGCCGTAAATAGGCGATATATGAACATGCCGTTAATAGGCTTTTCGTGGGCCGGCCCATTACCTTTTGACCAAGTCAAATGGGCTGGCCTTTTCATCGGAATGGGCCTCTGTTGGGCCGTGCCACGTGTCGACGTATCATAGGCGCCTCCTGTCCAATCAGAGGATGACATATGTCCCAACGGTGAGCCAATATGTGTTTCCTCTGGACATTGAGAATTTTACACGTGGAAAATTCCCATTGGTCCGGGCTGTTAACGGGTTATCGGATCCAAAACCGGACCCGATAGCTTAACGGCGACCTGTTACGGTGGATGCCATGTGTCGGTCACCCTTGAGGAAAACATTTCTATGACGCGCGATTTACCGTCATGGAAGTGAACACTTCCGTGATGATAATTTTTTGGTAATGTCATGGAACACTTCTATGGCAGCATAGGTATGACTATCTTGATTCTGTCATAAAATCGTCATGGATGTACATGCATCACAAAAAACGTGACCTACTGTGACAAACACGTATCATCACCGAAGTGTCTTTTTTTTGTAGTGTCCCTCTTTTTTAAGTTGGTTCCAAAACAGTAGCATATTTTTTTAGGAAATCTGGTTTCATGAGTACCCGATATCCTTTTTATGTTCATTCTCATATGTAGCAAGTTCTTGCTATGACAATTGTATTTATAAAAATTATTTTTCATGCATTTCAGGAGGTACACATTGTTTCAACATGTCAGAAATAGTGGGCTAGATTCAGTTGTACACTTTAAGTTATCATTAGTCGTTGTTCATGCAACAGACAACACTTTCATGCTGCCTTCCATTATCGCCTGAAGTAACATATTTTAGTTCATGCAAGATGGTTCATGTTAGTACTAGCATGAAACACATTTATTTAAACTTTTAGAGTTCGTACAACAATTTATTTCAATACATGTACATTAAATTTTTTCTAAAGCATCTTCTCTTCACACACTGTAGTTGTTACTGCAAGCATGTATGTATTGATATATTGTCATTCTACCTGAATTTGCTGGCATGCCCATCTAAATTAAGTTACTACATATGGATGTTCCATTTTTAATCACTTAGTATCCTTGGATGTGTTCCATAAAGCACTTTCCTACGGTTCTTATTTCACTCTGAACTTTCATGTCTATCAAGTGTGACAACAAGTAATATTAATGTTTGTATTCATTTGTAGATGGAACAAGGATGTAAAAAAAGAGCAGCAGATCAAGTAGCACATGCAAGGAAAAGAACCAAGGTATTATACATATCGTTGCAACTATTCCTTTTTCAAAATTATTAAAATCCTCTACTGAGCTGCAATGGGCTTGTTCATTTCGTTTTATGTTTTGTTTCACTTTCTTTACATGCAGTGCAATCAACTTCAGCATGTTGAAGCATTTTTGAAGCTCACATCTGGTATATCTGATAATTGCAAGCAATGTATACATAGAATGGGTTTCAGGTCATTCCTACAAATAACTAGCATGTCCAATATAGACTCTATTTACCTCTGGCTTGCAAATCATTTCAACGCAACTTCGTGCTCTATTGAAACACCAAATGGCTTCAAATTCTGAATTACACCTACAACCGTTCAATTTTTTTTGGCATTCCAATTGGTGGATATCCTATAACACTACAAAAAATACACTTCCGTGATGATACGTGTTTGTCACAGTAGGTCATGTTTTCTGTCATGCATGTACATCCATGACAAATTTATGACAGAACGAAGATAGTCATACATGTGCTGTCATAGAAGTGTTCGATGACATTACCAAAATTCTCATCATAGAAGTCTCCACTTCCATGACGATAAATCGCGCATCATAGAAGTGCTTTCATCAAGGGTGACCGATACGTGCCATCCACCGTAACGGGACGCCGTTAAGCTATCGGGTCCGGTTTTCGATCCGATAACCCGCTAACAGCCACGACCAATGCCGATTTTCCACGTGTAAAATTCTCATTGGCCAACTAAACCACGCGTCAGCTCTGTGTTGGCACAGGTGTCACTCATCGAACGGTCGAGATGGGCCTATGATATGTTGACATGTGGACGGGCCCAAAAGTGGCCCATAAAATTTAAATGGGCCGGCCCAACTAAAGGCCCACAAGATTTAGCGGACCATAATGGGCCAGCCCAGCTAAAGGCCCACAAGATTTTGCAGACCATAATGGGCCGACCCAGCTAAAGGCCCAACATTCTCAGTTAAGGCCCGTACGGCTAGTGTCAAATCGGCCCGTCAACGGCCTGTCCTAAACTTGTCATCATCGCGGCCCATGGTCACTTCTAGACCGTTAACAGTCTGCTAAGTATATGTGACGAATTACGACCAGATGTATTTCCAGCCTGTTAAAGGTCCTGCTTCATTTGGGCCCATTTACAGGCCATTGAAACTTTCGGCCCATAAACAACCATGAAGGATTTGGGTCATATTCGGCCATGTCTGACATTCGGCCTGTTAGAGGCCCACTATAGATTTGGCCACTTTCGTCCTGTTGTGATTTTCGGCCTGTTGTGATTTTTGGCCTGTTAAGTCAGACAAAATCCATGGGCCATATGTGGCCCAATGTCACATCGGGCCCATTAATGGCACATATAAAAATGATGATAATCTAGCCCGGCCGAACTTCTGGCCTGTTAAAGGCCCGTGCATTAGGTCGGCACATTTACGGCCCGTTCGAATTTTGTCCTGTGAAAGATCCGCATCATAAATGGGCCACCATTTAGGCCTGCTAAGACCAGTGGGTTATTTGGCACAATCAGGGCCCAATCTCACTTTCGGTCTATTAAAGGCCCATTTTTTATGGGTTCGAGATATTTACACCTGTAAACGGCCTATTGTTACCGAGGGCCCAAATTATGTTTAGGCCTATTAAAGGCCCACTATGGGCACAGGCCTACCAGAAAAATATGAAAGCTTATGATGATTTAGGGCCATATATTTTTAGTGGGATACATGCAAATTTCGGCCCATAATCGTTTCTAGCCCAATTGGAATGGGCCCGACGAATGTTGGCATGTTGGGCTCCTACGAAGTTTTCGGCCAAATACATTACTAAGATAAACCTACACTATACAAAAACAGCGTCGTAATTACTGCAGCCTTTGGCAGCATCATAAATGCTGTATCACAACAAAATAAATTCCAACCATACAACAAAAGGCATGTTGGCATAAAGTTTACAGTCCTTGCAGATAAAAGCACCATCAAATGTATAGAAGCACATATCATTTGACTCGAGTGCTAATGTTTCAGGCTGTAGAATCTGATGGAGCAACACGATCTTCACCTTTTTCCGCCATTACTCTTGAACAACGAAGCGAATGTCTGATAGTATGGTTTCAAAACCATTCATATCTTGACGACATTTGTCAACCACTATTCTTGTTTCCAAAATGACGTCCATTAGGGATTGGACTTATATCTGGAGCACAGATATATCATTCTGTCTAGTAGGAAGATTTTGTTCAGTAGGCGATTTGGATGAGGTTACCTTGATAACCAACCCAGAATTACGCAGTAAGGTGCTTTTTTGCACTATTAGTGGAGAGATACTGACGCACTGCAACAAGAAGTGACATTGTGCCTGTGTTAGCCTCGTCACCTTTAGGTGGTTGTGGCTGTTCAATCATTTGTTCCATAGCTTCCTGAAAGTTTGAACTTGTAGATTAGTATACAGATAAGTTACTAATGAGACAAAAACAAACAAAGTAGGTTACAGTTTATACATAAATTATTTTGGTGAACTACTGTAATACATTAGCATGTATTGTAGTGTCAACTACATAATAAAATCACTTTCGGAACATATGTGCATGTAGCATGCCTACTGTATTGTCTATTTCCTCACATTCGTTGACATCTAAGGATAAAGAGACATGGTTGAAAGTAGGATGAACATAGTATGACATCATTCATATCATGGGCAAACAGATATAAAACAAACAGGCTATTTTATCATTGTGTGCGCACGTGAACATAACAACTAGATTACAGATCAAGATCAAAAGGATATCCTTCATCTCTTTTAAACCATGTAAGTTGAAATGATAGTTTAAGACAACTGTGTATAAAAGTGAACAGAGTAACTGACATTGGCTGCAAACCAAGTAGTTAAATGACCACATCACAGTACCAATCAGTTCAAAGGCAGGAGGAGTAAGGACTTACAACAGCGGCTTGAACTGGTGTGCTCATGCCCTTCATCTTGTTGGTGTGGCAATCCTTGAAGATTTGCACTACATTCGGTTCAAGTTCTTTTTGGTCCGCACAGGCTTTCCTCTGTATTTGGAACAAGTCAATATAGATACAATAATATGGCATTGAAAAAAGAAGGAAGTAGCATCTATTTAGAAGAGCCTTGCAGTGTGCAATATAGCTATGAGATCCCGTTGTCTCTTGGAATTTCACTTCAGAACGGTTGGTCTTGTTCTTCAAATAGTTAGCCTAGAAGAAGATACACTTGTAAGGCACATACATAAATACAAGTTCAATATGTGGTCTGATCAAGTACATATAGCCTACCTGATACTTTGGATCAGACCAGTGTTTAACGAGGGATGTCCAGTCTTCATCTGTAATATATTCCACTGGAGATGTTTTGGCTATTTAATTGTTAGCCTTGCCTTCAAAGTGAGATTTTCTAAGGTGGTACCGATACTGCGCAGAGCAGACTGAAAATCATGAGTGCATGCTTGTTTAGTTGCATCATCTTTTGGATCCAACTTGAACCTCATCTGTTGAAAAAAGAATGTGAGTCTTATTAGGAGGAAGCTAGAAAGTATGGGACAGAGCAAGACAATATTACTAATTGCGATGAATAACATTACTTACGGATAAATGGTCAAGGAAGGTGTTAAACTGGGTATTGTCTTTCTCATTCCTGTACTGGATCCACGTTGGGAGGATACGTGCATGACACCTAACGACAACGGCTGCCTCCGATACTAACTTGGCTGACTCTGTAGCATCACGTGGCCTTTTTAAACCTGCCTCAAAATGGATCTCCATTCTTCCTCCTTTAGATTTTGTTAATCTGCCCAGCATTATCCCTGATGTCTGTTTCCGCTTGCGCCGTGGTGCTCGTTCAACAACGAATATGGAAAGTGTTAGTGTACATCAAATTGTGAGAGTACATATAAAGGAGCATGCAACTGCAACTTGACTCGGTCAGGTACCATCTTGGTGTTGATGCTCATGAGGTTCATCTGATCTTGCCAAGTCCTGTTGTGTCAGCAGTGCTTCGGAAGTAGTGTTAGGTGTGAAGGCAGCTTGGGAACTGGCCAGTTCTGGAGCAAATGAACGAGTAACTCGTTGAGATGCTAGTACAGTTGAAGCGGATGCTGCAGCTGGTGGAGCAGGTGATACTGTGTTTGTAGATTTAGCCGGTGGACTTGGACCTTCTACTGCACTATAAGTACCAGCAGAATCTGGATGACATATCCTTTTCTGTTTCTCCCGACGAGTAAAACCACTCCCTACTATATTATTTTCCTTGCTCTTTTTGACTTTGCCATGTCAAGCCGTACCCACAACACAAAAGAATAAAATCGCTCTTCAGAACTCATTGATGCATGATACATACAAGCAATACTTTGATGTATGACAACCGTATGAGGATGGAATATGTAAGAAAAATAGGACGACATGACATATTCACAGCTACGATGTGTAAACTAAGCAGAAGGATTTTCAAGAAAAATAGAAGTAATGCAAGCTAGACACCATATGAAAGATGCAACCAATATTACTCTGCCAAGTTAAAAGTGTCTTGTCATAAGTGGCAATTCAAAAAATTAGAAGTAGTACAACATAGAAATAATTGCAAGATGCAACCAGTATCAAACTACCATGTTAAAAGTGTTCAATCATGAGTGACTGATGTGGGATACACAACAACAATACTTTGATGTAAGAACATGGTATGATAGATAGATGTAGTGTATTCTAGACACAGAACGCCATGTCATATGCACATGTATAACATATAAACTCAGCAGGTGCAATTTAATCAAAATATAAGAAATACAGGCTAGACAACATATGCAACATGAAACCAATTATCACATTGTCAACTTAGAGCAAGCACCTGCGATGGTGGAGTACGGGAGATGAACTCATCATGTAGACTTGGTACTTCAACTTCATTAGCAGTAGCAGTGGCAAATCTGGAGAGTCTCTGTTTGCGTCGGTGTGGAGGACCACCAACATCCCCTAACTTACTCTTTTCCTTCCTATTTTCTGATATTGCCTTATGAAGTTAAAACCATAAGAAGATGAATAAAATTAGCTCTGCATAACTGGTTGATGCATGATACAGACGAACACTACTTTGATGTAAGGCAAGCGCAGGATAGGAGGATGGAATATATACAAAAAAGACAGTGTTTCATATTCACACATACGATAGGAGGATGTAATATGTATGAAAAAACAGTAAGCAGAAGGCATTTCAACAAAATTAGAAGAAATGAAAGCTAGGCACCATATGAACATGCAGCCAATATCACTCTATCAGGTAAAAAGTGTCTCGTCATAAGTGCCATTTCAAGAAATTAGAAGCAGTACAAGCTAGAAGACAATGGAAGATGCAACCTACATCACAGTCCCAAGTTAAATGTGTCTTATGGGTAAGTGATCGTTGCAGGTATAAGTTGTAAGCTACGCAGATGCAATTCAACATAATCAGAAGCAATACAAACTAGACATCATACGGAGAACACAACCACATATAACAGTTCCAAGTTAGAGCAAGCACCTGTGATGGTGGAGTAGGGGAGATGTTCTCATCATATACACGTATGTTCTAGAAACATGAACACATGTCATATTCACAGGCGTTATGTGTAAAGTAAGCAGATGCAATTCAACAAAGTTAGAAGCAATACAAGCTAGACATCATATGCAACATGCAACCACATATAATAGTGCCAAGTTAGAGCAAGCACCTTTGATGGTGGAGTAGGGGAGATGTGCTCATCATCTAAACAGCTACGTTGACTGTCCATCCTTGTGTTGTCTTGCGAATCTTGTTGGGAGGATGGCCGACTAGAATCTGTAGAGACCCCTTGTTTGAGTTGCTCCGAAGGACCACCATCATCCACTGTCGGACTAATTTCCTTCAGGTGTAATGATTTTGCATTGTGAAGTCAAACCGATAAGAAAAATGAATAAAATTCGCTCTTCGGAACTCATTCATGCATGATATTGATGAACACTACTCGGATGAAAGGCAAACACATGATGCATGGATGGAATATGTATGAAAAATAGGATGACATATTCACACCTATGATGTGGTAACTAAGCAAAAGGCATTTCAACAAATTAGAAGAACTACAAGCTAGACACCATATGAAAGATGCAACCAATATCACTCTGCCAAGTTCAAACTATATGGCGTTTCAACAAATTAGAAGCAGTACATGCTAGGAATCATATGCAAGACACAACCAATATCACAGTGGCGACTTAAAGGTGCCTTATCATAAGTGACTGATGCGGGATATGCAAGAACAGTAGTCTGATGTAAGAACATCGTGTGATCAGATATAGTATGTTCTAGAAATAGGAACATATGTCATATTCACAGGCATTATGTGTAAAGTAAGCAGATGCAATTTGTCAGGACCGGATTTTCGGGATATTAATTTCCCAAAAGCGGCCCTTGTGCTCACCAGCCCCAGGATTACTGTTAGCTGGTGAGACACCAACTTGTTACAGAAACTCCAAGAAAAATACAAAATATGAAGTACAAGACCATTCTGGCCTATGGGTACAACAATTTGTTTCTAGAGGTTGAGGGCGGAAGCGGTTTGCGGATCATCAGCGTCTATGGGACTCCATTCCCCACAGGAACAGCTGGCCAGGATAACTCCTATCTTCGCGAGGCTACTATCGCCATTACGTAGGTTCCGGGGCTTTCATCGCAACGCTCCTTTCCACGCAAGAAATCTAGCCAAGACAATAGCCAGGGACAAGCCAGTGAGTACTTTGAATGTACTCGCAAACATTAAGAACACAGGTATAATATAGCCATTGATAATCATGTTTTGAAATATTCCATGATCACTTTGTCAGTTACAAAATAAGGTTCATGATGCACGCAAGCAGATCATTCAAATAAAACATGAGTAAACAATCAAGGAGTAGAAATGAAAAGCACCGATCGGGTGTCTGAAGCGACGCCTCGAAAGGATAATAATATGAAGCGTGCCTCAGTCGGGCCTCTGTGCGACACCACATAAAGGGCTTATAAGTTAATGAAATGACAAGCATGCCACAGTCGGGCGTCTGTGCGACACCACATAAAGGGCTTATAAGTAAATGAAATAACATGCATGCCACAGTCGGGCGTCTGGGCGACACCACATAAAGGGCTTATATAAGAATAATCACGGTGAATATCCCGAAGGTAGAACTGTCCCAGGGATACTCATTAATTCAAATAACATAAATGATTAGTCCATAATAATAATAATCATAATCATCATACGTCACAAGTTATGATCCATGTTCTGGTTTAGTAGTTTCTCCTCCGAAGACCGATACTAAGACCGGCACTTGACCCATCCCAGACTGTAGTCCTTAACCATGGACACGGCTATTCGAATAGGTATAATATCTCTGTAGAGGGTGTACTCTTTACCCACTAGCAACGGATTCCTTTAGTCCATCGGGACTAATTCCGTCCACGGTCTTTTGATTGAAAACACACCTGACCGCACACACCAGCCTAACTCACCAGTGTCTGGAATCACCCTTGACACCTGTTAAGCAAAACTCTAAGTGGGGAGGCTACAACCTCGACTAGCATAGGATCACAAAATTTGTACCGCGCGCAAACTGGGGGAGCTACCCCCTTCGGCTACAACCGAAAACACCCATGCCCCCGGACCGGATGACTGGCTTTAATCCAGGGCCATGGAACCCTCATCGCGGTCTATCTGTATGGTGTGTGCTAGACAGGGGTTGACAACTTACTGAACCGTACCCTACCTGCGGCAAGGACAAGTGGCAGCACGAAACAAGTATGGGGGTTACTGGAACAAGACTCGATCTACGGCCGACTCAGGAGGCTTAAGTATTTCCTGCATGGTTAGCTCAAGAATTATATATTACAGTCATCAGACACAACCACCACTTATCATACCTCCCCCTGCCCTACCGGTCATAACCGTCTCGATGAGGGACAAGCTCGTGTCTACACAAGACAGAGGCTTTCCCGGGTCCTTCCCAGTAGGCATGAGAGGCATATGAGGGTGATTGCTGTCACAAGTATTTCCATTTCCAACAGCAACCATTTCCATTTTTGCACTCAAAGCGTATGATCATATCGTCACATAAAAATAATTAATGCTTCATGTTGAGGTGGGGTTATAACCGTATCAAACAATCCCCAAAATATATTATGCCAGGGTTCAGAATGCTTGCCTTCAAGGTGTGGAGAGGTGAGGTTCCCTCCAAAACTTTTGAATGTTATATCTCCCTTCCAAATTCCTATTTTCAAAAATATTCAAATACCACACACTTCAAAAACAGTACAAAAAGTTGTCCTAATTATTTTTGAAATAAATCTTAAAATAAACTAGGTGAAATTTGAGAGAGGTAGGAAAAAGAATCAATTCATTTGGAGTTTTATTTAAAAATATATAGCCAGTCAAAGTTTCAGTCAAACTCTGTTTTTAAAATAAAGCAGAAAAAGAAAACGTTTCGAATACGCATACGCTTTCGGGCAGAGAAAATGTACTTTAGGTTTTGCGCTTCCACTTAAAACACGTGGAGGTGGGGCTGGGTCACCGATAGTGGGTCCCTTGGGCCCACTGGTCAGGTTTGACCAGTCGTCCCCCGCCTTCCCTCTCCTTTCGCCGAACGAAGGCGGAGCTCCGGCGATCTTCGCCGGTGAACGACGGCCCCTCGAGGGCATCCGAGGGCAGGGATGGATCTGCCACTCCTAGGCGGTCCTATCGGTGGTTGACTGGCCGGCGGGGACGGAGGGAGTCGCCGGCGGCGAGCTCCGCGGCGGAGGAAGCTTCGGGGGCAATGGGGTCTGGGCTATGGTGGCTCTGGGTTGCGTTTGAGAGGTTGGGCAGCTCCGCACGGTCAAGGGGAATCACATGGTGGCACTGGTTGGACGGGAGGGGCTCGGGTTGCTACTGAATGAGCCGGAGGGCGGCGGTAGCTGTACTGGCCGGAGATGGGGAAGAAGACCTTCCCTGGTCGATTGTCTGCTACAGGGGTGCTAGGTGGGGTGGCTTGAGGTCGCCTGAGGTTTCGGAGAGGCTCGGGGCTCCTTAAATAGGCGGTCGGGGTCGGTTCCGATGATGGCCGTGGATAAGAACGTTGGCGAGCATCATTTTGTTGCAGCAGGGGGACGTGGCGGCGACGAGCGCTTGCGGACAAGCTTGTGGATGAGCTCGGGCTGCTCTAGAGGGCAGCTGGCATGCGGTGGTGGCTTGGGCGGCGCCGTCCATGGCAGGGCGCACTGTGGCCGCCCGCTAGCCGCCGTTGCCGACCTGACAGCAGCGCTGTGGAGCTCCAGGGGCGGCTCTGCGGCGAGGGGAGGGGTCGGGGCGTCGACTGAGAGAGGGGAAGCGCTAGAGCGGGTGCGGGGCGTTGGCAGCGGGACGCGGCGGCTCGGTGCATGCACATGCAAAATGCACGCTCTAGGCACGCCTAGAGCATGCACGCCAAGCGTTCGGTGAAATGCCAAAGCATGCTAGGAAGCAAGGGTGAAGCTGGGGGTTAGCAGGTCTAGGCTAGGGTCCCTTAGAAGATTAGCGGACATGTCAGTATGTACAGAGGGGCAAGATCACAGTGCAAAACAAAAATCATGCCAAAACTAGACATGCACACCAGGTGTTTGACAGAATGCCTATGGCACCTAGGCAATTCTTGGGGTGGCCCAAATCTCCATATCAGAGTCTCTTTCAATGAATAAGAGAGTGGTGAGGTTAGTTTGCCAAAAGCTCCAACTTGTTAGAGTACGTTTTGCCAAACTTCAGTTTTGGACAGAAAGGAAAAGGCATGGTTGCATGCACTAAAAATCCTCCAATGGGTCCACTCTTCTGGACTTCACGGTTTTGTAAGATGGGCTATAAGCAGGAGAAAGCACATGGTCACTAGAGCAAAAATAATTAGGGTTGCTATAGAAATCACCAGGTTGGACCAGAATGAAAAAGAGGTCGTTTCACTCAAATTTTTCAAAGAACATCAATGAGTTTTTGCATGAAGTTGAATAATATACTCCTATTAACATCCCATAATTTTGGTGGAAGCTAGAAAGAAATATTTAAAGGGGTTGTAGTGCAAAATTGCTCTCTGGACCAGATTTGGAAACTTGGTGTAGAGCTCAAAATATTAAATGAATGAAATATATTTTTGCATAAAAGTGATTTAAAAACATCTCATGACATCTCCAAATTTTGGTGAAAATTTTAAATAAATTTATCAAGTGGTTGTAGTTCAAAAGAGCTCCAAAACTAAAGGAAAAATCATGTTAGGAAATAAAGCTCAGAGAGAAATAATTGTGCAAATCAATTCCACTGATAATAGAAATGTTTTCTTGAGAGGTTAGACAAGTCCAATAATATTTTTGGAAAGTTTTTCACTTGAGGTAAAAACTCCATAATAAGGAAAAGGATGGCTCTGAAATCAAAAGAAAATCCAGAAAATTAAAAGTTTAAATTTCCTAGAAAATTTTTATTAATAAAACAAGGTTAAAATTTTGGGGTGTCACAACACTACCCCCTTAAGAAAAATCTCGTCCTCGAGATTTGCTAAAAGTTGCTTTAAGAAAATATAAGCAATAAAATGTGGCTACAGTGAGAGGGCAATAAGTGGTGTAAAACCACAGTGTGGAACACTGGCGCTGCGTGGGAAAATCTATGGTTAGGGGGAAAACGAGAGATTTCTACGTTGGATACAGTAAATTTAGAATAAATCCTAAATTTAAAATACGCTGGTCGTACCCGAGAGCATAGTGCTCTCTTCGGCTGACAGGTGGACCCGGGGCCACTGTCAGCCTCTTCTTCTTCCTCTGGCTCTCTCTTCTTCCTCTCTCCCGCGTGCTTTCCCGCGCTTTCTCCATTGGCGACGTCTAGCGTGTAGGGCATCTAGGCCGTACCCGTGGTAGTGCGCGGCGTGCTAGCTGCCGGTGCAGCGTGCACTCACCTCGCGGGCCAGCGTGCTGTCGGCACTGCTCGTGGATTCGCCTCCGAACACCAGCGATCGGGCGACGAGCGACGCTGGTGGACTTCGCCCACCGTACACCGAGCTCGAGCTATAAAATGGCCGAGGTGCTTCTCTCTTCTTCCTCACACCCGGCCTCGCTTCTCCTTCCCCTTCTTCCTCCTCCATTTCCGTTTACAGAAGCTAGAGACGAGGTTTTAATGGTGGAGGCGATGTCGGATTGGTACGTGATCCTGATGTGCGGAGGGCTGGAGGCATTGCTGGGGCTCTCCGTGCTCCTGTGTGCGATGATCCTCGATGATCGTCGTGATGCTGCCGCTCGAGTGTTGGCTCTCTGTGGTGGCAGTGATCACGAGGAGTAGGTGTGGTGTCAGGTGTTGACTGTTGTCGGTATGCTGGGTAACTTGTACCCGGATGATTACCCACTAATCTCTCCTTCAGAGACTGGGGTGCGTTAGGGAGATGATTAGCCAGATGCAACACGGTTACGTGGTGTTGCAAGTAGTGTATGTGTTCGAGTGGTTGCGGTTGTGAGTCTGCTGCCGTGGTGCTGCGTGAATAAAATTCCATGTCGTGAGGAGACATATGCTATAGCAACTCAGGGAAAAGAAATCTCACTCCAGGATTTCTCGCGAGGAAAAAAAATTAGTTAATCAAAATTTACAGCAGCAAAAATTACTCACTACAATTGAAACCAAATGTTCATCTCATCGCACAAGATTTAGAATAACACGCATGAGTTACAAAACTTAACTAAATGCGAGAATAAAAGAACATAGCAGTGATGTCTAGAATGAAAATGGCAACTGGACGGGGTCCCGAGAAAACGTCTCTGGTACCGGGGCGCACTCTTCTTCTATCGGGGGAAGTGGATTGATCAGTCGATGAACGCGTCTCTCCTGGTCGGGCCTCAGTGGTCTGCCGATGGCGATCTGAGGATTTAAATCAGCGAGGCTCTGGAGATAACCCATCACTCGCTGGGTCAAACGCTCTTGAGCGATGACATACTGGACAAGGTTGGCCAGTACTGGTCTCTCTCAATTCGTCCACCGGGAAAAGATGTCACTTCCCTGGGTGCTGCACGGCTCAGAAAGTAATAATACCCTCGTTCGCTGGCATAGGGTACCGCGAATCGAAGGCGAACAATTGCTTCATGTGCAGCCGCTTCTATGGCCATCTGCGGAGTCGGCATAGATTTCCCTAGGAAGGAGACTACCGTTGGGTCCTGATTTGAGTTACGGGAGGGATGTGCACTACTGCCCAATATTTCGAGGTGGAAGAGGTGATCCTCGATTTGAGCAGCTCGTACTGGGGTGGCTGGGTAGAACCCATGGTACTGCAGGTAAAGTCCCACAATATTTTAACAAAACTACCCGGGGTTGCATCCGGGGTTCTCAGATAAATGCTAGGGCTCGGCATGGCAAGAAATGGTTGTGAGAGTTGCGCACAAGATGAGGGGTACTCGGCAAGGTCACGAGGTGTCCCTTTTATAAAGCAACTGGGCTGGGTTATTTACCGCGGTGAGGGGCACTTGTTTGCTGGTTCTGCTCTTATGGGGGTCAGGGTCAAAGCCACAGTTACACACATCTCCCAAAAGTGACGTGTTATTGTGGGTGCCGTCGGGGTTGGTTTTGGTAGTTACGCCCAGAATTAAAAATGCAGTCGTACACCAACGCACTCAAGCATGGCCACTATTCAAAATAGGTATGCACAAGCAGATAGTATTCCAATATGGCGATACGAGATCACACAATTACAGGGTGTGGATATACTGAGACTCGGTACTACTCGAGCGACTTAGTCTACCTCATTTATATCTAAGTGGGCGTGCCTCGTGGCTGTCGAGTTTTCTCCACGGGCTTCACCATCGGAGTTAGCTGCAGGGGGTTGCGGAACTGCAGGGTCGGGGTAGTGATGATGACCATCGCGGGGATTGTTAGCCACAATCCCGTTGGAGTGTGTTCCCAAAAGGCGACGAAGCACTTCTGGGGTCATCAAAGCACCTTGGTTGATGGCTGGGGCTGACCTCAATGTCTCGATCGGTTATCCGAATAGCACAACTGGGTTGTCGGCGTCGGGCTCGGCCTCTCTTCTTGCTGGGGGTCGGCGCATCAGTTCTCCACGAGTTGCGATCAGATCTAGGGTGATTTGATCGAACAGTCCCTCTAGTGCACTTACATAGCACACCAGATGCAATAATGCAGGATCCGTCTCGTGATCTCCGTTGGCAACTTGTGGTGGTCTACCATACCCGTCACGGCTGGGGTAGTAGTAGAAGGAGTGACAGTTAACTCTGGGCGACAAGTGCCGGAGTTGAACTATAGCTTCTCGGGCAGCTAGTTGGATGGCTTGTGGCTCAAAGGAAGTTGCCCTTCTGGTGAACCTATAGGGGCGTTCTGGCGATAGACCCCTACCATAGACGTGCACAGTGGCCCAAAATTGACGGCTCTCACCGCTCATGGACCCTTGGTACACAACATACTCCGGGGGCTCTTCTAATGCGAAGGCACGGCGGGTGAGGTTTGCTAGCACGGTCACGAAACCTCCAAGGTTGGTTGCTGTGGTCTCATTGTGAACAATGGGGCCAGGCATTATAACTCGGTTTGGGGTAGAGGCTGTGCTGTGTTGGGTTGAGGCTAGCGTGCCCTTTTATAGAAAAAGGGGCGGAGTCTTCCTTCGCATGCTTGCGAAAAGGACTGTTTAGGGGCCGGTCACTGGCGCATGATCGACAGGCTAGACTGATAGGTTGGGCACCGACTGCCAAAAGGTGTCGGGTCATTGTGAGGCTATCTTACACGAGAAGCTTGGCCGGGGCTTGGTTAAGATCTGGTGGGTTGGTTTACCTAGGTTTTTCGACCTGGCTAAGATAGGATTAGCCAATGGTCAGCCTGGCTCTGGTACCAAGTTTGTCAGGACCGGATTTTCGGGATATTAATTTCCCAAAAGCGGCCCTTGTGCTCACCAGCCCCAGGATTACTGTTAGCTGATGAGACACCAACTTGTTACAGAAACTCCAAGCAAAATACAAAATATGAAGTACAAGACCATTCTGGCCTATGGGTACAACAATTTGTTTCTAGAGGTTGAGGGCGGAAGCGGTTTGCGGATCATCAGCGTCTATGGGACTCCATTCCCCACAGGAACAGCTGGCCAGGATAACTCCTATCTTCGCGAGGCTACTATCACCATTACGTAGGTTCCGGGGCTTTCATCGCAACGCTCCTTTCCACGCAAGAAATCTGGCCAAGACAATAGCCAGGGACAAGCCAGTGAGTACTTTGAATGTACTCGCAAACATTAAGAACACAGGTATAATATAGCCATTGATAATCATGTTTTGAAATATTCCATGATCACTTCGTCAGTTACGAAATAAGGTTCATGATGCACGCAAGCAGATCATTCAAATAAAACATGAGTAAACAATCAGGGAGTAGAAATGAAAAGCACCGATCAGGTGTCTGAAGCGACGCCTCGGAAGGATAATAATATGAAGCGTGCCTCAGTCGGGCCTCTGTGCGACACCACATAAAGGGCTTATAAGTTAATGAAATGACAAGCATGCCACAGTCAGGCGTCTGTGCGACACCACATAAAGGGCTTATAAGTAAATGAAATAACATGCATGCCACAGTCGGGCGTCTGGGCGACACCACATAAAGGGCTTATATAAGAATAATCACGGTGAATATCCCGGAGGTAGAACCGTCCCAGGGATACTCATTAATTCAAATAACATAAATGATTAGTCCATAATAATAATAATCATAATCATCATACGTCACAAGTTATGATCGATGTTCTGGTTTAGTAGTTTCTCCTCTGAAGACCGACACTAAGACCGACACTTGACCCATCCCAGACTGTAGTCCTTAACCATGGACACGGCTATTCGAATAGGTATAATATCTCTGTAGAGGGTGTACTCTTTACCCACTAGCAACGGATTCCTTTAGTCCATCGGGACTAATTCCGTCCACGGTCTTTTGATTGAAAACACACCTGACCGCACGCACCAGCCTAACTCACCCGTGTCTGGAATCACCCTTGACACCTGTTAAGCAAAACTCTAAGTGGGGAGGCTACAACCTCGACTAGCATGGGATCACAAAATTTGTACCGCGCGCAAACTGGGGGAGCTACCCCCTTCGGCTACAACCGAAAACACCCATGCCCCCGGACCGGATGACTGGCTTTAATCCAGGGCCATGGAACCCTCATCGCGGTCTATCTGTATGGTGTGTGCTAGACAGGGGTTGACAACTTACTGAACCGTACCCTACCTGCAGGAGGGACAAGTGGCAGCACGAAACAAGTATGGGGGTTACTGGAACAAGACTCGATCTACGGCCGACTCAGGAGGCTTAAGTATTTCCTGCATGGTTAGCTCAAGAATTATATATTACAGTCATCAGACACAACCACCACTTATCATACCTCCCCCTGCCCTACCGGTCATAACCGTCTCGACAAGGGACAAGCTCGTGTCTACACAAGATAGAGGCTTTCCCGGGTCCTTCCCGGTAGGCATGAGAGGCATATGAGGGTGATTGCTATCACAAGTATGTCCATTTCCAACAGCAACCATTTCCATTTTTACACTCAAAGCGTATGATCATATCGTCACATAAAAATAACTAATGCTTCATGTTGAGGTGGGGTTATAACCGTATCAAACAATCCCCAAAATATATTATGCCAGGGTTCAGAATGCTTGCCTTCAAGGTGTGGAGAGGTGAGGTGCCCTCCAAAACTTTTGAAAGTTATATCTCCCTTCCAAATTCCTATTTTCAAAAATATTCAAATACCACACACTTCAAAAACAGTACAAAAAGTTGTCCTAATTATTTTTGAAATAAATCTTAAAATAAACTAGGTGAAATTTGAGAGAGGTAGGAAAAAGATATAGCCAGTCAAAGTTTCAGTCAAACTCTGTTTTTAAAATAAAACAGAAAAAGAAAATGTTTCGAATACGCATACGCTTTGGGGCAGAGAAAACATACTTTAGGTTTTGCCCTTCCACTTAAAACACGTGGAGGCGGGGCTGGGTCACCGACAGTGGGTCCCTTGGGCCCACTGGTCAGGTTTGACCAGTCGTCCCCCGCCTTCCCTCTCCTTTCGCCGAACGAAGGCGGAGCTCCGGCGATCTTCGCCGACGAACGACGGCCCCTTGAGGGCATCCGAGGGCAGGGATCGATCCGCCACTCCTAGGAGGTCCTACCGGTGGTCGACTGGCTGGCGGGGATGGAGGGAGTCGCCGGCGGCGAGCTCCGCGGCGGAGGAAGCTTCGGGGGCAATGGGTTCTGGGCTACGGTGGCTCTGGGTTGCGTTTGAGAGGTTGGGCAGCTCTGCATGGTCGAGGGGAATCACATGGTGGCACTGGTTGGACGGGAGGGGCTCGGGTTGCTACTGAATGGGCCGGAGGGCGACGGCGGCTGTAGTGGCCGGAGATGGGGAAGAAGACCTTCCCTGGTCGATTGACTGCTACGGGGGTGCTAGGTGGGGTGGCTTGAGGTCGCCTGAGGTTTCGGAGAGGCTCGGGGCTCCTTAAATAGGCGGTTGGGGTCAGTTCCGATGATGGCCGTGGATAAGAACGCCGGCGATCATCATTCTGTTGCAGCAGGGGGACGTGGCGGTGACGAGCGCTTGCGAACAAGCTTGTGGATGAGCTCAGGCTGCTCTAGAGGGCAGCTGGCATGCGAGGGTGGCTTGGGCGGCGCCGTCCATGGCAGGGCGCACTGTGGCCGCTCGCTAGCCGCCGCTGTCGACCTGACGGCGGCGCTGTGGAGCTCCAAGGGCGGCTCTGCGGCGAGGGGAGGGGTTGGGGCGTCGACTGGGAGAGGGGAAGGGCCAGAGCGAGTGCGGGGTGTCGGTAGTGGGACGCGGCGGCTCGGTGCACGCACGTGCGAAACGCGTGCTCTGGGCACGCCCAGAGCATGCACGCCAAGCGTTCGGCGAAATGCCAGAGCATGCTAGGCGGCGAGGGTGAAGCTGGGGGTTAGCAAGTCTAGGCTAGGGTCCCTTAGGAGATTAGCGGACATGCCAGTATGTACAGAGGGGCAAGATCACAGTGCAAAACAAAAATCATGCCAAAACTGGACATGCACACCAGGTGTTTGACAGAATGCCTATGGCACCTAGGCAATTCTTGGGGTGGCCCAAATCTCCAGATCAGAGTCTCTTTGAATGAATAAGAGAGTGGTGAGGTTAGTTTGCCAAAAGCTCCAACTTGTTAGAGTAAGTTTTGCCAAACTTCAGTTTTGGACAGAAAGGAAAAGGCATGGTTGCATGCACTAAAAATCCTCCAATGGGTCCACTCTTCTGGACTTCACGGTTTTGTAATATGGGCTATAAGCAGGAGAAAGCACATGGTCACTAGAGCAAAAATAATTAGGGTTGCTATAGAAATCACCAGGTTGGACCAGAATGAAAAGGAGGTTGTTTCACTTAAATTTTTCAAAGAACATCAATGGGTTTTTGCATGAAGTTGAATAATATACTCCTATTAACATCCCACAATTTTGGTGGAAGCTAGAAAGAAATATTTAAAGGGGCTGTAGTGCAAAATTGCTCTCTGGACCAGATTTGGAAACTTGGTGTAGAGCTCAAAATATTAAATGAATGAAATATATTTTTGCATAAAAGTGATTTAGAAACATCTCATGACATCTCTAAATTTTGGTGAAAATTTTAAATAAATTTATCAAGTGGTTGTAGTTCAAAAGAGCTCCAAAACTAAAGGAAAATCATTTTAGGGAATAAAGCTCAAAGAGAAATAATTGTGCAAATCAATTCCACTGATAATAGAAATGTTTTCTTGAGAGGTTAGACAAGTCCAATAATAATTTTGGAAAGTTTTTCACTTGAGGTAAAAATTCCATAATAAGGAAAAGGATGGCTCTGAAATCAAAAGAAAATCCAGAAAATTAAAAGTTTAAATTTCCTGGAAAAATTTTAATTAATAAAACAAGGTTAAAATTTTGGGGTGTCACACAATTCAACAAAGTTAGAAGCAATACTCCCTCTATTTCTTTTTACTCCGCATATAAGATTTGGTTAAAGTCAAACTGCACAAAGTTTGACCATATTTATATAAAAATGTATGAACATCTACACTAAAACTATATAGTATGAACATACGTTTCATTGTGGATCTGATAATATTGATTTCATATTGTGAACATTTATATTTTTTAATATAAAGTTAGTCAAACTCTCCAAAGCTTGACTTTGACCAAACCTTATATGCAGACTAAAAAGAAACGGAGGGAGTACAAGCTAGATATCATACGCAACATGCAACCACATATAATAGTGCCAAGTTAGAGCAAGCACCTCTTATGGTGGAGTAGGGGAGATGTGCTCATCATCTACACAACTACGTTGACTTTCTAGCCGTGCGTTGTCCTGCGAATCTTGTTGGGAGGATGACGGAGTTGAATCTGTAGAGAACCTCCGTTTCAGTTGCTTGGAAGGGCCACCATCATCCAATGCCTTGCCAATTTCCTTCAACTTTATTTATTTTGCATTGTGAGGTCAAACCGACAAGAAAAAGGAATATAATTCGCTCTTCAGAACTCATTCATGCATGATACTGACGAACACTACTATGATGAAGGGCAAAGTCATGATACGAGGATGGAATATGTACGAAAAATGGACGACTTGACATATTCACACCTATGATGTGGTAACTAAGCAGAAGGCACTTCAACAAATTAGAAGCACTGCAAACTAGACACCATATGAAAGGTGCAATCAACATCACTCTGCCAAGTTAAAACTGTCTCGTCGTAGGTGGCGTTCATCAAACTAGAAGCAATACATGCTAGAAATCATCTTCAAGACGCAAACCAATATCACACTACCAACTTAAAGGTGTCCCATCATAAGTGACTGATGTAGGATACACAAGAAGAGTAGTTTCATGTAAGAACATGGTGTGATAGATAGATATAGTATGTACCGAAAACAGGAAAGCATGTCATATTCACACGTATCATGTGTAAGCTAAGCAAATGCAGTTTACACTTATTAGGAGCAATACAAGCTAGACACCATATGCAACCAGATATCACACTGCCAAGTTAGAGCAAGCACCTTGGATGGTGGAGTAGGGGAGCAGAGACTTGGACCTTGTAATGCACTATCAGTACAAGGAGAATCGGTACAGATGCTCCGTTTACGTTGCTGCAGAGGACCACCATCATCGCCTTCCTTACTATTTTCCTTCCTCTTTCTTGATTTTGCCTTGTCAAGTCAAACCCACAAGAAAAAGGGAATAAAACTTTCTCTTCAGAACTCATTGATGCATGATACTGACGAACACTACTTTCATGTAAGGCAGCCGCATGATAGGAGGATGGAATATGTATGAAAAATAGGATGGCCTTCTGTACTCCATCATTAGATGGATGACGTAGAATCCATCATTGTCACTTCTTGTTGGTTGTTGGATGCAACAGAAGTCAGTCTTGTGGCCAAAACAATGACCAGCCTTATTTGTTTTTTTGCATTGGATGTAGCCACCCCGCGTGCTGAAGCCAGCATAGCTCTGTCTAGAACATGCTTTATGTGTGTGTAATCTTTCTTCTGTATGTTCTTCGACGGGTCCAAATATAGAGTGCGGGAGTAACACGGGTAAAGAACGATGAGAAGAGCACGACACCCCTCGCTGCGCAAAATACATGATCAAGTTAGCCTCCATGCGTGCAAAGTAACTATTGAAATGCACGTATGTGTTATAGTGCTATCCGCGGATGACTTACCTAGGATGATAAGGTAGGAGAATCGTTTCTTTGTCCTTCTTGCTGACCAAGAATTCTTCGAAGTACTGACTCACATATTGACGGTTGGCATCGTTGATTGACAAGACTGGTGACTTGCTCTCTCCTGACGATGTAGTTCATGTGCCGCGCATACAAGCGGACGAACGTAAAATTGAGTCTCCTCATTTGAGACATCTGGAAGATGTAATCAAACGTCAGGAAGAAGAGGTCCGCGGGGCATGTGTGGACATACATCTTGCAACTTCTTGGCACATGAACCGTGTAAAGTGGGTATCCTGGATCATCCGAGGCGAGGAGGCTTCTCTCTGTCGAAAGCACATGGTCATGGAGTCTCCTGAGATCCCCTGCTATGGCAGCTAGTGCATTCGCATGTACCATTGGCTCTCCCTCGACATGGATTAATGGCGCATGTTTCATCGGTACATGGTCAACCTTGGTCAAAGGCGGCTGGCTGCTAGAACCAACATTCCTAGCTTTATTGGATTTTCTCGCTGTCGGTCTCTTCCTCTGCTTCTTCTTGGTGGGCTCAGGTGCTGGTTGGTCTGTCAGACCCTCCCTGAGCACCACCCCTAGTGTTGTTGGGCTCAGCATTGGACGACTCTGGCTAATTAGTTGAGCTTGTGTGGAGCCGACATCTAGAGGCGTGTCCTGCGAGGATTGCATGAACAAAGACTTCTTGCACTCCCGAGGACGTTCCGGCTCTGGTACATGCATCTCATATTCATATGGTTGACTCATTGTTACTTCGTTGTCAAAGGTTGTATTGAGATACTAGAGAGGGTCATCGGCCTCCTCCATGTCATCATCCATATCCTCTTCCATGGGGCAGATGGCATCATCTGCCAGAACGGTTGGCCCTCGTTCCTCATGTCTCTCGATCTCAGCAATCAGCACAGACGATGGTTGTACTTGTGTAGGTGGTGTTGTGGTCATACCTTCATGAGGTCCCATTGGTGTGCTCCCGGCCACCTCGACACGAAGAAGATTTTTCGGCCACAGGATCGGCCAATTTTTGCATTGGCCAAGCTGCATGGGGGTCTCGTCATCCTCTCCATTGGTTTGTATCAGACGAGGGAAACCCTCGTAGCCCGCTTTCACACTTGCCACGGAGACCCTTAAGGCGTTATCAAGCATCTGCCGGCAGTGAAACAATCGATCCATAGGCTTTACTATAGTACCCTTCCCCACATCCACCAACCCACCCTTCATGTGGTAAAGGAGGGTGCAAGGAGTGGAGTCGGCCTACAATGACATATACGTGCAGCGTCAGAGATCCAAAAAGAACGGCATCTGAAGATTAATTAATTAGTTGAGTTGATGAAGGTGCGACGCGTATTTACCATGAGGGCGTCGAGCTCAGCCAATGTCGACGGCCCGACATTCAAGCCAGAGACGGAGCTAGCACTACTAGGGAAAACCTTATACATAGAAATTTAGCAGTAGCGCGTGTCAAAAATGGGCGCTAGTGCTAAATAGCAGTAGCGCGCCTGAGGAAACCGCGCTACAGATACGACAGTAGCAGTAGCGCGTGCACATGAAAAAGCGCTACCACTAATATTCCCATTGCTAAAACGGTAGGTTACGCATAGCAGTAGCAGTCTTGGGGGAAGCGCGCTACCGCTAGGACATAAGTAGCAGCACGTTTCGCGCAAAGAGCGCTACTGCTAATGGAAATAAAATAAAATGAAAACAAATGGAAAAGTAAATGAAAAAGAAAGAAATAGAAAAAGCAGAAAGGAAAAAAATAAAATGTAGAGGAAAATAAATGAAAAAGCGAAAAAAGGAGAAAGGCGTAGCAGTAGCGTCTGTCCGTAGGAGGCGCTATAGCTAACATAGCTGCAGCGCGTTTCCTAGACCCCTGCTGTAGAAATAGAAAAGGAAATAAGAAATAGAAAAGGAAATTACATAGCTATAGCAGTAGCGCGTTTCGTGAAAATTGCTATAGCTAACTTAGCTATAGCGCGTTTCGTGAAAAGCGCTACCGCTAAGTTTGACTTAACAAAAAAACCGTTTCCCCCCAGCCACCACTTCTCCCCCAAATCCCTCAACCCACCCCACCGCCGTCTGCCTGATTCACCATCGCCCCACTTCACCGCCGTCTCCTGCCGACGTCGACGCCCCCGGAGTCACTAGAGTCGTGCACCGTCGACGCCACCGGAGCCGCGCGGCCTCATCAACGCCACCGGAGCCGCAGTCGACGCCACCGGATCCTCCCTCGCCACAACTACATCCCTCGTCGTCACCGGAGACGTCCCTGCCTCCCTTGCCAACACTGCCTCCCGCGCCACCACCGGAGCCATCCTCTGTAAGCCCCCACCCCTCCTCTCTCTCTCTCTAAATTAGTTAGGTTAATTTAGTTAGGAAAATAATTTAAATAGGGTTTTGACAGAGACGCCCCTGCCTCCCTCACCACATCTGCCTCCCTCGCCGTAGGAAAAAATTGTATATGCTTAACTAGGGCTCTGACAGAGATGCCCCTGCCTCCCTCGCCACATCTTCCTCCATCTATATTTGGTTTTTGAATTGAGTTCCAAAGAGCATGAGATTTGTGTAGATTTTCTTGAAGTGTCAAACACTAGGAGATGCAAATATGAAGTGGTCATGATATATAAAAATCCTCAATTGTGTTTGCTCATTGATCATAATCGACATTGAAGTGGTTTGATTGTGCCCAAGTGGCCTTTTGTTGTTTCCAGGGAATGAAGCCGAGTCGCCTATGTTTTGCCAGAATGTTGATTCATTTCTGTTCCGGCAAAATTCAGGTTCTCGATTTGTCCACTTTTTAGCAAAGGTCATGCCGAAATTTTCCGTGAATTTCGGCATGACTTGTGCTACAAACTAGGACATATCGAGTGCCTGGGATTTGCCGCACCGGGAAGGAGTCAATGTTCCTGCAAAACAATAGGCCTTTTTAATGTCATTATTCATTTTATTAGGTCTAGAATTAAATGACTATATCTAATCGTAGGAAACATGGCTAGCAACGATGAACGACAGGGTTTTGGTGATTGCGACAATGTCTACCGGGCGACAGACGAATTTTTGAGCCTTGCCGACGAGACTGAGACCGGTGCTGAGACTGAGATCAATGCTGAGACTGAGACCGGCACTGAGACTCAGACCGGCATCGAGACCGGTGCTAAGACTAAGACCGGAGCTGCCTCGGGGAGCGGAGCCGGTATAGAACCGAAAGCAAAGAGGCGACGGCTTCCTAACAAGCTCAGGACTACTAGAGTGGTGGTCACGGAGGTGGACGACGACAATTTTGAGCTAAACACGCCCGAGGAAGCGCGCGCGTGCTACAATAATCAAATTGGCTGCATCATACGGACAACCGCCACCATCAACAATGAGAAACTAAACAAGTTAGATAATATGAGGCCTACCCTCCTAAAGAAGCTGCACCAGATATTCTTGTTCCCGGGCCGGAATGAAAAGGATTATAAAGATCCAGATAAGGACCCGGCAATGAAGAAGATAAACAAACACGCCATGAGCAAGTTTAGCGATGCGTTAGCCGCTTGGAAAGCAAGGGTGAAATATCGGATCTTCAACGAAAAGGAACCGTACTCCGAGATTGTAAAGGATAATCTGACAATCACGGTAGAGCATTTTGAAATATTAAAGGCAGCTTGCGAGGCCGAAGATGCCAAAAAAAGTCAGAGTACATGAAGGGGCTTCAATAGAAGAACATTGGGTGCCACCACCTCGGAAGCCGTGGTTACGGTGGGAAGAGGTCCATATGGGCCAAGGAGGACGCGAAAGCCGCGATTCTGGGCATCCAAGACCCCTTGGCGGACTTCACTGTCCCACAGGAGTGTGACGTCCTCAGGGCCCGGCACCATTGGGACCCAGTGAAGAAGGTTTTCGAGAAGAACGCGGTCATGACGGAGTTCATGAGGCTGTTGGTAATTTTAGTTTTTGATCAATCCGACTGCACGCTAGTCATATTTGTAAATGATCCTTGTGCCTTTTGCAGAGAGAGCAACACAGGATTGCGGCCGAAAGCGACTCGCCGTCTGAGGCGTTGGCGAGGCCCAAGTGGTACACTCCATTCAACCGGGCGTTGAACATATTGACAGGACTCCCGGTGGAGACTCGATTGTCGTATGGACGCGTGCATGGTGTCGGAGATGGCGCCACGTGGAAGAAGTACTACCATGAGACCACGGAGGAGAGAAAGGGAAGACGGAGGTTAACTAAAGAAAACATTGACAAGAAGGTTGAGATTGCGGTTGAAAAGAAATCATCTAAGAAAGTCGCAACAGCGGTAGCTGCCGCAAAACAGGTGCTTGTAGATATGTCTACTACCTTGGTTCTGAGCGTTTTCAATCGGAGCAGGCAAAATCCAGAAAAAAATGAAGCGGACTTTTCCCTTGCTGACTTCCTCAGGAGCAGCTCGACTAGCGTTGCACCAACACCTACACCTGCTCCCGCACCGGCTCCTGCACCTGCTCCCACACCTGCTCCTACACCTGCTCCCGCACCGGCTCCTGCACCTACTCCCGCACCGGCTTCCGCACCTGCTCCGGCACTGGCTCCGGTACCGGACGTGCTCGGCGGTGCTTCATCTTTGGCTGAGCTCGATGCCCTCATGGTATCTGCCACATCGGCCCCCTTCAATAAATGTATAATCTCCCGTTTTCATTGCCTTTTGGATGTCTCACGTCATAGACTTTTCTTTGCAGGCCGACGAAACCCCGTGCACCATATTGTACACCATCGGTGACCAGAAGGTGGGTGTGGGTAAGGCGACGATAATGGAGCCGAAGGAACCATTGTTCCACAGCCGGCCGATCCCCTTGGAAGTGTTCAAGGTTTTCATGGCCAGTGTCAAACCGGGCCACAAGAATTTGGCTCCTCCGATACTAGTGGGGGATGACGACGAGACCCCGCGGCGGCTTGGTGATTGTTGCAATGGGTGGGTCCTGTTGTGGCCAAAGAGTCTGCTTCGTCTGGAGGCGGCCGGGAGCACACCCACAAGCACGCAGTTAGGTATGAACATCAACACCTCGCCTTCTCCATTAGTCGCTGGTGACGTCGCCATAGATGAGGATGATGATGACGATGACACTCAACAGTATGTCAATAATGGCGCCTACTTAGGGTTTGAGCCTCATGAGTCGGTGCCTGAATTGCCGCCTCCGGAGTCTGAACGTATTATGGACAACCTTCCGGTAGTAAAGAAGTCTAGGAAGAGACCGAGGAAAGGCAAAAAAGTTGCTTCTGTGATCCAGCCGCCTCAGCAGCCTCGGGTTCAAGACCGTATACATATCCCTGGTGCGGCAAAATGGCATATCCCCGGTCAACCAATCCTACCTGAAGCAGCGCTGCGGGCCAGATTCGGCGATTTAAGGAGACTTCATGACGATGTGCTGCGGATAGAGAAAGGCCTCATCACCTCAAAAAATCCAGGATACCCACTTTATGTGGTTAACGTGCCGTGGGGATTGCCGTACGTCGACACATTCCCCGCGGAGAAGTTCTTCCTTCGATCCGATTACATCTTCGACATGTTTCACTTGAAGAAGCTGGATTTTGCGTTTGTCCGCCTTTATGCTTTGCACATGAACTACCTGATCGGGGTTGAGCAGATACCTTATATCTGTATCGCTGACCCGTACTTCATGCACGAGGCCTTCTTGGGAGTCTGCACAAAGCACTGTGAATATGCGAGGGAATACATCATCAATTTCATGCTTGCCAATAAGGACAAGGAGGCGATTCTCGTGCCTTATCATCCCATGTAAGTCATCCGCACGGATATCCTTCCTTTGATTTCAATCATTCATTTGCACGGTGGAGGCTAACTAATTTGAGGTGTACTTATTTTGCACAATGGCGGGCGCACTGTCCTCATCATCCTCTACCCCTGATACTCCCACGCTCTTTACTTGGACTCGTCGAAGAACATTAACAAAAAGGATTACACCCACATCAAGTTTGTTCTCGACAGTGCTATGTTTTACTACGGCGCACGGGGTGGAGAGGTCAAGGACAAGAAGAAAAAGGACGGCAGGCCCGCCTTCGGCCATAAGACCAACTTATATTGCATCCAGCAACCAAGTGATTCTCTTAATGGTGGATTCTATGTCCTACACCAGATGCTGGAGTACAGATGGGATCACCAGAACCTTCGCATGTCACCTACATCTGGCGATGCCCATATTCTGCAATGGGCAAAGAACTTAGGAGATATCGAGGATCATCGACTTCGAGCTGAGTTCTATCACATCCAGCACGAACTTGCCCAAATCATCATGAAGGAGGTCGTCGAAAATACAGGGATGTTCTACGAAGAAGGACAAATGTCGCGGGAAGACGTCCGAACACGCGTAGCCGCTCAGCGTCTCGACCGAAGCCTTTCACTAAGCTCGGGGACTATCTCCCTGACTTGGATGGATGGCATGACATGGAGTGATTGTCGATATATGACAATGTGTCCGTTTAGTCCATACTATTTGTATGACGAAACTTTGAATTATGCACGACAAAACTTTATTTGTGATGTAATTAAACCGTCCTCCTAGACTAGTATAGATCACTCTGGTTAGGGCATTTTGGGTACGATGAACTTTGTTATTTATGCTTATGATATGTTGCTTCTATTTTTGCCAAGTCTGTCTCTTTCTGTTGCTCAACTATATATGTTGCATATCATCGACTCATGTGACGATGGAGGTGTATAGATCATCGATGGCGAAGAAGTGCTATGCCAGGAGTATACGACGAGTGGCCGGAATGTAAGGCCCAGGTGTACCGGTTTCCGGTTTACGAGCGACAGCCAGTAGTTAGTTTAGGTTCACGCAAAGTGATAGCTCTTCTCGCGTATATCATTGTTTAGATGGATGACGATGTAGTTGCAAGTAATCGAGATTTGTATCGCTATTTTCGAGATGATGACGAGAGACCACTTTGTCTTGGATGATGATTATGATGATGACATGATTTGATGAGACTATGTGTATGTATATGCTATGATTACATTTGTATGTGTATCATATGCTAAAGATTATTGTATAAAGCCTATTAAAATACAAAACAAATATGCAGGAAAAAAACTACTAAAATTAGCAGTAGCGAGTGGAGAAAAGTTAGCAGCAGCGCCACAGTAGCAGTAGCGCGTCCAGGCAAAGCGCGCTAGAGCTATTAGTAGTAGAGAGCTTCCACGAAGCACGCTGCTGCTAAACTTGTATATCAGTAGCGCGGGTGTGCACGCGCTACTGCTACGGGTTAGCTGTAGCGCCTTATTAGTAGCATCGGTCCCCGCGCTACTGATATACCTAGAGCTCGCGCTGCTAGTAGCCTTTTCCCTAGTAGCGTAAGGCTGCTGTGAGAGGTGGGTGCAGGAGCAGGTGCTGGAGGAGGTGCCGGTGTGGTTGCCATTCTAGGTACGGGTATGGGTGCGGTGTTCATTGAGTTGCTCCCAGTGAAGCTGGGCATGGGAAAATCACTTGGTGGCGCTTTTGGATTTCGTTGCACCCATATGACCACTATTGGAATCAAGCTTGTAAAGGCAACCACCATATCATCTCTACAGGCAGCGATTATCTTAGCTTTGGTCTCAACTTTTGCTTTCTCCATCGCCCACGCCACTGTCTTGTTGATAGTCACTTGACTGAACTTCTTTCTCTGTCTTTTGGCCTCAGGGTCCACGTTATAATAGTACTTCCATGTGGCGCCTTCCCCGGCGCCGTGCACACATCCATATTGTGGCTACTGGCCGGGCGGGTGTCCCATTATTATGTTCATGGCCCGGTTGAAAGGAGTGTCCCACTTGTACTTCGCCGACGACTAATTCGACTGAGTCGACGAGTCGCTTTCGGCCGCAAGCTTGTGTTGCTCTCTCTGCAAAATGGACCATGAATCGTTTACGAATGCGACTAGAATGTACTAGACTTCATTGATTATAAGCTAGTATGTAAGGTGTTAAAAGGATAATTACCAGTAATCTCATGAATTTCCTAGTCAGCCTGTCGGTGGAAAAAAAAATCTTTTTGGGGGGTCCCAGGAGAATCGGGCCCTGATGAAGTCCTGCTCCTGCTGGTCGGTGAACTCAGCCAATGGGTTTTGGATCCCCTGACGTTCATGTTCTGTGTCCTCCTTAGCCCACACGGGCCTCTTTCCAGTGTAACCACGACTTCCAAGGCGGTGGTTCCCCATTTTGTTTGCCTGCAGCTGCTTGCCTCTCTCCGACCTGGCCCTGACAACTTATTCATTATAAGTCTCCTTGAACTTTTCAAAGTCCTCTATCGTAATTTTTGGACTGTCTACAACAATCTCTGCGTAGGTTTCATGGTCTACTTCAATCGCCATTTTCACCCTAGTTTTCCGAGTGCTCAATGCGTTGCTGAACTTACCTAGGGCTTTGTTGTTGACTTTTTTCATGGCATCATCATCCCATGGGTCAACATCGTCATTCTGACCGGGGAACAACAATCTTGCGTGCAACCTAGTTAGGAGCAGCTTCTTCAAATTTTCATTCTTCCGTATTTTCATGGTGTTGATGTTAGCTGTATCCCGTAGGATGCATGCTAGTTGGTTGTCGTAACACACTGACACTTCCCGCGGCTCTATTGGCTCGAACTCGGCAGGGTGCACCGCCGTGACCACCAGAATTCCGGTGCGAGCTCATTTGGGCGTCGTGTCCTCTTTTCCTTCTTTCCCTCACTGGCTTGGGAGGTCCCACCTTCCGTGCTGTAGTTAGGAACATCATCAGCGCCAGTCTCAGTGCCGGTGTCATTGGTGGCATCATTGTTGGCGCTGGCGCCACCACCGTCGTCATCCGTCATGACAAGGGGGTCCTGACACCTAGCTTGATGTCTCTCACTACAAGAAATCTGCTTATCTGTGACGGTTTTCGGGTGACGGTCCTGTAATCCGTCACAGTCTATGACGGTCCTCAGTTTGCCGTCACGGAAATTGTCACCGATCAGTGAGCCATGGATGGGCCTGCGTTGGGCATCTTCGTAATGACGGCCCGACGAAAACTGTCACGCAAATTGTCAGGGATTGAACAAATGGGCCTGATCGGGCTTAGTTTTTATTATATATATATATATATATATATATAAAAGTCAGACCATCATGGATTACCACTTACGCTGATGTGGCGTGCATGTGACACCCCGAGACCGATGCGCTAGGTGTCACCCAGTTATTCACTGTTGAGTGCTTTGTCATATCTTTGCTTCTTCCACCATGCTCATCTCTTTTGGTTATATTGCATTGCCATGCCCATCTCATTGTCATATTGCATTATGTTGTTGCCATGATCATCTTGTGCATTGCCCCTTATACATGTTGTGTGTTGCTCTAGTTGATGTGTGTACATCACCCCTTGACATCTCTCTCTCTCAAACCTGGCTCTGATACCAACTTGTAACACCCACGATGCGGCTATATCTCCCATGTGTCGAAGCACGACTTAGAGGCATAACCGCATTGTAAGCCAACTATGTATCTCTTTCCCTTATGTATTACATGGGTTGTGTGAAGATTACCTCACTTACGACTTTGCTTACAATGCAGTTATGCCTCTAAGTCGTGCTTCGACACGTGGGAGATATAGCCGCATCGTGGGTATTACAGTGCATCGCCTTGTGTTGCCCACATGTCAGTTGGATAATACAACAGGATTAAAAAAACAGTTCATTTATATTCCACAATTAGCCTGAGACCAGAAGAACGAAAAGAAAACCACCGCTTAATCCCCTCAGCCCTTGGTGCTGCCAGCGCTGCCGCCGATTGCCCCCTTGGCCGTCGGTGCCGCCAGCGCCGCCACCGACTGCCCGGGTGAGGGTTATTAGATCCGGCGAGTTGGGAGTGTGGGCTCCATCTTCCAGATCCTATCCAATTCGCCGCCAGCGCTGACGAGCCAATCGCCAACCGCCGCCCACCATTGTCTCGTGCGTAGGAGTCAGCCACCGGCCGCCGTTTCTGCAATAGTTACTCCTCATTGCCCCGCCTCCACATCGGCCCAGTTAGGTACGTCTCAGATTAAAATTTGAATTTGATCTTGTTTCTAAACGCTTGAGCATACAGAGAGAAATAAGATGGTTTTCCCCTTGGTATTGTTATTCCATTGTACTAGTTGATTGATTGAGCCGAATGTCTTTTTGGGTACTGCAAATTTGAGTGGTGTCGTTGAAAAACAAATTCCTCTTGCTGACTCCAGTGGTGTTGATAGACTGTAGAATAGGAAAAGTACTTTGCAGTCACCATGTTCTCAGTTTCTCACAGATCACCAATATTGTGTGTTAGTACAGACTAGCCAATTCGTACGAAAGTTTATCGGTTTGAACTAATCTACATGTAAGATGGAGCGATTGTGTCGTAGCTTATAATAATACCACCAGTCAGTTAGTCGTATCTACATGTAAGATGGAGAGATTGTGAAGTTTCAGAAATACACCTACTGGAGTATGCTTCAGAAATACACCTACAGTTTGTTCTTTCTTTAGCCATATTCATTCCATTAACCAAAAAGCTTAGCAACATCGCTGGCTACCAATTCATGCACAAATTCAGGGCCACCATTCGGCCATACGGCTGGGGATGAGAGACCTGACACCGCACCATACATCGCAAGAGCATCTGTGACTTTATTAGATACTCTCGGGCAATATGAAATGCAAAAGAAATTAAATTTTAAACAAGCAAAATATTTAATCTCCTTGAAGAGGATCCAATTAATTGCCAAATCAATATTAACCTTCAGTACATCATATCCTGGAGGAATCCATCTGTCCTGTAGCAGCGTAGTAGTATCCTTCTTTTCCTCAACCAACATAATATCCTATACTGCACTCTTGACTCGCTTGATTACAGTTGTGGCATTTCTCATCAACTCACCTGTGTTCCTTTTATTTCTCATGTCACACCACACCCAAAGCATCGTGATGCACTTATAAACATGTAAATTTTGCTATACGTTTGTGTTGTGATTTTGTGCATTATGTAATAGTAAGTGAACTTGCTTTTCCGCCTCTGTGCAAGTTGTTTTTGTAGGTCATGTATCTTACTGTGAATTGATGTTTTGCGGAGCATGTTTCCTGGGAACTGCTAGTAAACATGTTTCCTCATTGTTTATGTACCTTTGATTAAGTTGATCTTTTTTCTATAATGCAGATGGATAGATCTTGGATTTGTGGCACACTGTTCTCTCGAGAGTACGTCAATGGTGTCAAAGAGTTTATGAACTTAATTCAGAAAAATTCAGCGAGGATGAAGAAATATTGTGCCCATGTAGAGAATGTCTTAATCACAAATACTGCCATCAAGCTGTTGTGAACAAGCACATATTGACACATGGCATGGAAAGTACATATACTCGCTGGATATATCATGGAGAAGACTTCAGTGTAGATGTTATTGAGCATCCTGTTGATGTGCATGACTCCGAGGATGGTAACAATGGTGCTGACCGATTTGAAGAGATGTTTGGCAACCTATGCACAACAGTAGAACAAGATCAGAAGGAAACTGAAAATGAAGACGGTAACAATGATGCAAATCCTTCTGAGACAGAGTCCTTTTTGAAGAACGTGAGGAAAGAGGCAAAGCGGTACCTTTATCATGGTTGTACAATGTTTTCAAGGTTCTCATTTGTGGTGAATCTTCTTCATTTGAAGTCATGCCATAGGATCAAAAATAGTGCATTTACTCACATTTTGAAGCTACTGGCTGAAGCATTCCCTCAACCCAATACACTCCCAAAATCATATGACGAAGCAAAGAATCTTCTAAAGGAATTAGGCCTTGGGTCTGAGTCTATACATGTGTGCATCAATAATTGTGTTTTGTTCAGAAAGCAATATGCCAAGCATGACAACTGCCCAGCTTGTGGCATGTCAAGGTGGAAAGACCCTCCTAGAAAGAAGATACCATAGAAAGTTCTGAGGCATTTTCCATTGGTGCCTAGGCTGAAGAGGATGTTTCTGTAACATCCCAAAATTCTAAATTTTGGAATGTTATAATAAATAGATAAATTTGATTGATTGTTTGATTGATTGTGTGAAATTGTGAAATTCAAAACTTTTTGAAAGTTAAATGAGAGGGAATAAAAGGACTTTCCCAAACTTTCATATTTGCTTTTTGATCTCCGTGAATTCAAATACTTTTCATCACAAAACCCTGGAGAGAAGATGACATGACTTCTTCCATTTATTTTAAATGAAATGGGGTGTTTGAAAATATTTGAATTTCAGTAGGGAAAATATTTTCCCAATTCTGAAACTTTATGCAACTCAATGATTTTCACGAGCAAAGATAGAATGACTTCCTCAAATTATGAAATATGAGATGGGAGTTTCAAGGATCAAATTCAAAGTCCTTTTGGAAATTAATTTTAATTTGGAGTTATTTGGGTTTTATTCAAATTATTTTTCTCCAAAAAATAAAATATATGGAAAATAGGGTAACATGATTCCCTACATTAGAAAATTGGAGAAAAATTATTTTGAAATCATTTTGGTTTTTTAAATGATTTTTATTGGATTTTATTAGACCAGTAGCACTCTTTGAATTATCTGAATAGGTGTGAAATTTATTTAATGCTAGCAAAATGTTCATCTTGTAGAAAATATTTTTCTGAAAATTTTGATATATTATATGCCTATATAATATTTTCATTTATAAATTGTCTGGAAAATGTTTTCTTTAAAATAAAAAAATAAATAAAAAAACCCTCTGTCGCCGAACTGGGCCGGCCCAACAGGTCAAGCCCAACCCAGTGCGCCGCGCCACTCGCCCCCGACCTCCCGTCGGACTCCAGCAACCGCACGCCGCCGCCGCTATCGTGGCCGAGCCGGACGCCTTCCGCCGCCGCCTTTGCCTTGCCCCTCGCCCAAGCTGCCCTCCTCTCCTTAAATACCGGCCTCGGGCCCCGTTTCTCTCCTCTCTCGCCGCAACCGCCGCCCTCGCTGGAGCTCCCGCCTCCGTGCAGACCGCCGCCGCCGCGCCAAACACGCCGCCATTGCCGCACCGTAGCCCCACCGCTCCTCGCCTCGCGCCGCCACCGCACCTCCGCCCACTGCCGCGCCGCCGTCGCCACACTTTGCCCGCGCCACCGCCCCGCGCAACCACCACCCGCTCCTCGCCGGAGCCGCTTCGCGCCGCTGCTGCCGTCGCCGGAGCTCGCTCCCGCCGCCAACCACCGAAAACCGCCGGTTTTTCGATGAAAACCCACCCGGTATAAACCGCGAACCTCCCCGGTTTATTTTTATTCGTTTTCGGTTTTTTTTTCAGAAAACCAAGATCTATTTTTTATTAGGTTTAGTTATATAGCGAACGCTCGCTAGTTTAGGGTATGTAGCGAACGGTTTTCATTCGTTAGCGTTCGGTAACGAACGTCCGCTATTTAGTCTTTTTCTTTTTATTTTTAGTTTTCTGCCAGGGACCTGTTTGTGAATATTTTATTTATAGATTAGTCCCTGTACTTCAAACGACTATAACTTTTCACCCGTTTATCCAAATCCAACGAAACCAACGCTCACGTCTTCGTTATGATCCCCTCTATCCAGTAATCCAACTCAAACATGTTTTTGAAAGTTTTAAAATTTGAATTAGATCAGATTAGAATTCAAACTTCGTTTAATCATAACTTGAGTTTCGTAGCTCCGTTTGAGTTGATTCTTTTTGTAAATCGAAGCTCTTGACCTAAACTTTCCGATAAGGCCAAATTCACAAAATTTTGGTACTGTTAGAAATTGTTTTATGTTGCAAGAGTTATTTGCGTGGTTTGATGTTTTCCGAATCGTCTTCTTCGTTCTTTCTGATCTTTTGAGTGATTGCTTATGTGTGGTTACTATTGCTTGCTTACTATAGATTGACCGGAGTGAGACGAGTAGATCTATCAAGAGTTTTGAGTGCGAATCATCTTCATCAACATTGCAGGCAAGTTCACACTTTGATCATATCCCTTTCGTACCCGGTTTTTATGCATTAGTTTCAACCCTCAAACATTGCATGAGTAGGATTGATAACATGTGGGTATTGGGAAGTAGTTACTGAGGTAGGAACCTATTGCCCTGTTACTATCAAACCCTTGGGAGTAACTTCTACGCGTTGCTTATATTGCTATGCTATGCTCATAGACGTGGTTTGGGTATGAGTGAAATCCATGACAGATGTGAGATTGTTATTTAATGGTTCAACTTAAGGTGGCAACTTAAATAAACATCTGGGTGGATTGCTAGGGGCACCCTGGGGATATACCAGTGGACTTGCCCGGACACCTGGGGATATACCAGTGTTGTCCTAGGAGATCCCGGGGATATACAGTGTGATCATCCTACGGTCCGCCACCCAGGCTCAAAGGGATCATAAGATTATTCATGCTAGAAACTTCCATGTGCAGCCACAAGCTATTATGGGCTCTAGCATAGTTGATTAAGTCGTGCGAACTCTTACAGTGGTAGACTAGCAGATGTAGGGGTTGTAGGTGGTACGGTCTACCCATCGTAAGGTGCAAACGCTTCTAAAACACTATGTCTCGGTCATCCGTTTCTCAAACACCATGTAGTGCGAGAAATCCAACGGAGGAGATCGAGTCTTGTGGGGAAAAGTGCGCAAACCTCTGCAGAGTGTATAAACTAATCATGGTTAGCCGTGTCCCCGGTTATGGACATCTTGAGTATCTAGTTCTTGGATTATCTTGTTGATCTCATCACGTTACTTTAAATGAATATTGTTGGGTTTAATGATGTTACTTAATTGGGATTGAGAATGCTGTCAACCATTCTCAATGTTCAACAACCACCATGATAGTTAAATAAAATTTATTCCTTTGCAGTAGGGAAAAATTGGCTTTTCACAAAAACCTTAAAACCATAGAGCTTTTCCACCAGCCATATAAGCATGTAGTGATAGCCATTGTTCATCATTATCTATGGTGTGAATTTGCCAGTACATTCAATGTACTGACCCTTTGTGGCTGCAACGTCTCATGTTGCAGGATTATCTTACGACGAGTAAGTGATACGTTAGGGTTACGATTTCTACACTCAACTTTGTCGTTGGTGTTGATGGGAATCCACAACCTTGTTACTTCCGCTATTTTGGATTGAGGTAATAGTATTTACGTTACTTTTACATGTGATTTACCTCTGTTATAAATCCTTGAGTACTGTGTGTGTCAGCATACCGATCCAGGGATGACACTTAAGAACAGAGACTTGATCCATTCGGGTCGGGTCGCTACAAGATGGTATCAGAGCACATGTTGACTGTAGGACGTGACCCTAGAAATTGGCAAGCCCATAGCAAAGATTTTTCTCTACAACTTTCCCTTTCAAAAAGACCTTTTACCTCTCTTCTCTTCTGAGCTTATTCAAATATTCCCTTTTAGTTAGACCATACCCCTTTCCCCTTTTGACCAGACAAGGATTTGACTGATGAGACCACTCTAAGAAGTACAAGATATTGGACAACTAAGACCGCTTCGGAATGAATAGGATTTTACTATGCATCTGAATAATGGAAACTACAACGGTTGAAGACTCCGAAGACAAGTAGAATTTGGAGGCTCTAAAGAATCCCTAGATTTGTATGAACTAGTAAGACTCCCCTGATGGAACTTGACAGACTATGGAAGTTATCAATACCCGAGATCAAGGTGTGTTGGAGAAAGACTGGAACATGGAGCATAGGACTCAAAGTTTTGTCTAAGAAAACCCTAAGGCGGGAGATATCAACTATGGAATGATAGCTCATGGGAATGAAAAGAGCAGAAACACGGTTATCCGTGATGTCATCGCCTGCTGATGTTATTGTCACCGTGCTGAGTTAAGGATGCATTTCTTCAAAATGGATTTGATGGAAGAAGGCTGATAGAGCACCTATTAGTAAGATGAAGTTTTAACCTTAGTCGGTGTATCACCGGGATCTGGAGTAGTACATCAAGAAGTTTAAGGAGGAGCTCCATGAAACCGTATTAGACAAGGAAGCATTCTGTGAAGAACTAGGGAACCAAAAGCTGAGAGTAGCCAAGTTGGAGGAGCTACAACCTCGAGATACCGGAGATTTGTCAGGAACTGAAGGACAGTAGGACCATGGCTCATGCCAAGGATGTTGAAACCCAGAAGTTTGGAACGCACCTCCAGAATATTAAAGCACGTCACGAGAGACTTCGCGTTAGTAGAGTTGATCTGGTAAAAGAACTTGAGAAAGACAAGCATGATCGGAAGAAGCCATTGGAGGCCTGAACAAGGCTTGAAGAGTTGGAGACGTTGAAGATTTATTGACCTCTAGAAGACCAAACCCCTATTATATACCTATGTTAGATGCGATGGTTGTGAGCTGTCATTTGTTTGATGTTTTTTAGACAGCCACAATAAAATCCGCCTTTTCAAAACCTTGTTTGTATTGTGTGCATCTCTCTCGATCTCTCTTATCTCACCCCATAACCCATGGACCCAATAGATGATGAATGGAGATGAGCTTGTATTTTCTGGACCGATGAGTCAGTTGGAGACGGACCGATGGATTCAGAACATGGAGGATCACATGAAGAATAACCCTGTAGTTGGAAATGATATGACCTAGCATGCTCTTCAGTGCTTTGAAAGAGGTGCTGCTACTTGGTGGAGGATGTACCAAACCATCAATTGATGGCAAGGAGTAACCACTTGGAAAGAATTTAAGTTGACTTTGCCAAAGTCTCGGTTTGTGTCCCAGAAGTTGAAGCCTTATGGAAAGGATATGAAGAAACCTTGTGCATGCAAGATTTGTGGAGAAATAGGACACACCCATAAAGAACACAAGGATGAATGCCCTAATTGTGAAGGAAGTCACCCAGTTGAAGAATGCCCAACTAGGCAGATCACTTGTTTCTTGTGTGAAGGGACTACCCACTATCCTGCTCAGTGTCACATTTACCCCATGGTACAATGAACCATCCAGCAGAAGAAAGAAGTAATGAAAGGAGCCCTTATGGAAATTTTAGAAGAACCCGTGATGAAGGAAGAGGTGGAGGACACACCCAAAGAAGAACTAATTAAACCCTGCACCAAGTCATGCTATTCATGTGGAGAAGAAGGACACATCTCCCAGAATTGTATGAATGGTGATCTAGTAGAATTCCCGACAGGGGAAGTAGAATATGACCCACAGGAAATAGAAGCCATGATTGGCATGGAAAAGTCCAGGAAGAGAAGCAGATTGGATTCCAGAAAGGACCTGAGTCATATCACCTGTTACAGGTGCAAGGAGTCAGGGCACTACCTCAACAGTTGCCCAAAAAGGAAACCTCGATACTTTTTAGAAGTAATATGTTTTAGTTGTAATGGAGCAGGGCACTTTGCCAGAGAATGCCCCAAGGAGAAGGAAACTTGTGCTAGATAGTTGAGTTTGCAACAAAAGAAATGGAGTAGTAGAAGTGAGAACATTTTCTTTTATATTGAGGTGTTGAGTTGAGACATGTAATGGAAAAGTGAGAGATTGTAATCATTTGAGAATGAATAAAGTAGCATCGTTGGTACTGATATGGATTTTATGATTTGTTACTCTATGAAGAAGGATTTTGACCATATTTGAGGATAAGAGAAATATGGTTTATGGAAGATTTGTGCATTTTAAGGGAGGTAGTACCCTGTAATGGATTTCGGACAAAATGAATATGAGTTTTGTCTCGATATGTGCGATGCCCCAAGAGTATGTGGGATGAAGTTGGAGACCGTCAGTTGTTTGGACCAAATGTGATCAAGGAGTCAGAGGAGAATGTAAAGTTGATTTGAGATAGACTGAAGGTAGCTCAGTCCAGGCAGAAGAGTTATGTAGACTCAAGGAGGTAGTCTATGAAGTTGGAGACAGAGCATGTCTTCGTGTGACCCTCTGTGAGGAGTTAAACGATTTTGAGTTAAGGGACAATTAGCCCCGAGATTTGTAGGAGCATACCGAGTTTTGGAGCGTATGAGAGAAGTGGCCTACAGGTTTGAGTTACCCGAAGGACTGTCAGGAGTTCATGATGTGTTTCACATTTCCCAGTTGAAGAAGTGCCATGCAGAGATGGCCAATATTCCCCTGTAAGGACGCTTGACCCTGGAAAGGATAATGATGTTCCACGAAGTAGAGTATGGACTTCATAAGTATAAGTTTTTACCTCGGTATGTGGGATAACCCACGAGGATGAAGAGATGAATTACTTTGGATATAAAGGAGGAATGATGTTGGTATTATGGAACGATTGTAACTCCGTGATGAGTTTGAATAATCACGTCTTAGTTTGGTGCGAATAGAAGGAAGTAAGACAATACAATTGGATGGATTTTAGTATAATAGGAAAACTGGAAGTTGGATGCTGGATTAGAGATCCGTAGCCCGATGATAAGTTCAAGGACTACAAGTGATGAGATGGGCCATAACCCACATGCCCCAGGACCTACCAAGAAGCAAGCACATTTTTGCTGAAGAACCCCGGAGGAAGATACGACGTTTATCGATAGACGATCTTATAGGAATTACGCAAAACCTGAGAGTTGTGAAGGAACGATAGATGGTTGTTTGCCTTGCAGAATCGATGGATTTGTGCGAACTGCGTTCATCGACAAAAGAAATTCTGCAATGCTTGTGAGGATGACCGAGTGTTAGTATGCGAGATTCGCTAAACTAGGTACATGGTAATGATTTGGGTGCGGGATGGATTGATCACCATACCGACTTACTCTTATTATTCACCTTGCTATATGGGATGGTAAATCTGAGTGACTTACGTATAGTAGAGAGACAGCAATATTAAACCTTGTTAAACCTTAGAATGGTATAGCAAGTTTTCCCTTGTACAAGGCAGCTTTTGCTAACCGTAGGTTATACGGTGAGGATCAACCAGACCCATTTCCTGCAGGAGAAACCATAAATTGTTGACCACCATGAGATGTCGATAGTTGATTAGTATGGGCGCCAGACCCGTCCGCTAAGAATACCCAGTCTCAGAATAACCTTACCTAGATGAAAGACAGAAGAATTGAGGAAAAGGTTATGCCACTACCGCAAGAGCTCGGAGAAGGAATTTTCTCGAGGATCTGAGAAGACCGACACTGTCAAGAATAAGGATGGAGTATATGAGTTTTGATGGAACAGTAACCATGCTTCTAAGGGTGGTAGCACCCCAGACCCCTGTGATGATCGATGGATTTTGAGGAGACCCCCAAACCCTAACCTAATTCCTGCTAGCCTCTCCGAATCTCGAGGACGAGATTCATTTTAAGGGGGGTAGGTTTGTAACATCCCAAAATTCTAAATTTTGGAATGTTATAATAAATAGATAAATTTGATTGATTGTTTGATTGATTGTGTGAAATTGTGAAATTCAAAACTTTTTGAAAGTTAAATGAGAGGGAATAAAAGGACTTTCCCAAACTTTCATATTTGCTTTTTGATCTCCATGAATTCAAATACTTTTCATCACAAAACCCTGGAGAGAAGATGACATGACTTCTTCCATTTATTTTAAATGAAATGGGGTGTTTGAAAATATTTGAATTTCAGTAGGGAAAATATTTTCCCAATTCTGAAACTTTATGCAACTCAATGATTTTCACGAGCGAAGATAAAATGACTTCTTCAAATTATGAAATATGAGTTGGGAGTTTCAAGGATCAAATTCAAAGTCCTTTTGGAAATTAAATTTAATTTGGAGATATTTGGGTTTTATTCAAATTATTTTTCTCCAAAAAATAAAATATATGGAAAATAGGGTAACATGATTCCCTACATTAGAAAATTGGAGAAAAATTATTTTGAAATCATTTTAGTTTTTTTTAAATGATTTTTATTGGATTTTATTAGACCAGTAGCACTCTTTGAATTATCTAAATAGTTGTGAAATTTATTTAATGCTAGGAAAATGTTCATCTTGTAGAAAATCTTTTTCTGAAAATTTTGATATATTATATGCCTATATAATATTTTCATTTATAAATTGTCTGGAAAATGTTTTCTTTAAAATAAAAAAATAAATAAAAAACCCTCCGTCGCCGAACTGGGCCGGCCCAACAGGCCAAGCCCAACCCAGCGCGCCGCGCCGCTCGCCCCCGACCTCCCGTCGGACTCCAGCAACCGCACGCCGCCGCCGCTGTCATGGCCGAGCCGGACGCCTTCCGCCGCCGCCTTTGCCTTGCCCCTCGCCCAAGCTGCCCTCCTCTCCTTAAATACCGGCCTCGGGCCCCGTTTCTCTCCTCTCCCGCCGCAACCGCCGCCCTCGCTGGAGCTCCCGCCTCCGCGCAGACCGCCGCCGCCGCGCCACACACGCCGCCATTGCCGCACCACAGCCCCGCCGCCCCTTGCATCGCGCCGCCACCGCACCTCCGCCCGCTGCCGCGCCACCGTCGCCGCAATCCGCTAGCGCCACTGCCCCGCGCAGCCACCGCCCGTTCCTCGCCGGAGCGGCTTCGCGCCACTGCTGCCATCGCCGGAGCTCGCTCCCGCCGCCAACCGCCGAAAACCGCCGGTTTTTCGATGAAAACCCACCCGGTATAAACCGCGAACCTCCCCGGTTTATTTTTATTCGTTTTCATTTTTTTCCAGAAAACCTAGATCTATTTTTTTATTAGGTTTAGTTATATAGCGAACGCTCGCTAGTTTAGGGTTTGTAGCAAACGGTTTTCGTTCATTAGCGTTCGGTAACGAACGTCCGCTATTTAGTCTTTTTCTTTTTATTTTTAGTTTTCTGCCAGGGACCCGTTTGTGAATATTTTATTTATAGATTAGTCCATGTACTTCAAACGACTATAACTTTTCACCTGTTTATCCAAATCCAACGAAACCAACGCTCACGTCTTCGTTATGATCCCCTCTATCCAGTAATCCAACTCAAACATGTTTTTGAAAGTTTTAAAATTTGAATTAGATCAGATTGGAATTCAAACTTCATTTAATCACAACTTGAGTTTCGTAGCTCCGTTTGAATTGATTCTTTTTGCTAATCAAAGCTCTTGACCTAAACTTTCCGATAAGGCCAAATTCACAAATTTTGGTACTGTTAGAAATTGTTTTATGTTGCAAGAGTTATTTGCTTGGTTTGATGTTTTCTGAATCGTCTTCTTCGTTCTTTCTGATCTTTTGAGTGATTGCTTATGTGTGGTTACTATTGCTTGCTTATGATAGATTGACCGGAGTGAGACGAGTAGATCTATCAAGAGTTTTGAGTGCGAATCATCTTCATCAACATTGCAGGCAAGTTCACACTTTGATCATATCCCTTTCGTACCCGGCTTTTATGCATTAGTTTTAACCCTCAAACATTGCATGAGTAGGATTGATAACATGTGGGTATTGGGAAGTAGTTACTGAGGTAGGAACCTATTGCCTTGTTACTATCAAACCCTTGGGAGTAACTTCTACGCGTTGCTTATATTGCTATGCTATGCTCGTAGACGTGGTTTGGGTATGAGTGAAATCCATGACAGATGTGAGATTGTTATTTAATGGTTCAACTTAAGGTGGCAACTTAAATACACATCTGGGTGGATTGCTAGGGGCACCCTGGGGATATACCAGTGGACTTGCCCGGACACCTGGGGATATACTAGTGTTGTCCTAGGAGATCCCGGGGATATACCGTGTGATCATCCTACGGTCCGCCACCCAGGCTCAAAGGGATCATAAGATTATTCATGCTAGAAACTTCCGTGTGCAGCCACAAGCTATTATGGTCTCTAGCATAGTTGATTAAGTCGTGCGAACTCTTACAGTGGTAGACTAGCAGATGTAGGGGTTGTAGGTGGTACGGTCTACCCATCGTAAGGTGCAAACGCTTCTGAAAGACTATGTCTCGGTCATCCGTTTCTCAAACACCATGTAGTGTGAGAAATCCAACGGAGGAGATCGAGTCTTGTGGGGAAAAGTGCGCAAACCTCTGCAGAGTGTATAAACTAATCATGGTTAGCCGTGTCCCCGGTTATGGACATCTTGAGTATCTAGTTCTTGGATTATCCTGTTGATCTCATCACATTACTTTAAATGAATATTGTTGGGTTTAATGATGTTACTTAATTGGGATTGAGAATGCTGTCAACCATTCTCAATGTTCAACAACCACCATGATAGTTAAATAAAACTTATTCCTTTGCAGTAGGGAAAAATTGGCTTTTTGCAAAAACCTTAAAACCATAGAGCTTTTCCACCAGCCATATAAGCATGTAGTGATAGCCATTATTCATCATTATCTATGGTGTGAATTTGCCAGTACATTCAATGTACTGACCATTTGTGTCTGCAACGTCTCATGTTGCAGGATTATCTTACGACGAGTAAGTGATACGTTAGGGTTACGATTTCTACACTCAACTTTGCCGTTGGTGTTGATGGGAATCCACAACCTTGTTACTTCCGCTATTTTGGATTGAGGTAATAGTATTTACGTTACTTTTACATGTGATTTACCTCTGTTATAAATCCGATCGGCGGGGGCACACGAAGCTCACCGATCGGTGGCTCGCCCACATCTAGCACCGGCTAGCCAGGCTGAAGGACCTCGGAGTGACGGCGCCCATGGCGGTGAAGGAGTTTATCCAATGTCGCATTGCTCCTCTCTAGGGCCACTCCCGGCAAATGTGGACCTTCTCCGGCTCTTCCTCCTGAAGCTTCAGGCTCCTGCTCTTCCTCCTGAGGCACGGCACACGGTGCTCGAGCTCCTAACGGGTGACCCGATGCCAGCCAACCTGCATGAGGAGGGCTGTCTTCTGTACTGCTGCTCGAACAAGGTGGAGTTCGTGAAGCAGATGCCCCTCTTCCACGAATGGGGACTGCGTCCAGCTGGCCTTGAAGGGCCTCGCGAGAGCCCCATCTTTGTGGCTCCCCTGCCTGCCGCCAGCGCGATGCCCGCCCCAGGAGCAGGTGCAGGGGGACGGTCGCTGTCGAGCGACGGCGGCCCTGCTGCTGAGGAACCGGCGCCACTCGGGGCTTCTAAGGTGTCCTCCCCCGGGACCCTGGAGAGCCTTCCCGAGGAAGCGGCTGGGGGGATGACGCAGTCCGATGCTCTTGAGGCTGGAGGCCCCGAGGCCCCGGTGAACCGCCACGAAGCGAGTACCGAGGTCTCCGCGCGGGGTTGCCTCCTCGGGAGTCACACCATCCGCGCACGGCCTTGGTGACCATGCCCAGGGCTTTGGCCGGCTCTGACCAAACTTCGAGGCGCTCCGCAAGAGGAAGGGGTCTTCGATGTGTAGTGGTGACGCATTCCGGCCATTGAAGCAGTGGAACTACATTGCTATTAATGAGTGAGTACCTCATCTTTGTAATTTCTTGAGCGCCACTTCTCCTGACCATAGTTCTTCAGGACCCCTTTCGCCAGGGCGATGAAGTCTCCCGATAAGCAACCCTCGCCTGCTTCAAGATCTTTGCTGACCCTGAGTGCCTCAAGTCAACCCGCCACGCGCGATGCGAGGCCTGCTGGGAAGGTGGACGCGCCAGCCTGGCATCCTGACCCCGTGCTCCTGTCGTCCCTCCTTCACGGTTCGGCCTGGGGTACGGGGAGTGTGCCGAGGGACCATCCAATGGTGCTTGCCTGCAGCTGGGTGCTACCTCTTGAGCTTGCATTGGATTTCCCCGAAGAGGAAAGGATGATGCAGCAGAGTAGCGTAAGTATTTCCCTCAGTTTTTGAGAACCAAGGTATCAATCCAGTAGGAGGCCACGCTCAAGTCCCTCGTACCGCACAAAACGATAGCTACTCGCAACCAACGCGATTAGGGATTGTCAATCCCTTCAGGTTACTTACGAGAGTGAGATCTGATAGATATAATATTTTTGGTATTTTCGGTATAGAGATGCAAAGTGGAAAGTAAAGGAAAAGTAAAAAAGCAAAACAAGATTAAAGTGATGGAGATTGATATGATGAGAATAGACCCAGGGGCCATAGGTTTCACTAGTGGCTTCTCTCAAGAGCATAAGTATTCTACGGTGGGTGAACAAATTACTGTTGAGCAATTGACAGAATTGAGCATAGTTATGAGAATATCTAGACATGATCATGTATATAGGCATCACGTCCATGACAAGTAGACCGAAACGATTCTGCATCTACTACTATTACTCCACTCATCGACCGCTATCCAGCATGCATCTAGAGTATTAAGTTAAAAACAGAGTAACGCTTTAAGCAAGATGACATGATGTAGAGAGATAAATTCATGCAATACGAAATAAACCCCATCTTGTTATCCTCGATGGCAATGATGCAATACGTGCCTTGCTGCCCCTTCTGTCACTGGGAAAGGACACCGCAAGATCGAACCCAAAGCTAAGCACTTCTCCCATGGCAAGAACTACCAATCTAGTTGGCCAAACCAAACGGATAATTCGAAGAGACTTGCAAAGATAACCAATCATACATAAAAGAATTCAGAGAAGATTCAAATATTATTCATAGATAGACTTGATCATAAACCCACAATTCATCGGTCTCAACAAACACACCGCAAAAAGAAGAAGATTACATCGAATAGATCTCCATGAGAGAGGGGGAGAACTTTGTATTGAGATCCAAAAAGAGAGAAGAAGCCATCTAGTTACTAACTATGGACCCGAAGGTCTGAGGTAAACTACTCACACTTCATCAGAGAAGCTATGATGATGTAGAAGACCTCTGTGATGACGGCCCTCTCCGGCGGAGCTCCAGAACAGGCCCCAAGATGGGATCTCGTGGATACAGAAAGTTGCGGCAGTGGAATTAGGTTTTTTTGGCTCCGTATATGTTCGTTTGGGGGTACGTAGGTATATATAGGAGGAAGAAGTACGTCGGTGGAGCTCCGAGGGGCCCATGAAGCAGGGGGCGCTCCCTAGGGGGGGGGGGGCTCCCCCCACCCCCGTGACCGCCTCTCCGATGCCTTGGCATAGGGTCCAAGTCTCCTGGATCACGTTCGGTGAGAAAATCACGTTCCCGAAGGTTTCATTCCGTTTGGACTCTATTTGATATTCTGTTTCTTCGAAACACTGAAATAGGCAAAAACAACAATTCTGGGCTGGGCCCCCGGTTAATAGGTTAGTCCCAAAAATAATATAAAAGTGGAAAATAAAGCCCAATATAGTCCAAAACAGTAGATAATATAGCATGGAGCAATAAAAAATTATAGATATGTTGGAGACGTATCAGGCATCCCCAAGCTTAATTCATGCTCGTCCTCGAGTAGGTAAATGATAAAAAGAGAGTTTTTGATGCGGAGTGCTACTTGGCATAATTTCAATGGAAATCTTCTTAATTGTGATATGAATATTCAGATTCTAAAGATTCAAGACAAAAGTTTATATTGACATAAAAAATAATAATACTTCAAGCATACTAACAAAGCAATTATGTCTTCTCAAAATAACATGGCCAAAGAAAGTTATCCCTACAAAATCATATAGTCTGGCTATGCTCTATCTTCACCACACAAAGTATTTAAATCACGCACAACCCTGATGACAATCCAAGCAATTGTTTCATACTCTAACTTTTTCAAAACTTTTTCAATCTTCACGCAATACAAGAGCGTGAGGCATGGATATAGCACTATAGGTGGAATAGATTGGTGGTTGTGGAGAAGACAAAAAGAGGGGAAGATAGTCTCACATCAATTAGGCATATCAACGGGCTATGGAGATGCCCATCAATATCAATGTGAGTGAGTAGGGATTTCCATGCAACGGATGCACTAGAGCTATAAGTATATGAAAGCTCAAAAAGAAACTAAGTGGGTGTGAATCCGACTTGCTTGCTCATGAAGACCTAGGGCAATTTGAGGAAGCCCATCATTGGAATATACAAGCCAAGTTCTATAATGTAAAATTCCCACTAGTATATGAAAGTGATAACATGAGAGACTCTCTACTATGAAGATCATGGTGCTACTTTGAAGCACAAGTGTGGTAAAAGGATAGTAACATTGTTCCTTCTCTCTTTTTCTCTCATTTTTTTATTTGGGCCTTTTCTCCCTTTTTTGGCCTCTTTTCTTTCTTTTTTTATTTGGGCTTCTTTGGCCTCTTTTATTTATTTTTTGTCCAGAGTCTCATCCCGACTTGTGGGGGAATCATAGTCTCCATCATCCTTTCCTCACTGGGACAATGCTCTAATAATGATGATCATCACACTTTTATTTTTCTTACAACTCAACAATTACAACTTGATACTTAGAACAAAATATGACTCTATATGAATGCCTCCGGCGGTGTACCGGGATATGCAATATGACAATGATGGAGTGTGTCATAATAAACGGAACGGTGGAAAGTTGCATGGAAATATATCTCAAAATGGCTATGCAAATGCCATAATAGGTAGGTATGGTGGCTGTTTTGAGGAAGGTATATGGTAGGCGTATGATACCGGCGAACGTGCGCGGTATTAGAGAGGCTAGCAAAGGTGGAAGGGTGGGAGTGCGTATAATCCATGGACTCAACATTAGTCATAAAGAACTCATATACTTATTGCAAAAATCTAGCAGTTATCAAAGCAAAGTATTACGCGCATGCTCCTAGGGGGATAGATTGGTAGAAAAAGACCATCGCTCGTCCCCGACCGCCACTCATAAGGAAGACAATCAATAAATAAATCATGCTCCGGCTTCATCACATAATGGTTCACCATACATGCATGCTACGGGAATCACAAACTTTAACACAAGTATTCTTTAAATTCACAACTACTCAACTAGCATGACTTTAATATTATCACCTCCATATCTCAAAACAATTATCATGCTTCAATCTGTTCTTAGTATTCAACACACTCAAAAGAAAGTTTCACAAATCTTGAATACCAAGCATATTATTATTAAGAAAATTACCATGCTATTAAGAGACTCTTAAAATGATTTAAGTGAAGCATGAGAGATCAATAGTTTCTTTAAAACAAATCCACCACCGTGCTCTAAAAGATCTAAGTGAAGCACATAGAGCAAAATTACATAGCTCAAAAGATATAAGTGAAGCACATAGAGTATTCTATCGAATTTTAATTAATGTATGGATCTCTCAAAAGGTGTGTACAGAAAGGATGATTGTGGCATACCAAAACACAAAGACACAAATAATACAAGACGCTCCAAGCAAAACACATATCATGTTGGCGAATAAAAATATAGCTCCAAGTAAATTACCGATGGAAGTGGACGAAAGAGGGGATGCCTTCCGGGGCATCCCCAGGCTTTGACTTTTTGGTGTCCTTGGGTTATCTTGGGGCTGCCATGGGAATCCCCAAGCTTATGCTCTTGCCACTCCTTGTTCCATAATCCATCACAAGAATTCACCCAAAACTTGAAAACTTCACAACACAAAACTTAAAGTAGAAAACTCGTGAGCTCCGTTAGAGAAAGAAAACAAAAGACCACTTCAAGGTACTGTAATGAACACATTCTTTATTTATATTTGTGTTAAACCTACTGTATTCCAACTTCTCTATGGATTATAAACTATTTTACTAACCATAGATTCATCAAAATAAGCAAACAACACATGAAAAACAGAATCTGTCAAAAACAGAACAGTCTGTAGTAATCTGTAGCTAGCGCAAGATCTGGAACCCCAAAAATTCTAAAATAAATTTCTTGACGTGAGGAATTTATCTATTAATAATCTGCAAAAATAATTAACTAAATAGCACTCTTCAAATAAAAATGACAGCAGTTCCCGTGAGCGCTAAAGTTTCTGTTTTTTACAGCAAGTTCAACAAGACTTTCCCCAAGTCTTCCCAACGGATCTACTTGGCACAAACACTAATTAAACACAAAAAACACAACCAAGACAGAGGTTTAATAAATTATTTATTACTAAACAGAAGACAAAAGCAAGGAATAAAAATAAAATTGGGTTGCTTCCCAACAAGCGCTATCGTTTAACTTGGAAATGATGATGCAGCAGAGTAGCGTAAGTATTTCCCTTAGTTTTTGAGAACCAAGGTATCAATCCAGTAGGAGGCCACACTCAAGTCCCTCCTACCTGCAAAAAATGATAGCTACTCGCAATCAACGTGATTAGGGGTTGTCAATCCCTTCACGGTCACTTACGAGAGTGAGATCTGATAGATATAATATTTTTGGTATAGAGATGCAAAGTGAAAAGTAAAGGCAAAGTAAAAAGCAAAACAAGATTAAAGTGATGGAGATTGATATGATGAGAATAGACCCGGGGGTCATAGGTTTTACTAGTGGCTTCTCTCAAGAGCATAAGTATTCTAGGGTGGGCGAACAAATTACTTTTGAGCAATCGACAGAATTGAGCATAGTTATGAGAATATCTAGGCATGATCATGTATATAGGCATCACGTCCGTGACAAGTAGACCGAAACGATTCTGCATCTACTACTATTACTCCACTCATCGACCTCTATCCAACATGCATCTAGAGTATTAAGTTAAAAACAGAGTAACGCTTTAAGCAAGATGACATGATGTAGAGAGATAAATTCATGCAATATGAAATAAACCCCATCTTGTTATCCTCGATGGCAACGATGCAATACGTGCCTTGCTGCCCCTTCTGTCACTAGGAAAGGACACCACAAGATCGAACCCAAAGCTAAGCACTTCTCCCATGGCAAGAACTACCAATCTAGTTGGCCAAACCAAACGGATAATTCGAAGAGACCTGCAAAGATAACCAATCATACATAAAAGAATTCAGAGAAGATTCAAATATTATTCATAGATAGACTTGATCATAAACCCACAATTCATCGGTCTCAACAAACACACCGCAAAAAGAAGAAGATTACATTGAATAGATCTCCACGAGAGAGGGGGAGAACTTTGTATTGATATCCAAAAAGAGAGAAGAAGCCATCTAGCTACTAACTATGGACCCGAAGGTCTGAGGTAAACTACTCACACTTCATCGGAGAGGCTATGATGATGTAGAAGCCCTCCGTGATGACGGCCCTCTACGGCGGAGCTCCAGAACAGGCCCCAAGATGGGATCTCGTGGATACAGAAAGTTGCGGTGGTGGAATTATGTTTTTTGGCTCCATATCTATTCGTTTGGGGGTACGTAGGTATATATAGGAGGAAGAAGTACGTCGGTGGAGCTCCGAGGGGCCCATGAGGCAGGGGGCGCGCCCTAGGGGGGGCGCCCCCACCCTCATGACTGCCTCTCCAATGCCTTGGCGTAGGGTCCAAGTCTCCTGGATCACGTTCAGTGAGAAAATCACGTTCCCGAAGGTTTCATTCCGTTTGCACTCCGTTTGATATTCCGTTTCTTCGAAACACTGAAATAGGCAAAAAAACAACAATTCTGGGCTGGGCCTCCGGTTAATAGGTTAGTCCCAAAAATAATATAAAAGTGGAAAATAAAGCCCAATATAGTCCAAAACAGTAGATAATATAGCATGGAGCAATCAAAAATTATAGATACATTGGAGACGTATCACTGGGCGACCTCGGTTCTGGCCTCACCTCAGAGCGTTGAGGCCTCGCCCCACCGGGCCTCCACCGAGGTCCGGAGGGCGGCCGGAAGGGCGCCGGACTCCAGCGCCCTGCCGAGCGCAGGCGAGCCGCTTCGAACTTCTCCAACACAGCTTCACGCGGAGGACGAACTCGGCCGCGCATTTGAGCCTGCACGCGAGCGCAGAGTAGTCTGTCATTAGCTCTTCCGGGAGGCGATGGGCACACTGAGCTAGCTCAGTGAAGAGCTTGTGGACATTGACACCCGCCTTGAAACCGAAGGCCTTTGGCTGGCGGACAAATGGCATCTGCTGAAGGTGGCCATCGACCTTGGGCGTCTCCAGCACGAACGTGCCAACATGAAGGCCAAGGCGTCCCTTGCTACCTCGCGCGAGGCCAGTGCCCGGGCCCTGGAGGAGGCCAGGGAAGTCGACCGTCGCTGCGAGGCCGCAGAGAAACGCGAAGGGGAGCTCCGGGCTATAAACGCCTCCCTAGAGCGGCAAGTCGAGGTGCGCAGGTCCGCCTTGGCATCGATGAAGGGGGCGCCTTCCAAAGAGGAGGAGGTCTTGAAGAGCGGGGAGGCGCTGATGCTGGGGGCCACAGAGCGCAGCCTCGAGCTCGAACGGCTGGAGATGAGGGAGCGCCAGGTTGCCCAAGCGAAGGACGCCGCCACCGCACGCGAAGCCAGGATCCAGGAGGAGGTCGATCGTAGGGTGGCGGAAGCTCAAGCAGATCTTGCCAGCAGATATGACCTGAAGCTGAAGCTTGTGGATGCCAAAGCTAAGGGCAGAACCACCGCCCTTAGGTCAAGGTTGGATGAATCAGAACGGTGTAAGAAGGCCGCTGCAGCGGCCCTGGTATCCATCCAGGCCGAGTTAGCCTCTGCCCGGGCCGAACTGGTCCCGCTCCAGCGGCGGGTTGCTGATGATGAGTTCATCGCGCAGCAAAGCAGGGAGGAAGCGCTTCGCCGGCAGACGTTAATGTGCAAGCATACTCCCATGATCTGGGCCCTCGGGGTGAGGACCAACCAGGCGCTGGGTGCCATCTGCGACGAACATGTCCCTCACCCCCATGCAGAGGTCTATGCCAGCCATCTGCGCTTCTTCACCGACGTCGCGACGCGCCTGGAGGACCGGGCCGAGAGGGCTCGTGAGCTCGTGGAAGAAAAGTTTCGAGGCCTCCTTGGATGCGCGTTCTCCCGCATCTTCAGCCATCTTTAGAATGCCGACCCCAACGTCGACTTCGACGCGGCCATCGCCCCAGTACCCGGGGCTATCCCGGACAACCTGGTGCGCTGGTAGGATGATAACGGGGATGCTCTGGTCAGAGCTTTCGCTTCCGACAATGATGCAGTGGTGGTCGTGGCAGATTAAGGTGGTGTGGTTGATGATGGTGAAGACGACGCTAGCAACGACGCCAGCAGCATGTCTAGGAGCGATTCGGAGGATGCTGCGAGCGACACGTCCGACTGAGCCCGCTGTAACACCCACAATGCGGCTATGTCTCCCACGTGCCGAGGCACGACTTAGAGGCAGAGCCGCATCGTAGGCATGTTGCAAGAGGGGTAATCTTTACACATCCCATGTACTGAATAAGAAAGGGATCAAGAGTTGGCTTACAATCGCCACTTCACACAATACATAAATATAACATACATCATCTAGAATACAAACAAGGTCCGACTACGGAACCAAAATAAAAGAAGACAACCCCAATTGCTAGATCCCCGAATGCCCAAACTGGGCTCCACTAATGATCAACAGGAAACGAAACAAGACAACGATCAAGATCTTCATCGAGCTCCCACTTGAGCTGGGTTGCGTCACCTGCACTGGTATGATCGGCACCTGCAACTGTTTGGAAGTATCTGTGAGTCACAGGGACTCAGCAATCTCACACCCTCGCGATCAAGACTATTTAAGCTTAAAGGCAGGAAAGGGTTAGTGAGGTGGAGCTGCAGCAAGCACTAAGCATATATGGTGGCTAACATACGCAAAATAAGAGCGAGAAGAGAAGCAAAGCACGGTCGTGAACTAGAGGTGATCAAGAAGTGATCCTGAAACTACTTACGCACAAACATAACTCCAAAACCGTGTTCACCTTCCGGACTCCGCCGGAAAGAGACCATCATGGCTACACACGCGGTTGATTCATTTTATTAAGTTAAGTGTCAAGTTATCTACAACCGGACTTTAACAAATTCCCATCTCCCGTAACCACGGGCACGGCTTTCGAAAGTTCAAAACCCTGCAGGGGTGTCCCAACTTAGCCCATCACAAGCTCTCAAGGTCAATGAAGGATATTCCTTCTCCCGGGAAGACCCGATCAGGCTCGGAATCCCAGTTACAAGACATTTCGACAATGGTAAAACAAGACCAGCAAAGCCGCCCGAATGTGTCGACAAATCCCGATAGGAGCTGCACATATCTCATTCTCAGGGCACACTGGATTGTCCAAGATTCCGGTAGGCCAACCCAGAGTCGCCCCTGGTGGTCACCGGCGGCTGACAGGTTGGACCAATACTCAGAGGAGCACTGGCCCAGGGGTTTAAAATAAAGATGACCCTTGAGTCTGCAACACCCAAGGGAAAAGGCTTAGGTGGAAAATGGTAAAACCAAGGTTGGCCTTGCTGGAGGAGTTTTATTCAAAGCAAACTGTCAAGGGGTTCCCATAACACCCAACCGTTTAAGGACCGCAAAATCAAGGAACATAACACCGGTATGACGGAAACTAGGGCGGCAAGAGTGGAACAAAACACCAGGCATAAGGCCGAGCCTTCCACCCTTTACCAAGTATAAAGATGCATTAATTAAATAAGAGATATTGTGATATCCCAACATATCCATGTTCCAACATGGAACAATCTTCATCTTCACCTGCAACAAGCAACGCTAAAAGAGGGGCTGAGCAAAGCGGTAACATAGCCAAACAACGGTTTGCTAGGAAAGGTGGGTTAGAGGCTTGACATGGCAATATGGGAGGCATGATAAAGCAAGTGGTAGGTATCGCGGCATAGCAATAGAGCGAGCAACTAGCAAGCAAAGATAGAAGTGATTTTGAGGGTATGGCCATCTTGCCTGAAATCCTGCATGGAAGAAGAACGAGTCCATGAGGAAGACAAATGGACGGAGTTGAACAGATCCTCACAAATGCGACATTATCGGAACTAACCCAAAGAAGCAACACCGGAAAGGAGCAAACAACATGGTAAACAACCATCACATAAACATGGCATGATGCACAACCAAGCATGATGCATGTCTGGTTTAAATATGGATGGCATGGCAAAGTGCATAAACAAAACTACAAGTTAAGTGGAGCCCAATATGCAACGAGTTGCATATTGACGGAACACCACATCAATTATTTAGTTCACTCCCGATTAGGTACTCAACAATATTAAATGTTGGTTAACATGACAAGAGGTGAAGCATAACAAAACTATACTATCTAAACAATTTAAAAGGGGCCGGATATAACAAACAACAAATCCAGTAAATCCCCATGTGCATTTAGCAAATTAATGCAAACAACAATTTAAACCATTCTTGACGTTGTTAACATGATGTGGATGCCATGTTCAAGTTTATGCAATTTTATGAAAATGTTGACATGAGCATATTATGAAGCATTTGTCAAAGTGGCGAAATGAAAGGGGTGCCACGACAACGAATCCGAAAATGATGCCACGGGAACATATCGGTTCCGGTAGCTCATGGAGATAGCGGTGCAAAAGGAAAAGTGATGGGAGCGTGCCATGCAAGGATGGTGGGGTGATCCCGGATACCGGGTTCCCACGGGACGACGACGGTGCCAAGCGAGGAAAATAACTAACGTTCACGGGAGGATACAACATCCAAACACGCATCTCATACAAGACATGCATTCGTTCTAGGACGGTCATTCTCGGCGGTTATACCTTCGAAACGTGCGTTTCGAAGCGGATCGGTTCGTAGAGGAAGTAGTTGTTCTCGCGATGGTGGTGAAAGTAACGGTTCCCGTGAAGGAAATATGCCCTACAGGCAATAATAAAGTTGTTATTTATTTCCTTATATCATGATAAATGTTTATTATTCATGCTAGAATTGTATTAACCAGAAACATACATGTGTGAATACATAGACAAAACAAAGTGTCACTAGTATGCCTCTACTTGACTAGCTCGTTGATCAAAGATGGTTATGTTTCCTAACCATAGACATGAGTTGTCATTTGATTAACGGGATCACATCATTAGGAGAATGATGTGATTGACTTGACCCATTCCCTTAGCTTAGCACTTGATCGTTTAGTTTGTTGCTATTGCTTTCTTCATAACTTATACATGTTCCTATGACTATGAGATTATGCAACTCCCGTTTACCGGAGGAACACTTTGTGTGCTACCAAATGTCACAACGTAACTGGGTGATTATAAAGGTGCTCTACAGGTGTCTCCGAAGGTACTTGTTGGGTTGGCGTATTTCAAGATTAGGATTTGTCACTCCGATTGTCGGAGAGGTATCTCTGGGCCCTCTCGGTAATGCACATCACTCAAGCCTTGCAAGCATTGCAACTAATAAGTTAGTTGTGGGATGATGTATTACGGAACGAGTAAAGAGACTTGCCGGTAACGAGATTGAACTAGGTATTGAGATACCGACGATCGAATCTCCGGCAAGTAACATACCGATGACAAAGGGAACAACGTATGTTGTTATGCGGTCTGACCGATAAAGATCTTCATAGAATATGTAGGAGCCAATATGAGCATCCAGGTTCCGCTATTGGTTATTGACCGAAGACATGTCTCGGTCATGTCTACATAGTTCTCGAACCTGTAGGGTCCGCATGCTTAAAGTTCGGTGACGATCGTAATTAGGGTTTTTGTGTTTTGATGTACCGAAGGTTGTTCGGAGTCCCGGATGTGACCACGGACATGAAGAGGAGTCTCGAAATGGTCGAGACATAAAGATTGATATATTGGAAGCCTATATTTGGATATCGGAAACGTTCCGGGTGAAATCGGGATTTTACCGGAGTACCGGGGGGTTACCGGAACCCCCCCGGGGGTTATTGGGCCTACATGGGCCATAAGGGAGAAGAGGAGGGCCGGCCAGGGCAGGCCGCAAACCCCCTCCCCCTAGTCCGAATAGGACAAGGAAGGGGGGGTGGCGCCCCCCTTTCCTCTTTCTCCCTTCCTCCTTCCTTTTCCAACAAGGCAAGAGGGGGGAGTCCTACTCCCGGTTGGAGTAGGACTCCTCCAGGCGCACCCATAGGGCCGGCCGCACCTCCCCCTCTCCCTTCTTTATATACTGAGGCAAGGGGCACCCATGACACACAAGTTGATCCTTGTGATCGTTCCTTAGCCGTGTGCGGTGCCCCCTTCCACCATATTCCACCTCGGTCATATCATAGCGGTGCTTAGGCGAAGCCCTGCGTCGGTAGAACATCATCACCGTCATCACGCCGTCATGCTGACGAAACTCTCCCTCAGTGTTTTGCTGGATCGGAGCTCGAGGGACGTCACCGAGTTGAACGTGTGCAGAACTCGGAGGTGCCGTACGTTCGGTACTTGGATCGGTCGGATCGGGAAGACGTACGACTACTTCCTCTACGTTGTGTCAACGCTTTCGTTGCCGGTCTATGAGGGTACGTAGAAAACACTCTCCCCTCTCATTGCTATGCATCACCATGATCTTGCATGTGCGTAGGAATTTTTTTGAAATTACTATGTTCCCCAACATCTCGCGGGTCGTAGAGGAAGTAGTCGTACTCGCAAACTTGTCGGGTCCACGGCGACGATAGTGGAAGTAGTGGTACACAACAACGGTAGAGGTACTCGTGAAAGTCATACACGAGTCTTGTGACCCAGGGTTCTTCGGGCAACGGTAGTTGTACACGGTTCATAGACGTTCATAGTCATGGCGAGGAACTTGACGAAACCCAAGGCGACAGTAGTTTTACATGGTCCAGAGTCGTCGATCGTTCGGGGTCTGACTTGCGGGTCTTGCCGACATGAAGGGGTACTTGGCATGTTTCCTAAAGGTACTCTCGATCTTGGCGACAGTAATCGTTCCCGTTCGTTCGGAGAGGTGCTTGCTGACTTTGAGCCCTTCGCGGTCGACGGTAGATGAACCTGACGTTTGCGATGCACATGTCTTCGTTGACAGTAGTGGTACACTAGTCGGAGAGGGACTTGGAGAAAAATCCCAGTCTCAGGTTCTGTAGTCGTTCAAAGGGCCCAACACAGGGTCTTGGCGAAAACGACGGGAGGCGGGCAGCAAACAACGGCGCGATGTTCAGGTGTCGCGGTGGTCTTGGCGTCCAGCGACAGCAATACAGGAAGGCAACAACATGGCCGATGGTGAGGTTGCAGCAGGCCTTGGGCGTGAACTCCGGCAACGGGACGACGAGGAACAACAATATCCCGAACGGAGGAGGTCGGGGATGACGAGCTCCAAGCGGCGCTGGAGCGTGGCGACACCGCGGCCGGACGAAGCAGGCAGGCGCGATGGAGGTCGCCGGCGCGGAGAAGTCACATGCAAGGTGCGGGCGTGGTCGTGGCGTGGAGAAGGGGCAGCAACTCGGCGATGGAGGAAGGCCATGCAGAGGCTGTCCGGTGAGGTAGGGATGGCTCCGGCGGGGCTGCTCGCTGGTGGCGGCCAGATGCAGAGGTGGGGCGATCCAGCAATGGTGAGGGAGGCATGAGGAAGGAGGGACCGACTATAGGAGGAGAAGGGTGGCGACGCTCGGCAGAGCGAGGTCGGCGGCGTCGTGAGCCGGCAGGGTGGAGCCGAGAAGGAGGTCCGGCGACGACCGGTGGTAGGGCTCCGGCGAGCTCCGGCCAAAAGATTGGGACGAGCGGTGTAGGGCTCCTGCTGAGCGTGGAAGATGACCGGTGCGGGCACGCGGTCCAGCGGGGCTCCGAGTGAACTTGGCGGCGGTGTGGGAGGACGAGAGGGAGAGGGTGCCGAAGGGGATCGGGCAGGAGAGGCTGGGGAGATGAGCAAGAGAAAGAGAGATGGGGATCGAGGGAGAGGGACTACGGGGTGGCAGCGCTGCCTGGAGGGAGAAGGTGAGAACGAGAGAGAGAGAGAGAGAGAGGAGTCGGGCTAGGTTTAGCCAAGGGGCGGCTGGCCTAGGGGAGGTTTGTGCCGGTCCGGGCTGCAGATGGGCCGACCAGCTGGGCTGTTGCACTACCTTCCCCCTCTTAAATCTCATATTCTGTTTAAGAAAATAACCGGAAGTCAAAACAAAAGATCAGGGGGTAAGGAGAAGGGTATGGGGTATATAAAAATACCCCTGGGATCCTGGGTTTCTGAGATATTTGAATAAAATGCTTTAGCAATTTTTTAGAGGCTGCAATTTTTATGCAAGTTTGAAAAAAACTCGAACTCGAATAAATCCTTAGCCCAACCAAAACACTTCCAAAATACCTGAAAATTGGAGGAGGTGGTCTTGGAACGGTCTAGCATTTATAGGGAACAGATGAACATTTTAAAGAAAGAGGAGAAAGCCACTTGCAATAAATGGGTGAAATTTGAAAGAAGGAAGAAGTGAAATGGTTTGCACTTGGAGAAGGGCCTTGGGGGAAAGATCATGGATGCAAAAAAAAAGTTTAGAAACGAGAGGGATTTATAATGCAAGTTTGTTGCGGTTAATTCCGAACTAATGGAATATTTTATATAGCTCCCTAAATATTGGGACGGTATGTTTTAAAGAGAAACCACCATGTGAGTTCCCTCGATTTAAATAGATCAACGATCTATGCAATTTATTTAGATGAGTTTTAGTTAGCTTTAAGAAAAAGATGGCATGATGACATGATGCAATGCACATGATGGAATGATGAATGCAACGAACCAAACAAATCACACAACGAAACCCGGAATTCATGGAAGGCACCTGAAGCTCCGGTCTTGGAGCGTCACAACACTCCACCACTACGAGAGGATCTCATCTCGAGATCTAGGATGGCACCCAAGAGAAACGGAAGAGAAAGAGAAGAGGTAAAACTAAGTTGCTTCTTTGACAAATGAGTGAAACCAAAGAACCTTGAAAGGTTAAACCATTTCGAGAAAAGAATACAACAGAGATGAACGAAGTTGACAATCTCCGGCAGAAAAGAGGAACAAGGAAGAACAAATTTGAACAGCACTCCGGTTGAAAAGGGATGCAAGACTTGATAAGATGAAAAGAACTTGAGCAGAGGACACAACGTTCCAGTTAAATGGATAAGAATGAAAAGAACTTGATCCTCACAATTCGAGATGATGAGAGAAGAGAGCAACATCACAAAGCCTCCGAAAGAAAATGAAAGAATGGAATGGAATGAACGGAGGGAAACGAGATCTTGAGAGAGTATGCTTACAACAAATGCTAGAACGGAGTTGTTGGGTTATCAACAACGAAACGACTAAACTTGTAGTGGGATTAAGGAAAACTTCTCAAAGTTATGAGGTGAAAATTCTGCCACTAACGGAAGACAAAAGATTGGATTGATATCACCAAGAAGACAAGAAGCTTATATCACCGGGTGTTTATAAATGAAGAACTTGGATCATTTATAAGCACCATAAATAGCAACAATCCTTAGGGAAAGCTTTAGATGAAATATAACCCAAGATAACTCCACGAAGAGAATGATGGATTGAGAAGAGCTCATGCTCGAAGAAATTGATGGCTTTAACTATCTCATACTTGACAACTTGCGAATCATGAAACACGAAGGGAAATTGTCAAGAATGACATAAGACCACCTGAAAAGATAAGGTAGAAGGAATTGCACTTCAGAATGCAAGCTGAAGAATACTTGGCCTCCTCTGAAAATAATCTCGATGAATACTTCGAGAAGGAATTAAATCCTTGCTGAACCATCATGCAGAACCTCCATGAAGAACTCCGGTAATAAAAGAATGATCAAAAAGAAGTGAATGAAGAAAAGAATAAGATTGAAGCCTTGCAGTGATTTAGATGGATCTTCGTGATGATGAGAGCTTGGAACTCTGGGAAAAGAAATGATGAAACAACAAAACCGAGAATTTGATGAGCCTCCGGAATAAGGAATTAATCACTTGGATGAACAAGAATAAGAATTATGTTATGCGTATCCCTCACCAATTTAAATTGATGACAAACAACGGCTTTGGCATACTAATTATTCTCATAGAAAGGATTAAGATAGATATAGCGCCAACTTGGGAAGATCTTCTGCGAACCACCGGTAGGATTTGGAAGAACGAATGAATTGATACAATAGCAATGGAAGATAATTCTTGAACGAGCCGCCGTAAGAATTAAAAATGAAAGTAGCAAAAGCACAAATCACCAGAAAGAATTGGAAAATGAATGAAGATACTTGAGGGGATTTTGATACAAGTGAACGAAAAGATCACGTGCTGCTTAGAGAAAACTTGAATGATGCACCGGTAAGATTTGGAGAACAAGAGCTGAAAGCTGTAATGAATAATTCTGAGATGATGGGCTCTAGAGAAGCAAATTGAAAAGAATCTTGAATTGCTCCGGAAGGGTAAAAAGAATGCTCATAATCAAAAACAATTATGAGAGGAAAGCATCAAGCTAGAATCACGAATCTTTGAAAGAACAGGTAAGATTTGGAGGAAAAACTCATCTTCGGTCTTCAAAATCCGAGAATGACAACGAGAAACACCACCGTGAATTATTGAGATACCCCGGGATGAAGAATAGAAAGGCTGAACAAATGATGAAAAGAATTTGAAAGCGATCTTGGAGAAGTCATCTGACAGATGATAATTCATTCTTACATCAAACTTTGAAATAAATTTGAGAATAACTCCGGGAAAACTAGAAGAGTTAGGTAAGATCCTAGGAAAAGACTTGTGGGTTAGGGACCACTCAAAAGATACACTGTTGAATGATTACTTGAAAGGGAGATTGCACCGGTTGATTTAAATGGCTTGAATGAGGTAACAACCACGAAATAACTTGAATGGATTAAGAATGGAAACGAATCTTCTGAGGCATCTTCAGCACTCTGGAACAATAGAATAGCAAGAGTGGATGATTAAGAGGTGCACCGGCATGAGAACACATTTGAAACGAGAGAAGGATATGATTGACAAAGCTTGAATTTAAACCACCGGAGAAGAAAAAGAACAAAGAATGATGAACTTGAAGCTCCGTTAGAATCTTCATGAGAATCACCGGATACGAACATTGGAAGAAAAGAATGAAGAGACTTCACATCTATAAGATGGATACTTGATTAAGAAATTTGAGTCCTTCAATAAGAAGGGTGGGAGGGCGGGAAAACAAAGGCAACTTGGGGACGGATGAAGCAAACACCTTTGAGAAGAACTGAATTTTGATCTCGCGAATGGGGAAAATGATAGGATGATCTTGACGAGAAACGAGCCCGTTGGAAAAGAAATGACAAGACAATCTCGATGGTCACGAAGGATTAGTATTCACATAGAAATATGAGAACACCGTTTAGGAAAGGTATGGAGTCCACATTTTACTTCGAAGCAACTAGAATACCACAATCAAAACAAAACAAGGATTTACTTAGGAGATAAGCCGGAAACATACATATGATAGATCCCATATCGTATCATGTGTCTATTGGAAAGATATCGTACGTGATACTTGACTTCCCACTTATAAACCCCCAAAACTTTCTGGTTATGAAATCAAGTGTTGGGGATACATGGGAAGCACAATATCTCACCCAAACTAGCAATTCCTACATCCAGCTGTATCTGTCCTTCAACACATAACCAAGAACCCTATGGAAATCATTTACCTCAACCTTCGAAAAGCATCCGTTATACAAGTTATGGCAATACTCCCGAACTCCCGCCCCAGTACTGGGTGACGTTGAGGTTATCTCACCAACAACTGCATAAAAGAGATTTTCGATCTCGGTGAACTCAGGTATTCCAGAACTGCAACGATAAAATTGTGACGACAACACCTCGGAGATCAACTCCCTGGGACACTGCCACAACACCTAAATGTAAGGACGCACCAAGAACAATATTCTCGTCACAAAACCATCAGAACGATTCCAAGATACCCGTGTGATCCTAAAATATTTTTTAGTGAAATTTGAGGAGAGAAGACTCAAAACTCTACATCAGGAGGCCTCATCAGAGCGACGAAGGGACAGAGGAGTAAAAATAATCCTACTCTCCGATATATATAATCCTAAGACTCGTAACATTTTGTTCTAGACTCAACAACGTCAGCGTTTCGATCAAGCAGGGGGCTCCTAAGTCGGGGATGGCTCTGATACCAACTTGTAACACCCACAACGCGGCTATATCTCCCACATGTCAGGGAACGACTTAGAGGCATAGCCTCATGGTAGGCATGTCGCAAGAGGGGTAATCTTTACACATCGCATGTACTGAATAAGAAAGGGATAAAGAGTTGGCTTACAATCGACACTTCACACAATACATTAATATAACATACATCATCTAGAATATAAACAAGGTCCGACTACAGAACCAAAATAAAAGAAGACAACCCCAATTGCTAGATCCCCGATCGCCCCAACTGCGCTCCAGTACTGATCAACAGGCAACGAAACAAGAAAACGATCAAGATCTTCATCGAGCTCCCACTTGAGATGGGTTGCGTCACCTGCAGTGGTATCATCGGCACCTGCAACTGTTTGGAAATATCTATGAGTCACGGGGACTCAGCAATCTTACACCCTCGCGATCAAGACTATTTAAGCTTAAAGGCAGGAAAGGGTTAGTGAGGTGGAGCTGCAGCAAGCACTAAGCATATATGGTGGCTAACATACGCAAAATAAGAGTGAGAAGAGAAGCAAAGCACTGTCGTGAACTAGAAGTGATCAAGAAGTGATCCTGAAACTACTTACCCACAAACATAACACCAAAACCGTGTTCACTTTCCGGACTCCGCCGGAAAGAGACCATCACGGCTACACACGCGGTTGATTCATTTTAATTAAGTGAAGTGTCAAGTTATCTACAACCGGACATTAACAAATTCCCATATGCCCATAACCGCGGACGACTTTCGAAAGTTCAAAACCTTGCAGGGGTGTCCCAACCTAGCCCATCACAAGCTCTCACGGTCAACAAAGGATATTCCGTCTCCCGGGAAGACCCGATCAGACTCGGAATCCCGGTTACAAGTCATTTCGACAATGGTAAAACAAGACCAGCAAAGCCGCCCGAATGTGCCGACAAATCCCGATAGGAGTTGCACATATCTCGTTCTCAGGGCACACCGGATTGTCCAAGATTCCGGTAGGCCAACCCAGAGTTGCCCCTGGTGCTCACCGGCGCCTGACAGGTTGGACCAACACTCAGAGGAGCACTGGCTCGGGGGTTTAAAATAAAGATGACCCTTGAGTCTGCAGAACCCAAGGGAAAAAGGCTTAGGTGGCAAATGGTAAAACCAAGGTTGGGCCTTGCTGGAGGAGTTTTATTCAAAGTGAACTGTCAAGGGGTTCTCATAACACCCAACCGCGTAAGGAACGCAAAATCAAGGAACATAACACCGGTATGACGGAAACTTGGGCGACAAGAGTGGAACAAAACACCGGGCATAAGGCCGAGATTTTCACCCTTTACCAAGTATATAGATGCATTAATTAAATAAGAGATATTGTGATATCCCAACATATCCATGTTCCAACATGGAACGATCTTCATCTTCACCTGCAACTAGCAACACTATAAGAGGGGCTGAGCAAAGCGGTAACATAGCCAAACAACAGCTTGCTAGTAAAGGTGGGTTAGAGGCTTGACATGGCAATATGGGAGGCATGATAAAGCAAGTGGTAGGTATCGCAGCATAGCAATAGAGCGAGCAACTAGCAAGCAAAGATAGAAGTGATTTTGAAGGTATGGTCATCTTGCCTAAAATCCCGCAAGGAAGAAGAATGAGTCCATGAGGAAGACAAACGGACGTAGTCGAACGGATCCTCACAAACGCGACATTATCGAAACTAACCCGAAGAAGCAACACCGAAAAGGAGCAAACAACATGGTAAACAACCATCACATAAACATGGCATGATGCATGTCCGATTTAAATATGTATGGCATGGCAAAGTGCACAAACAAAACTACAAGTTAAGTGGATCCCAATATGCAACGAGTTGCATATTGATGGAACACCACACCAATTATTTAGTTCACTCCCGGTTAGATACTCAACAATATTAAATGTTGGTTAACATGACAAGAGGTGAAGCATAACAAAACTATACTATCTAAACAATTTAAATGGGGCCGGACATAACAAACAACAAATCCGATAAATCCCCATTTGCATTTAGCAAATTAATGCAAACAACAATTTAAACCATTCTTGACATTGTTAACATGATGCGGATGCCATGTTCAAGTTTATGCAATTTTATGAAAATGTTGACATGAGCATATTATGAAGCATTTGTCAAAGTGGCGGAAACGAAAGGGGTGCAACGACAACGAATCCGAAAATGATGCCACGGCAACATATTGGTTTCGGTAGCTCATGGAGATAGCGGTGCAAAAGGAAAAGTGACGGGAGCGTGCCATGCAAGGATGGTGGGGTGATCCCGGATACCGGGTTCCCACAGGACGACGATGGTGCCAAGCAAGGGAAACAACTAACGTTCACGGGAGGATACAACATCCAAACATGCATCTCATACAAGACATGCGTTCGTTCTCGGACGGTCATTCTCGGCGGTTATACCTTCGAAGCGTGCGTTTCAAAGCGGATCAGTTCATAGAGGAAGTAGTTGTTCTCGCAATGGTGGTGAAAGTAGCGGTTCTCGCGGGTCCTAGAGGAAGTAGTCGTACTCGCGAACTTTTCAGGTCCACGACGACGATAGTGGAAGTAGTGGTACACGACGATGGTAGAGGTACTTCTTGTGACCCAGGGTTCTTTGTGCAACGATAGTTGTACACGGTTCATAGACGTTCATAGTCATGGCGACGGTAGTTGTACATGGTCCACGAGTCGTCAATCGTTCGGGGTCCGACTTGCGGGTCTTGCCGACATGAAGGGGTACTTGGCGTTTTTCGTAAAGGTACTCTCAATCTTGGCGACGGTAATCGTTCCCTTTCGTTTGGAGAGGTGCTTGCTGACTCCGAGCCCTTCGCGGTCGACGATAGATGAACTTGACGCTTGCGATGCACATGTCTTCGTCGATGGTAGTGGTACACTAGTCGGAGAGGGATTTGGCGAAAAATCCCAGTCTCAGGTTCTATAGTCGTTCAAAGGGCCCAACACAGGGTCTTGGCGGAAACGACGTGAGGTGGGCAGTGAACAACGACGCGATGTTCAGGTGTCGCGGTGGTCTTAGCGTCCAGCGAAAGCAGTACAAGAAGGCAACAACATGGTCGATGGTGAGGTTGCAGCAGGCCTTGGGCGTGAACTCCGGCGACGGGACGACGAGGAATGACGATATCCCGAACGGAGGAGGTCGCGGATGACGAGCTCGAAGCGGCGCTGGAGAATGGCGACACGTCGGCCGGACAAAGCAGGGAGGCGCGATGGAGGTCCCCGGCGCGGAGAAGTCACAACAAGGTGCGGGCGTGGTCGTGGCGTGGAGAAGGGGCAGCAACTCGGTGATGGAGGAAGGCCATGGCAGAGGCTGTCCGGTGAGGTAGGCACGGCTCCGACGGAGCTGCTTGCAGGTGGTGGCCAGATGCAGAGGTGGGGCGATGCAGCGATGGAGAGGGAGGTGCAAGGGAGGAGGGACCGGCTATAGGAGGAGAAGGGCGGCGGCGATCGGCAGTGCGAGATCGGCGGCGCCGTGAGCCGGTAGGGTGGAGCCGAGGAGGAGATCCGGCGACGACCGGTGCTGAGGCTCCGGCGAGCTCCGGTCAAAATGATTGGGACGAGCGGTGCGGGGCTCCTGCTGGGCGTGGAAGATGACGGGTGCGGGCACAGGGTCCAGCGGGGCTCCGGGTGAACTTGGCGGCGGTGTGGGAGGACGAGACAGAGAGGGCGTCGAGCAGGAGAGGCTGGGGAGAGGAGCGAGAGAAAGAGAGATGGGGATCGAGGGAGAGGGACTATGGGGGTGGCGGCGCTACCTGGAGGGAGAAGGTGAGAACGAGAGAGAGAGAGAGCAGTCGGGCTAGGTTTAGCCAAGGGGCGGCTGGCCCATGGGAGGTTTGGGCCGGTTCAGGCTGCAGATGGGCCGGCCAGCTAGGCTGTTGCACTACCTTCCCCCTCTTAAATCTCATATTCTGTTTAAGAAAATAACCGGAAGTCAAAACAAAAGATCAGGGGGTAAGGAGAAGGGTATGGGGTATATAAAAATATCCCTTGGATCCTGGGTTTCTGAGATATTTGAATAAAATGCTTTGGCAATTTTTTAGAGGCTGCAATTTTTATGCAAGTTTGAAAAAAACTCAAACTCGAATAAATCCTTAGCCCAACCAAAACACTTCCAAAATACCTGAAAATTGGAGTAGGTGGTCTTGGCACAGTCTAGCATTTATAGGCAACATATGAACATTTTAAAGAAAGAGGAGAAAGCCACTTGCAATAAATGGGTGAAATTTGAAAGAAGGAAGAAGTGAAATGGTTTGCACTTGGAGAAGGGCCTTGGGGGAAAAATCATGGATGCAAAAAAATAGTTTAGAAACGAGAGGGATTTATAATGCATGTTTGTTGCCGTTAATTCCAAACTAATGGAATATTTTATATAGCTCCCTAAATATTGGAAGGGTATGTTTTAAAGAGAAACCACCACGTGACTTCCCTCGATTTAAATAGATCAACGATCTATGCAATTTATAGATGAGTTTTAGTTAGCTTTAAGAAAAAGATGGCATGATGACATGATGCAATGCACATGATGCAATGATGAATGCAACGAACCAAACAAATCACACGATGAAACCCGGAATTCATGGAAGGCACCTGAAGCTCCGGTCTTGGGGCCTCACACCCACGCTCCTTGTTTTGAACCTGTGCGCAAAGGCTTGGGCATGACCCTTCAAGATGTAAGAGCATTTTGGGGAGGGGGAGCCCCTCATGTAATTAGACTATTGTTTTATTTCCTGTGCCAGACTTAAGGCATGCTTTTGCGAGTTCTCAAGTTCTTCCGCGAATTTGCTGCAGTGACTTACTTCAGTCTAGACAAGCACCAGACAGGTCTTGTAGTTGTCGATGTGCATTTCTCCCGAGGGGATTCCTCCGCGGGCTCGCAAGGTTTCGGGCTTATGAGGAGCCTGCTAGTCCGCACGAGAGGGCCCCTCGAGAGACAAGCATTAGATCACGGCGAGATTTCCGCGCATACCGCGCCCAGCCCACGCTCATGAGGTGCTTGTAAAGGAGGGGCAGCAGGCGCTGGCCTCGAAACAAGGCACGGAGCTGGAAAACTCAAGAAATCAACACGAATGAGAAAAGATGCCCCCCATGCTTGCCAATGAAAATACGACTTCAAGTTCAAATCCCAAAGGCGTCAAATCGAGTTACAGAAAAGGGGTTGAAAGGAAATGGCCGCGTCCGGCACCTAGCTAGTCTTCTTGTCTTCTCACCAGCGCGGAGCCTAGTGCTTTCACTGGCCATGAGCATAGTCATTGGGGGACAGTGTCGACGGCCAGCGCTAATCATGGTGCTTCCACTAGGACGTGGGTGGGAGCCCCCGGGGCCCAAGGGCGGCTCTCCAGAGACTCCGGGGCGTGTACAGCCCCACTCATTATTATGTGAGAGTGTCACGGGCGGAGACCTTCATAGGTGTGAGCCTTGCTTCATATTGCCAGACGAGGGCCCCGCCTTGTGCCACCCTCGACCAGCATTGGGGCGTCCGGAAACCAAGACGATGCTAAGGGGCAAAGGGGACGCTATCGGCACCCTCGGCGACCACGGTCCCTCTGCCGGGGGAGGGCTCGCCGGCGCCTCCCCGGCAGAGGACCTACCTCTGGGCGACGCGTTGCCCCGCACGACATGATGGAGGGCCTTGCTCCGGACCCCAGCACAGCAGCCCCCAGCACGCTACCCCTGGCTAGAGTGGGGCTGCCACGCTGGGGTCGCCGTCTGCCGCTGCGGCCTGGTCCACCTGCGACCCATGGTTAGCGTAAGCCTGCTCCTAAGATATCAGTGGTACCCTGCGATTGTTGTCGTTGGCAGGGTCGGCGAGGCTCCTGGGTGGCTCATGGAAGGCTTCTACCTCCAGCATCTCTTCTTCCCAGCCCTGCTCCAGGAACATGCAGGGGTCATCCTCTGGCGCGTACTCTCGATCCACCATGCGGGGCACATAGGCTTCCTGAACTATCTCTTCGGAACCTCCGTCGGGATGCCCAGTGCCCCACACCACCGAGCCGGTGCGCCTCCCTGGTGGCTTTAGGGTGGCGCCCCATTGGGACCATGAGGAGCAACGCCCGCACCTACGCCACCCGAGGAAGGCAAAGGCGGGACCAGATGTCTAGCACCGTTGGTCATGCTTGCACTGGTGAGCCCTCCTGGTACACCTGGGAGCATGCGGGCACGACGAGGCCCGTCGCGCGACCTGGCCACAACTTGATATGTAAGTAGGGAGCAGAAAGGCGGCGTACCCCTAGTTGCAGCATCCAATAGCTCAGCGACGCGTTCCAGCAACGTGTCACGGCTGCTCTCCATCAGCCAGCATCGCAACAGCTCCCGCGCCACCACGAGCGCGGCTCGCAAGTTCGCCTATTCCCATCAGGTGTGTGGCACCGTCGCCATTGCATAGCTTGAGGATCTTGCAGCGACCCACGCACGCCGCGGTGTGACGGTGGAAGGCATCGATCCACGCCATCCACGTCCCACGGCATTCAGCAGTGTGCGAGCTTCCTGGAGTGTGGAGTTGAGGTCTCCTTCGGCGGACGGTGCCGCCCTGACGGGCCAAGCAGCCCAATGGTCGGCATTGGTCCTCAGGTCGCCGGACATCGAGACCGTGGGGTGTTGGCGGATCAGCTGATGGAAGAGAGGCTTCAGCGCACCCCTACCTGGCGGGCCAAATGTCAGATCATGGGTTCCGGCAAACCCTTGAGGTTTGAACACTGGGGTGCGCACGAAGATCTCTCTCTCTCTCTCTCTCTCTCTCGCTCACTCTTGCAATGATCTCTAGGCCCAGCTCACCCAACCCAAGGATCAAGAGACACGAGAGTTTATACTGGTTCGGGCCAACGTTCTGGTGTAATACCGTACTCCAGTGTGGTGTGGTGGATTTCCTCATAGGCTGAGCATGAACTAGTACAAGGAATGAACAGCCTCCTGAGGAGAGGAGTTCTTTAGCTCGGTGATCTTGTGTGTGTGGGGATGGTCTGAATGATCCGTCCCTTGCTAAGGTGGTGGCTAGTCCTCTTTATAGAGGCCCGAGTCCTCTTCCAAAATATTTAGGCGGGAAGGGATCCCATAATGGCCAATTTCGAAGGGAGACAACTAGTACAAGTTCTCCTGACAAAAGGTGGTCTTCGCCCGCCAAAGGCTCTAGTGGTGACGCCACCATGGGCTCCGTGGTGACGTCCGTCCTGTCGTCCTCCTGGTCTTGGTCTTGTTCCACCGATATGGAAACCTTTGCTTGATGCCTCGAGACTCCTTGCCTGTGCTTGCCTCTTTAGCACCAAAGAGGAAACTAGCACCCTGGACCCGCTGGCGCCCGCTAGGCCTTGGTCATCATGGCTCACGTCACGTGAACCTCGCGAGGTGCACCTTGCATAGATATCTCCGCTCTTCAGGAGCCAACCTAGGGAGGCTGATCCTAGGTGGTCTTGGTGGCGTCCGCCGCACGAGGCTTGGCCCCTCGCGAGGTTCTTGAGTGGTTATTGATGAAGATGGGCCGTACCAGGCTGCTGGATGAGCCACGCCCTGGGCCGTAGGCAGGTCTAGGTACCCCCGTTCCCAGGACGCTGACACTTCTCTAGTACTATCGCTCGTCTCTCTCTTCTATTAACTCACCCGACTTGCGGGGCCGGGGAGTGTGCCTGTGGTCGGTTCTCAATTGCAGTCCCACATGCGTGTGCAAATGCAATATGACCCACATTCCATTGGGAGAGTGGCGTGCTAGACCGACCGACCGTCTGGGGTGCGATGCGAACATGACGGGCGTGTTGTATACTCCGTACATGTGTACCGCCGTTTTCTTGAGGCTTTGCTCCATGGCGCAATCCGTGGATACAAAATTAGTATATTGTACTATTTAAAAATCGAGGGCGGGGCTTTTCTCGCGCGGTAGGCGGGGCAGTTCTGCCTTGTCGGTTCGACGGAGATGCGAGAAGATGAGGGAGTAGGCTGCTGCAAACGTAGGGCTATGTGATTTGAGAGCGAGTTACTGCTAGACAGGTGGGGCACTGTGATTTGACTTGCCATTATCATTTTAACTGCGGAGCTTCGACCGGCGTGAGTCTCCCGATTCCTGACCAGCTCCATGGTATATAGGTTCCTCTCCCAATGTTCCACCATGTAGAGGCTGGCTCTTGCATGAGAGCCCACTCCTCCACTTTTTCCTTCCCTCTTTCCTCCACCTATGCAAGAATGCCATGTAAGCGGGCTTGTAGCCCCTATTGTACTTGCTCGTACAGGTGCTAAGCCTGTCACATAGGCAAAAAGTTTGATGTGGCAAGTTAATTAAGAAGAGAGAGACTAGTTTGGTGACCTAGGTGAAAAGACAATTTTGAGTCTATATCTCATTAAATGAAGCAAACTTAGCAACAAAAAACTAAGCACCTATGCATTGTGGACTTGAGTTTCTAAGCCATTTAATGCCCTTAGCACCTCATCTAAGCACCATTTCATTGGAAGAGGTCACTCCTTGGCAAATGCAATAAATACTATGAAGAAAGAGATAGAGAGAAGTGAAAAAAAATATTCTTATAGCCAACCTTATAGCTAACATTGTTGTATGAGTGACTAAGTGATGACTATGTATGACATGCCAACATCAGATAGCCTAACGCGCCGTATTAAATCTCCAAGGGCGTGAACACGCGAGCAAGGCAACGATTGTGGTAGGCGCGACCAGGATAAGTGCTGCCTTGGAACTAAGATCGAACGGTCGCATGCTAAGTTGTTGCAAATTTGCAGAATAACCCTCCAGGATAGGTTATTCACCCATAGGTCTAGAATCACGCCATGCAACCATTCGATCTCAGATCCAAGGGCTCTCGGAAGCCCATATGATGGGAGAATGGAAAGCTTCGTATCACCTGTAATTTTCCCGATGCTTGACATGACATCGAAAGCCATTTAATTGGGCGTCAAGTAGACATGACATCAAATTGGGCCCCCATAGTACTATGCATGAATCCATTTATCCACCAGGCAAGCCACTACCATGCTATTCGCACGCCCCACTCAGCATTTTTATAATCAAAGAACCGCTAGCAGTTCGCTCCTACTCGTCCCCGGACATCCTTTAACATTACGACAGTTTGCTCCTAGTCGTCCCATCCTTTCACATTATGGCAGTTCCACTAATCCTAACCCTCCTCCCAAATCCATGGCGTCCTAAATCTCCATGATCGGCAGTGAGTACAAGGTTAGAACCATCATTGATGAGGAGTTCGACATCATCTACACCCGTTCTTCGGAGACGGTGAAAGGATGCCTTGCTCGCTTCAAACGCATGTTCGAAAACTCAAATGATGAGTGGGTCACTAGGCTAGATGTTGAGTACACCACAACCCTGGGCAAAGAGAAGAATCTAAAGGAGGAAGAGAAGATGAAGCCCGCTGTGATCCAGGTTTGCGTGCATAACTTGTGCTTGGTCTACCACATATGCCATGCCAATGTTCAGTGCGAGGAGTTTAAGAAGTTCCTCGCGGGCGACCTAGTCAAATTCGTTATTGTAGACTTTACGACAGATAGAAGAATCCTAGGTCAGATAAGCCTCGTTGTAGGCAAGCCCTTCGACCTCCAAAAGAATGGTCTAGTGCCCTCCTGTGATCAGCCTTCAATGCTGACCCTGGCAGGAGCCATGGTTCATCCTTCGTACGGCAAACTGAAGAAACCTTCGCCCAAGTTTCATCGTCATGCATGGCAGTGGAATGTATTAGATATAGACTACATCCAGTATGTTGCAATGGATGCCTACCTTTGTTTCAATATCTACAAGGGTTGGATGAAGAGCAAGAGCCAAGTGTGCAGTTCAAGCAAAGAAGTATCGTCCAAGAGGAAGCGGGACAAGGACGAAGTCAAGCAAGTGGACGAGGAGTGCAAGTAAGGTGGCAGTGTCGTTGCTCATGGTGGTTCAAATGCAGTGTCTACTGGATTAGTTGCTTAGTTTAATTTCAGGGGCGCTTAGTTTTATTTGAGGGGTGTGTTGTGCTGAGCCCCCAGCAGAACTATGTTATGTTCCTTCTAGTTACTTTAACTCTTCAGTACATACATACTAGTATTTCATACAGTTCATCTTTTAGTTGGTAGTACTACCACTCGTTTCTTCACATTATATACGTACAATATATATGGCCAACATCATAGAGCCAGCAGTTTAGTTGTCAAAGAATTTCAGGGTGCTTAGTTTTATTTGAGGGGTGTGTTGTGCTGGACACCATTATTGTGACTCAAATCTCATTTTCCATGTTATAATGACATAAATACCTATGGACCAACATGCCAGCTCTCCCCCTATCTCACTACAGCACAATAAAGTGTGGGGCCTACTTGATCACAAAAGCGTTCTTATTTTCCTGTAAAATTATTCCCTTGGTTACTCTAGAAAAGCGGGGCCACACTTATCATTGTGAGATAGAGATAATCGGCTTATTTTTGTCATATAACATGGTTAACGGGTTTGACGTGAAAATAACAATGTCTAATGGTATTTTTGAGCAAACATCTAACAGAACGATGACATTTTTTAGATATCTAATTGCATTTTTGAGCAAGCATCTCATGGAATGATGACATATTTGAGTAGTTGTAACTTCTAATGGCAAAACTGAGTAGTGATACACAACTAGTGCATAAATAATAAGAACCCAAGAATTAAATAGGTATGCTAATTTCTTTAATAGAATTTAGCAGCCCATTTAAGCACTCACTAGCTTTTTTTAATAGTACTATATGCATAATTTGGTGACGAGCGCTCTCTATATGTACCACCTTTTTATTTAATTTCATCTTGTTAGTTTTGCTCCATGGTGCAATCCATCGATACTACTATTGTACAAAAGTATACATTTTTTAAAAGGCTAGAGGGTGGGGCGGTCTCGCTTGGTCGGTTTCACGAGAGGTGAGGGGCTATGTGATTTGACGGCTCATTACTACTGGAAGGCGGTGCCTTGTGATTTGATAGCTTGTATAAATGTTGCTGACGACCTAAGGAGGAGCAAAGAACCATGCGGCATAGTCAAGTTTTCCACTGGAGTACTAGTACGACAGAGGAGCATGAAACACGGCAACCCAGTGCCATATGGCGATAAAAATGATTTAATTTGCTAGTTATCAACCCCACGGTGCTGCTCATTATTAGCATTGTTCTATGCATGCCTCGTAGAGAATGTGACACATATGATGAAACACCTGAATCAAAATAAGAAACATAGGAGCAAAAGAAGAAGCAAGATTATCACCCCCAAAAAAGAAGGAAGACGCACACACAAGTCTGGGGTGCTGATCTCTACTACATGAAGGGTTGCTGGCCGCAGAGTCGTAACTGCTTCTTCATCCCCTCCATGCCCTCCATCTCCTTGCGCATCTCGTCTGCCATCTTCATCATTCTGTCCATGACGCAGGATTTTTCGACGCAAGCCTTCATCATCTGTTCCACGGTCGCATTACGTACCTTGACAGAAACCGGGTGCTCGATGTGGAGCTTCGCCAACTCCTCCTTCTGTTCCATGATGAGGGCCTGCAACATCTTCATCGAGGAACTACTCTTCTCATGCAGCTTCCTCCAGCCGGCGTTCTCCTCCTTCAGCAGGTCGAGCTCATGGTAGAGCTTTGCCTTGTCCTCCTAAAGTTGCAGGATTTTGCCAGTCCTCCTGAAGTGGCAGAGCTTTGCCTTATTCGATGTCTAGCCTGTATGATTATGATTGCCTCTACGGACTAAACCCTCTGGTTTATATAGATACCGTAGGGGGCTAGGGTTGTACAAATTCGGTTTACAAAGAAAGGAATCTTCATATTCACACACCAAGCTTGCCTCCTACGCCAAGGAGAGTCCCATCCAAACATGGGGGAAAGTCTTCCGTCTTGTATCTTCACGGCCCATCAGCCGGCCCACGTCACATAGCCCGGACGCCCGAGGACCCCATAATGCAGGACTCCCTCGGTAGCCCCTGAACCAGTCCTCAATGTCGACGTGTTCGGCGCGCAAATTGTCTTCGGCATTGCAAGGCGGGTTCCTCCTCCGCCGACTTCAAAGCATCTAAACCAAAGGACTATATTCGGATTTACCTCTTCGGTCTTGGTGAGTTCATCAAACAACTCGGCTTTACATTAAATGTTATATCCGTCGGTTTCTGCGCCATGACTACTCCGGCTTCCACGCGTCAGACAAATGCAAAGGGTCCAAGCATTTTTACACATAACACCCGGGCCATGTAGGGAAGGCGTCTATTTAAGGAGATTGAATCTCATATGCAATTCCACATCAGGCGGAAAATCCTTAGAGTTTGCCACAAGAAACCACGCAAGCATGGCCAGCGCTCCCAGTTCTACTACTCGCCCCCACGGTCGGCAAAAAGGTGATTGGGAGAGATGTTCTATATCCCATGCCCAGCTGACCAAGCTCCAGATGCAAGGATACCTCCCCCTGCAGATCTAGTCCCCGTTCGGTCGGGATTAACCACTTTTACTGGCGAAGCCTTGGCAAAAAAATTCCCTAATTCTTCAGAAGGGGAGAGTGTGTGCTTCATTTCCTTTTTACTAAGAGGCGTTGGATTTCCAATCCACCCTTTCCTATGAGGTCTCCTTCAGTACTATGGCCTCCAACTGCACAACCTCACGCTAGGCTCTATTCTGCACATCGCGGGCTTCGTCGCTCTCTGCGAGCTGTTCCTAGGCCGCGAGGCCCATTTTGAATTATGGAGGAAGCTTTTCTACCTCGTCCCTCGCTCCCAAAAAGGATCCATATTCGAGGTGGGCGGCGCCGAAGTGTGGCGCATAGCCGGGACAAGATACCTATTCGGTACTCCAAAGAAGGCATCCAAAGAGTGGCCCTTAGAGTGGTTTGATATTGAAGATGTCGTTCTCTCTGACCCAGTCCAACGAGGCCTGCCCATGTTTTCCAATGCTCCATTAAAGAAGCGCCATAGCTGGCGCCCCCGAAGCCTCGAGGAGGAAGACAGTGTGGAGGTTCAGAAACTAATGGACAAGATAAAAACACTCGCCCAATCCGGACTGTCCATTATTGAGGTAATGGAAATTTCAATAACGGGGGGCGTTCAGCCGCTCCAATCCAGAGGACTCCCCATGTGGCATTACAACGGAGAAGACGACGCAACACGATGCAAACATAAGGGTCTGGACAACTTCACCGCCTTGGGCGCCATGCTGGCTGACCTTTTTAAGGGGGAGAAAGAGGAATTCACTCACCATAAGGTGGGCGGAGCCGAAGTGTGGCGCATAGTCGGTACAACCCTGCCAGCTGGGTAAGCCTTTGCTTAGTAACTTTACTTAATACTCCTCCCGAGTCATACCCAACTGAACTTAACCCCACCATTTCTTAACAGGAATGGAGGAAAGTTGTCGCAGAGATCTATAACCCCGCACCGCAGCCGGAGGACCATAATCAGGACCTGAATAATGGATTCGAACAGGATCCAGATATATCCGTAGAGCTGAAGGAGGTTTTTTTTATCAAGCGAGTTACGATGGCACGGAAGTGTCCATTAAAGCCGACTACCCCGGTCTTCTCCCTTCTTCTCACATAAGTACCCTGAAGATGTATCCTCAAACAGAGTTTTAGTTTTCTTATTGCGCTTCACCCACTGCACTGTCTTGTATTTTAATGGGGCGGCCCTCGCCTCGCCACTCCGCACCAGTGGTATCCCTTAAAAGGGGGAGCCCCCGCAAGGTGGGTCTTCGAAGATAAAGGCGGATGGCGACACTGCCCAGCCTTCATCGAAGAGGTATGGTTTCTACTATGCTGCATGGCAATCATACCGAATTGTGACATTCCTTACTACACCATATTTCAGGAAGACCATTCGCCGGACGATATCCGGAGACGTTGCCAGACATACGTCCAATAATCCGACCCCGAACCCTGCCTCCCGGGCTAGAGCTGATGCGGGAGCAATGCCAGATTGTCCTCTCTCCGAAGATTTGGATAATGTACCCATCACCAACTCCGAAGTGGAGAGTGCCATGAACCATCGGCGCTGGAGGGCCACTATGCGCGACCCCAACTTTACTGAAGAGGCATTCAATGCCTTCATCTCGGCGGATGCATACATCCGAGCTGCTCGTGATGGGCTTGCTGGAGCTACTTACCAGCTTTCAAAGGACATGCGGGTAAGATCGTACTGCGTAGATTTAATAATCATGCACTAGTAGCCCCTGAGACTTGAAAATAGTTGAAACAACTGATTTTAAGGATCGTTGAATAATCAAGTACTCACGGACAAGAACAACATGCTGTCTCAGGAGCTAGAAAATTGTCAAACCCAGTAAACTACTGTTACCACCGAACTAGAGAAGTCCAAGGAGGCACCGACTGGTAATGTCCCCTCCTGCCCGGAAAATATGATCATGTGCTAGTAATATTTTTTCAAATAAACACCATTGTATTTACGATGGCAGGATCACCGGGTCAGCTAGAAGAGAAACTGAAGGCCGTGCAAGTGGCTAAACAGCATGCCGAAAGGCAAGAGGCCGCTTGTCAGCGTGTACTGACACAAACAAGGAATGAAAAGAATAAGCTACAAGATGCCAATACCCAGCTAGGCGAAGAGCTGAAAGACGTGTGGGCTCAACTAGCGGACGCCTTGAAGGAGAACCGAAAGCTGAGAGGTGGCATATTCAATATGCTTTTTAACCTACTTCCGCGTAGCTCGCTAATGCGAATCCTAACAAGTTTATTGTTATAGGTGTGCTGACTGGGCGGCCCGAAGAAGAGGTGTCCGGATTTCAGGGCGACATGCTACAAGAGCTATCGAAGGTGCACGAACGACCCCGGAAAGCAATGAGAAACATCGCAAAGGCTTTATGGCCAACCGATTGTCCTCCAGGAAGTATGGAGGAACTCGTTAATTTCTTGAAGGGAGCTTGGCACCGTTTTGGGCTATAGAAGATATCAGCCTGCCGAGAAGTTGCGCGGGAAGCCTGGGCCATGGTGAAAACATGGCACACAGGACTTGATCCGAATCATATGGCGCGGGTCGGACCTCGAGGATCTGATGAACAGGAAATTCGGGTCAGCCTGTTGTATGACCAAGTGAAGATAGCCGCCAAGTTTTCTCAGCAGGATTGTAACCAAGACAACCTGTTAGAGGGTCTAGAGGAGGAAGAAGTTTTTGAGTCCCATTAGCAATGTACTTTATTGACAAACTTGTCTCCAGCCAAATTTGTAAAATGATTGTCGTGGCAGACTTTCTGCTTCGACCTCCAAAAACCTTAGGTTTGGACTGTTTCCGAATACTATACCGTAGGTAAACACCATAGTATGTTCAGAAACCAGGCAGTCCGGTCATAGTTGCTTGAATTGACAAGTTGTATTCGTGGAGTTATGTTATATTACAGTTGATTGTAAGAAACATCTTCCAGAGAGAATAGTTCCGTTAAGATTTCCTTTCCCTGGGCCAGCATGCAGTTTTTGTGCATACCGAAGCTATGATGCTAAAAAATCACAGTACGTGTTATAATCTGGGGTTTTGTATTGCAACGAGCGCAGTTTGCCTTTTTCTCACCGACCTATCATTCCCTTAAGAACGCTAGCTTTCGGCTTCACCCATCTGACGTACACATCTAGATAACCCGGCTGTAACAATCGCAGAGGTGCTCCCTTTATGCCCTAGCCGAACAAGCGGGAATGTAGGGCATAAGCACATGAGCCAGGCAACCCAGCCTAGCAAAAACTTAAGTGATAAAGGTGCATATAATGGCGAAGAAAAGACATATGTGAGTAGATGGCACATATATAGCAGGAGCTTGATGCTCGAAAAATAACAATAATAATAATAAGCTTCTTGTGAAAAGAAGCCCCAGGTATTGTGGGGTATGTACATTTCAGGATGTATACCCCTCAAGTGTGCGATTTATCCGAACATGAGCCAAAAAGTCATATAAAAACGAAAAGAAGAAAGAGAAAAGAATAGAAAAAGGTAACACACAGTGGGTTCGGACTTAGGCGTAGAATCCTCGGTGTCTGGCAGCGTTCCATTGGTTCGGCTCCAAGCGATCGTCCGATGCATTACGAAGGCGATAGGCTCCTCCGGTGAGAACTTCATCAATAATGAAGGGACCCTCCCATTTGGGCTTGAGCTTGTCCTTTTTCTTCTCTGGTAGGCATAGAACGAGTTCACTAACATCGTAAGTCTTGGCCCGCACTTCTCTGGTTTGGTATCTTCGAGCTTATTGTTGGTAGAATGCTGAGCGAGCTTTTGCGATATCACACTCCTCCTCCAGACCATCTAGGTCATCTTGCCGATGGAGCTCGACTTCTTTCTCCTCGTACATGCAGACTCAAGGTGAGTCGTGGATAATGTCGCAGGGCAAGATGGCCTCTGTGCCGTACACCATAAAGAACAGTGTGTATCCAGTCGTGTGATTGGGCGTGGTCTGCGGCCCCCAGAGTATGGAGTCAAGCTCCTCAACCCAGTGTTTATCTGACTCCTGTAAGGATCTCACTAGTCTGGGTTTAGTGCCGCTCATTATCAAGCCATTAGCCCATTCGACTTGACCGTTTGTTTGAGGGTGATAGACGGAGGCATAATCGAGCTTGATGCCTAGATTAGTGCACCAGGTTTTTACTTTGTCGGCTGTGAAGTTAGAGCCGTTATCAGTGATGGTACTGTGTGGGACACCATAACGGTGTACGACACCGGATATGAAATCTATCACTGGTCCGGCTTCGGCCGTTTTAATCGGTTTGGCCTCTATCCACTTAGTGAATTTATCGACCATGACCAACAGATACTTTTTCTTGTGGCTTCCCCCTTTAAGGGGTCCGACCATGTCAAGCCCGTAGACCGCAAAGGGCCAAGTAATGGGGATTGTTTGTAGGGCGGTAGGTGGCATATGGGTTTGGTTGGCGAAAAGCTGGCATCCTACACAATGTTGGACGAGGTCTTGCACATTTTCTCGGGCCGTAGGCCCAAAAAAATCCCATTCGGAAGGCCTTACTTACAAGAGCCCGAGCTGCGACATGATGACTGCCAAGACCAGCATGGATTAAGGCCAAGAGCTGTCGCCCCTCTTCTTCGGAGATACACCTTTGAAGGACTCCGGTAGTACTTTTCTTGTAGAGCTCTCCTTCATGAACCATGTAGGCTTTCGAGCATCGGACGATGCATCGACCCTCATTCTGGTCCTCGGGGAGCTCTCGCCTATTGAGATAGGCCAGGAAGGGTTCGCTCCATGGACCGATTATTGCCATGATTGCATGGGACAATGGTGTTGGTTCGGTGACCGAGTCCCCGATGATATCAGGATTATGTTCGGCATCTGGGGTATGATCGGATCCGGACTGGCGTTGCTGCTCTCGTCCTGCCATACCACGGATGGCTTGAAGAGCCTTTCCACAAATATGTTCGGTGGGACGGGGTCACGCTTAGCCCCCATGCGAGCAAGGATGTCTGCTGCCTGATTGCTCTCTCGGGCCACGTGATGAAACTCAAGCCCCTCAAATCGAGCTGATATTTTGAGCATAGCGTTGCGGTAAGCCACCATCTTCGGATCTTTGCCATCAAAATCTCTGTTTATTTGGGATATTGCGAGGTTTGAATCCCTGCGGACCTCAAGGCATTGTATGCCCATAGAGACAGCCATCCGAAGACCATGCCATAAGGCCTCGTATTCGGCTGCATTATTAGAGTCCGTATACAGAATTTGGAGCACGTAATGGATTTTATCTCCTGTGGGGGGTGTCAGGACGATGCCAGCCCCAAGTCCGGCTAGCATTTTTGAGCCATCGAAGTACATCACCCAGTTGGAATATGTGCCGTACTCTTTAGGGAGTTCGACCTTTGTCCATTCAGCGACGAAGTCAGCCAACACATGAGATTTAATTTCTCGGCATGGTTTGTACATTATTTCAAATGGTAAGAGCTCAATAGCCGATTTGGCAATCCGGCCGGTGGCGTCCCGGTTGTTTATAATATCATTGAGTGGTACTTCTAAAGCTACCGTGATCAAGAACTCTTGAAAGTAGTGCCTCAACTTGTGGGATGCCATAAAGACTGCATATGCTATAGTCTGATAATGCGAGTATCGGGATTTGCATGGTGTAAGGACCATCGATACGTAGTTTACTGGTTTTTGGGTTGGGAATTTATGACCTTCCTCTTTTCGTTCGACGACGAGAACCGCACTCACCACCTAGTGAGTTGCCGGTATGTAGAGCAACATTGGTTCGCCGACATTTGTTGCTGCCAGGATGGGGTTGCTTGCTAGAAAAGTTTTTATTTCCTCCAGTCCGGCTATTGCAGCGTCTGTCCACACAAAGTGGTCGGTGCGTCGGAGCAGGCGATACAATGGCAATGCCTTTTCTCCTAGTTTGGAGATAAAACGGCTCAAGGAAGCCACGCACCCGGCTAGTTTTTGGACCTGCTTGAGGTCAGTTGGTGTTGCCAATTGTGACAGTGCCCAGATTTTGGTTGAGTTTGCTTCAATTCATCTATTGGAGACAATAAACCCGAGCAGTTTGCTGGCGGGAACGCTGAAAACACACTTTTCTGGATTGAGCCTTATGTCAAATGTTCGGAGGTTGTAGAATGTGAGGTGTAAGTTGTCCACCAATGATTCAACATGCTTTGTTTTGATGACTACATCATCTACATATGCCTCCATAGTCTTACCGATTTTCTTTTCCAGGCATGTTTGGATCATGCGTTGGTAAGTGGCACCGGCGTTCTTGAGCTCAAAAGGGATAGTGTTGAAGCAGAAAGGCCCATACGGGGTGACGAGTGTCGTTGCGGCTTGGTCGGATTCCTTCATCTTAATTTGATGGTATCCGGAGTATGCATCGAGGAAACACATTGAATCGTGTCCTGCGGTTGCGTCAATAATCTGGTCTATGTGAGGTAGTGGGAAGGGGTCCTTAGGGCAGGCCTTGTTAAGGTCTTTGAAATCGACACACAAGTGCCAGGATTTGTCCTTCTTTGGTACCATGACTAGGTTTCTATCCAGTCCGGATGTTTGATCTGTCTGATAAACCCGGCTTCGAGTAGCTTGGCTAGGTCCTCCCCCATAGCATGTCGCTTGCGTTCGGAAAATCACTGGAGCGTTTGCTTGACCGGCTTGTATCCCTTCAGTATGTTGAGGTTATGTTCAGCCAGCGCTCGTGGGATTCTTGGCATATCCGATGGGTGCCAGGTGAAGATGTCCCAATTTTCGCGCAAGAATGCGTGCAATACGGTGTTGACCGTCAGGTCCAGCTGTGCCCCAATAGAAGCTGTTTTCTTGGGATCAGTCGGGTAGACTTGAAATTTGACTATTTTGTCAGCTGGCTTGAAAGAGGTGGATTTAGGCCTTTTATTAAGAATTAGGTCGTCCCTATGCACTGTGGAACGCGGACCGGTGAGTTCCTTGGCCGCTAGGGCTTGGAAAGTGCCTCAAGGGCTAGGGATGCTGTTTTATTTTCGGCACGGAGTGCTATGGCCGGATCACTGGAAATAGTGATAACACCATTGGGCCCGGGCATTTTGAGCCTCATATACCCGTAATGAGGTATAGCTTGAAAGTGTGTGAATGCATCTCGTCCTAATAGAGCATGATTATCTCTTCGGACCTATAGTTTTCTGGTGTGCCGAATACCACATCTAGTTTAATTTTCCCTGAGCATCTTGCTTCCTTGCTAGGGATGATTCCCCTAATGGATGTATTACTCTGTTCAATGCTACTCCTGCCCATTTGCATTTTTAGCGTGTCCTCATAGATGAGGTTCAGCCCGCTGCCACCATCCATTAGCACTTTATTGAGCCGAAAGTCATCCATGATTGGGTTTAGGACCAAAGCGGCTGGTACCCGGACTGAGCGGGACCTTGGTTCGTCCTCGGCATTGAAAGTGATCACCGTATTGTTCCAAGGGTTTATTTTTGCTATTTGGCAGACTTCGGGGAGGTCGCGGAGCGCCCTTTTGCACCGATTATTTGATGAGAAGGTCTCGAAGACCGTGAATGCCTTGAAATTGGTGTCCTCCGAAGAGTACTTCTTTGGGGTATTGTTGGTGAGGATACCCTCGCCGCTCTTGGCCACCTGCTGGAGTATCCAACATGCCCGTAGGCTGTGTGTTGGTTTGGTATTCGACGTCATGTGTATTTGACAGGGCTTATCGAGCCATTCCTTGGAGACAGTTCTTTGTCCCGTAAAGGGCTTGGGTTTCTTGTCCATGGGATGATGAACAGGTGCCCTGCGAGGGTGCATTCTTTTTGCCCGCCCGGGAGATGGCTTAAAGGCCTGCGGTTCCCAGCGGGTTATCTGATTTTTCCAGGCGCTTTCCATTGCGCAGTACTTCTGTACTATGTGTGCCAAATCTGCAAAGTGCAGTATGCGATGGCGATTAAGGGAATTAAGGATTCCCTCATTCATGCAGTTCTTGCGAAATACTGAAATTGCATCGTCGTTGTAGCATTCTTTTATCTTGTTTTTAACAATAAGGAATCTGGCCCAAAAGTGATGGACTGTCTCCCTAGGCTACTGCCGCACAGACGTTAGGCTGCATATGTCCGGAGGGCCGGAATTGCTTGGAGAATATTTCTTGTGGTGGGTGGGCGGGCTTAAATTCGCACCCTGACCCACTGTGGAATCCGGAGTTCGAAGAATTTCTGAGGTTACCAGCCCAGTTCCATAGTGTCCGGTGAATTCTCAGGCTTAATGTCCGATTTTGTGTTCGGAGGACAGGGAGTGTCTTCCCGAGGACGGTTATCCGGTTTTTCGGGTTCGGAAATCTGAACGTAGTTTGTTCTCAACGTAGGAGAAGAGTTATTGTCAGTTTGTTCCTCCACAACCGCTACCTGATGGGTGATTGGTGGAGTTTTAATTTCTCTCTGGTCGGGTTTAAGCCCGATCCGATCATAGTCAGTTGAGACCCCCAGGGAGGCGCTGCAATCTAGCAGCTCATTCAAAGATGATAGATCTGCCGGATCCATCTTGTCGGAGTATTCGGGGCTGATACAGAGAGGATTTTCTATGACTTGGGGGGATCGCTTTCGGCTTAATGGCCGAATGGGCACCCATGGTGAAGCCGCCAAGCCGGAGGGTTTGCCCTGAAACTAGGGCTCCTCTGGAAGTGATACTGTCCTCGATGACAAGGAGAGCCATTGAGCCCTTCAACAACGACACAATGGAACTCTCAATGAAAGCACGAGTGTCGGTGTCAAAACCGGCAGCTCTCGGGTAGGGGGTCCCGAACTGTACGTCTAAGGATCGAAGGTAACAGGAGACAGGGACATGGTGTTTACCCAGGTTCGGGCCCTCTTGGTGGAGATAATACCCTAGGTCCTGCTTGATTGACTTTGATGAGTATAGGGGTTACAACAGTTGATCTACCACGAGATCATAATGGCTAACCCCTAGATGTCTAGCCTTTATGATTATGATTGCCTCTACGGACTAAACCCTCCGGTTTATATAGACACCGAAGGGGGCTAGGGTTGTAAAATGTCAGTTTACAGATAAAGGAATCTTCATATTTGCACGCCAAGCTTGCCTCCTACGCCAAGGAGAGTCCCATCCGGACACGGTGGAAAGTCTTCCGTCTTGTATCTTCATGGCCCATCAGTCCGGCCCACATCACATAGCCCGGACGCCCGAGGACCCCATAATCCAGGACTCCCTCACAAGTGTTTTCACAGGAATACAATACATATAGATGGAGTGATTGTCACAGTTTCAAACCGCCATAGTGCCACAAGTTCACTGCAGCAGCAACCGAGTAGGTCACTGCATCGCCAGCGGGGAAGGAGGGCAGCTCACCTCGCCTCTGCCCAGCGGCGCCGCCGCAGCTTCTCCCATGATTTGGCTTCTCCTACCACCCATTTGAACAGTTGCACCGGCTGCTCATGCCATTCGATAGGCATGCACATTTTTTCTCCACAGTTGACTCCGTGAATATGATCTCTGTCATTAGCCCTAGCTCGAAATCAACGCGATGCTGCTAGATGCAGACATCCCTCAACATCTCTCCCCTGAGACCGACTAGCGCCTCTGCCTTGTGTTGTGTCAGGTGCAGCTCCTTGGAACTTCCCTCTAATTGATGCGACGCTTCCTCGATCTGATTTGCCCTTGCCGCCCACCAACTGAAACGCAGCCCTGGCATGTCCTCCGGCGCCACTGATCTGTGATTCTAGAGAAATGGACCCCCTCTAAAGCACATGTGGGTTTCGCTCAAAGGCGGGAGTGCTGTGGGCCGTAGCAAGAGGGAAGCCTGCGGGATCCTGGGATCTAAGGGATTATCCACGGTGGGGTCCTCCATGGTGGGATCCGGTGGGTGAGGCGGGGCAGCGAGCCTAGGCGCTCGGAGAGCCCTACGAGGCTAAGATAAATATAGTAGTACTACTACACTCCGTCCATATTTAAATACAAAGGCCACCAACAGTAGCCCTGGCATAAATTGATCATGCTTCTTGCGTCCTGGTTTATTGGCCCCCTTTTTTGTGCAACTTTTTATGACATGCATAAATATTATTTTACTTAAAAATATGGTCAAAAATTGGCACAAAATACAAAGGAGACCAATGGAAGTAGCAACCCATGATTTAACTACTCGCATGCACACAGTTGAGTAGTAATGTCTTTCTTCCTCCCTCACGTCCACTCAATTTGCATGCGATATATTAGTTGACCATCAATGAAGTGAAGGACTTTACACGCATCAAATTATCACATGGGGTGGATCTTCATACAAATATGCGTTCCCCCCTGTACCCGTGTGTGCGTGCGAGAGGAATGAGTGCTTGCGTGGCGTGCGTGAACATCTTTGCTTCGTGCATGTGCTGCCAGTGTGCCTCAGAGAGGACGAGTACATTGTGCTGGAACCAGCAGCACGTCACTATGATCAATCCACACAAGTAGGTCGTGACAACGCCTCCACATGTGGCACGTGGCTTCATGAACTGGAAGAGAGACACCGTGTAGCGTGCCATTGGAATTCTAATTTACGTGTTTTGCACATACTCGAAGTACTAGTAAGGTTCACGTGCATTGCATGCATCAGATTTGGCAAAAAATTATGAATAAATACCCCACTATAGCATGTAAGATTTGAGTCATATATGCATCATGTAGACGTTTGTTTAATTCTTATAGTTTCTTATTATTCAAAATCAATTACTTTTTATAGAAAAGCTAGGGCCTCTTTGATTCATAGGATTTCCAAAACGCGGGAATAGGAAAAACATGGGATTAGAGTGGAATGTCGTCTTGAATCCTACAGGATTGTACGAGTGTTTGATTGTGCACACAATAAACATAGGATTCTTTCAAAGAGGTTTGAGTGGATGGAATGTTTCCTATGAAGTCTAGTGCAAAGGAATCCTATGGAAAAATACCTATGGTTTACAATCCTACGAATCAAACAACCAAGATAGGAAAAATTCCTAAGGATTATAATCCTCCAAAATTCCTTTGAGAATCCGTTGAATCAAATAAGCCCTTAATCTATTTTATGATTCATGGAATTGTGCATTGTAAAGCATAAAGTAAAAACAAATAATGGCAATTCAACTAGAAAACAAGTTTGGGAAGTTATGATACGAAAGATTCTAGTTCAACCATGGAGTCTGCTAGATTGTACATGTGGAAAAATCAGTGGGGGCTAGAAGATGGTGCGAGGGGCCAAGTGGAGGGAGACTACGAAGGAGTGCACAAGTGCGTGATCGATATTTAAAGAGAGGGGGCGAGAACGTGCGGTGTTGCGCACAGTGGCAGAGTCATGAAAAATAAATGAGCTAGGGGCAAGCATTGCTAATCCTTTACAAGGAGGGCCAATTCATCAACTTAAACCATTTTACCAGAAATTGTCTAATGATCACATTCATATTAGCCTCAATATATAGTGATGTTAGGGGGGCAGGGCTCTTGCCGCCCCCTGTCTTCGCCACTGTGCGCGCGTCTAACAGATGAAGTGGAAGGCATGGATGATGAGATGGGGATGTTGGATATATAATTAATGTGGGTGTATTAGCTATGTAATCCTATATAGAGAGGTATAGATTGATCGATGTGTACGTTGGAAAGAGGGTGAGACCTCACTAGATATATAGATTGATTGGTTTGTGTGGAAAATTGGGAAAGACCTAGCTATATATACGCACACATAGAGGAACATCAATTGTTGCTCATGCACGTGAGAGATAAAGAATGCCCGATATGATGAAGAGGGGGAGGTGTGTGTGTGTGTGTGCATGCATGGGTGACCGACGTGAAGAAAAAGATTGCATGTGTGCGATGGATAATGCCGAGTGGTAGTGTGTGTGCATGCATGCACGAGAGAGAGTTAGTGGTACAATTATAAAGAGAAGACGCCTGTGTGGGTGTAAAAGACTAGGTGAGGTCATAATCAATGTAAAGTTGAATTCAGATATTTGAATAGGAGATCATGATCTTTAAAACCCATGCATGCATGAATATAACTGAGATATGTGCGGTGTGGTTTGGAAAGGAGCATGTTGTACTATATACACATTGAACAAGGTCAGACTAATTTGAATTTGAGATATCGATGGCAGACATCGTTTGGCCACATTGCATCCGTGCATGGACACACTATTCTAATTGGAGATGATGGGTGGCTTTCGCATCACATATCTATATCTATACCCACATATATTATATTTTATATTTTTTATATAGTGTGCGGATAACTTTAACTTTGAAAGATGGTCGTTGGATGAAGCCAATCCGATGGTGCAGAGATGGCAAATTCGAGCACTACTGGCCGTTGGATATCATCTAGATTCCACCAGATTTTGCCACATGTACAATCTAGAAGACTCCATGGTTGAACTTAAGCCTAATGCACAAACCTCAAAACACAAGCACTTCTTCTTTGTTCTAGAATCTTCCGTATCAGAATTGCCTAAATGTTTTTCTACATGATTTGCCATTATTTGTTTTTACTTTATGCTTTAGAACGCACAATTCCATGAATCTTAAAATGGATTAGATTTCTTATAAAAACTAGATGATTTTGAATGAAATGAACTATAAGAATTAAATGAACATCTACATCTTGCATATATGACTCAAAGATTACATGCTATAATGTGGTATTTATTCATAATTTGGTTGCCGAATCTCATGCGTGTAATGCACGTGTACCTTACTAGTCTAAATGGTGTTTGTGTGTGTGTGTTGTGCGTGTTAAACACATAGTACGTAGTATCATACATGGTTTAGATTCCGAACATCTAGCTAGAGCATACATGTACTATAATTTGAATTCAACATAAAATGGATACATATATTTGAATTTGAGATCGTATGTACATGTAGTTCGCATTTATATTGGAATTTACTTCTCCTATATTCATGTCATGTGTTGTGAAGATAATATTTAGATGGTTGTATAACTAACCCAAATACAATACCATTCAAACAGGGAAAATGTACTCAAATTTAGTCCATATGTTAGACAACACACATTGTTTTTTTATTGTTGTGGGGAGTGCAAATTGTTTTGGTACTGTACACATTATATTTGTTGTCCCGCTTTTTAAGTTTTTTTGTTGTTGTATTTGAATGCATTTCTAGTAATATAGTAAAAAGGGACATGGCTCTCTCTAGTGATGAGGTGCGAATTGTCTTTTTTTGTACATGCTCGTTCTCTCGAAATTTCAAGCTGTGCCTTGTTATGCCGAAATTTCAAGCTAGCATCTCTGTCTATTGTGCTATGAAACTCCCGCCTCTTCAACCCTCGCCTTGTTACCCTGAAATATTTAAGATATATCTTTGTCTCATTGTGCTCCGAAAACTCCCTCCATCTCAACCCGCGCCTTGCTATCCCAAATTTACAACACGCGCGGAAACTCCCACCTCCTGCAAAATCCCGACAAGCGATATGCCCGTGATACCCCTGAACCGAAAGAACTGCCTAGCTCAAATCGGTGGGGGTACTTTTGTAACTTACCCCATATTTCAGAAAAGCACGTCCCTAAGCCATGGTTCCCCACTCCCATCCCATCTGCCGACCCATTCGTACACCGAGGACGCAAAAACAAAAACCTGCGAAGCCCCACACCCTCCTTCGTCCACCACCTAGCCGGAGCCTCTTCCCCGACGACGTCATCCATAGCAACACCTCAACGTTCCTCATCCACCATACCGGATGAGGATCCGTCGTCGATCTCGTCATCCCGCTGGTTCAGCCACCCATCCTCCACCTCCAAGGAGCTTCCCCGACGTTCCCCTCGTCTTTCATGCCACCTCCATTCCCACACCGCCGTCTTCACCTGCACCACTAGAAGAGCAGCATCATCACCGTTTCCTTGGATGAAGCTAAGCCCTAATCAGCGCCACCAAAGAGGTTGTACACTAATCACCGCATTTTCTTCTTGATTTGATCTCACGGTGCTGCCGGCGCTCGGTCTCGAGGCGACATAGCGCGGCTCCATCCACGGCGGCGTCGGCGGCCACTTCCTCTACGACGTCGCTCCCTCGGCGGTGACGTCCACATCAGTAGGAGCTACTGCTTTAGCTCTCACTCATGCTGCTGCCCTGCTCTTGCTCTCGGTCCCCTGCCTGGTCTGCTCTTGCTATTGCTCTTGCTCATGCTGCTGCTCTCGCTCTTGCTCTTACTTGCGATGCTGCTCTGATTTAGCTACACTTCAGTCGACTGAATCGACTTTTGTGTCAATCAATTTTCTGGGGGTCGGGGGGCTCGCTGGAGTTAAGGAAGCACTAGTCGTAGCGGGGAGGGGGGCTCGCCGGAGTGGTACCCCACTATCACTCTTAGGGTTTAGGGTGGGGCGGTGGCGTGGGGCTCGCCGGAGAAAAAGCTTGGCACGGGGGACCTAGAAGGATGGCCAGGGCGGTGGCAGACCGACGGTGGGGAGTGGTTTCGGGGCGGGCGGGGCGGCTAGGAGCGGCGGTTTGGCCAGTGGTGGCTAGCGGCTCAGGGGGGTGGAGGTTGAAGATGAACTGCAGGCCCTTGATTTCGTATCCAACGGCTGGAAAATCGACTGACCAGAGATGAAAAAGTCAGTCGACTGACATGTAGCCTCACCCTGATGCTGGTACACGACCAGCTGCCCCGGCTCTCGCACGCGCTGCTGCTCCGGGCGCTGCTGCTGCTACTGCTTTTCTACTACTAGTGCATTGAGTTTTGATAGTAAAATTCAGTTTCGACAGTTAACTTCAGTTTCAATAGTTAAATTCAGTTTTGATAGTTAAGTTCAGAGATGAGCTGCTGATGTATTTTACATATAGCACTTTGTGGTTATGTATTTTACGTCATCTATTGGAGACGCTATTAGAATTCCACTCAGGTTAACATTGCCTCTCTTGTCCTGCTTCAGCCTCGGTGTTGTACAACTCGTCGGAGCTGCTCCAACGATGAAATCCTCCATCACAGTGGAGCAGTAACCCAGACTCCATCTCCAGACGCCTAAGATCTTCTTCCCCTCCTCCGACAGCCTAGTCAGCTGGAGCATCCTCACCGACCAACCCAATCGCACTGAGATTGACATGGCTTCACCAAAGAGGTTGTCAACTTGTTGCATCTCTTTTTTACTCTACATGTTATATATATTGTCCATTGAGCACACATAATAACATGAATTACGATTAGTTTCTCCTATTTGACAAGTAGTGAGGTACCAGGCAACTTAGCTATCTGTGATGGACTCTCTTGAACGCCATCATTATTTATCTCTGCGCGTTTGAGCTATGCATTTGTCGATGGGCCTGGGAGTTGAGCTAGTAGGGCAGTGGCCTGGGTCCAAAGTAGTAGAAGTAGCACAAAAACATTTTTTGAGTGTAGGCTTTTCCTTGCTCAAGCCTTCCTACTAGAATTGCAAGTGCTTGAAAGGAAAAGTGAAGGAAAAACATAGGAATTGGAAAGTTTCCTATGGTACTACTGTTCATGCATTTGCTTCAAAGGAATGAAGCAAAGGAAAACTATAGGATTTGTTCCTTTAGTGTCTGCTTGAAAGAAAAATCGTAAGAATTTTAATATCCACTTGTCCTCCTTTTCAAATTCGTATTCATGAAGCATAAGACTAAGAGATAGTAGCATAATAGCATTATAACCGTACATTTTCTTGTGGTTTGACTTAATCTCACCATGCTTCTTTGCATCCTGTGATCTTCCAAATCTTGTGAACAAACACCCCGATTGGCACAAATCATGTGTTTTTAAATTTTCTGCGCGTGTATTCCTATCCTATTCCTATGTATTTCCTATCCCTGCATTGTTAGAATCCTCAAATTCAAGCAAGCCCTTACACAATTACTTCTGTTACAGATATGTGTCAAAGAAAACCTTGTGTGGTTTGTCCCGCTCCTGCTGCACTCTGTTAAACCCCAGCTCAGGTGCTCCAACAACGGAAGGGTTCACCACAGCAAGGATCCGCTCTCCAAACAGTCTTTCGCCGCCTCAGATCTTCTTCCCTGCCGTCGGGAGCCAGGAAAAATGCATTACCATCATCAACTGAGCAGATTACCTTGAGGACTACACGGGTCCGCAAGAGAGGTCGCACTCTCCCGTGTCTGCTTACGTTATGCATCGCTTAATATGATGACATGCTACTTTATCGTCATGTTCACCTATTAGACTCCGAGTCAGGTCCCAACTAATGCTGAAACTTGAGTTTTTAAATGATTGTGGGGTACATATTGGGGTAGCAATCAGTACTATCTATCTACTATATGGTTAATCTCGCGTGTTGTAACACCCACAATGCGGCTATATCTCCCACATGTCGGGGCACGACTTAGAGGCATAGCCGCATGGTAGTTTAGTCGCAAGTGGGGTAATTGATACGTCTCCAACCTATCTATAATTTTTGATTGCTCCATGCTATATTATCTACTGTTTTGGACTATATTGGGCTTTATTTTCCACTTTTGTATTATTTTTGGGACTAACCTATTAACTGGAGGCCCAGCCCAGAATTGCTATTTTTTGTCTATTTCAGTGTTTCGGAGAAACGGAATATCAAACGGAGTCCAAACGGAATGAAACCTTAGGAACGTGATTTTCTCATCAGATAAGATCCAGGAGACTTGGACCCTCTGTCAAGAAAGCCACAAGGCAGTCACAAGGGTGGAGGGCGCGCCCCCCCTGCCTCGTGGGCCCCTCAAAGCTCCACCAACATACTTCTTCCTCCTATATATACCTACGTACCCCCAAACGATCGGGGACAGAGCCAAAAACCTAATTCCACCACCGCAACTTTCTGTATCCACGAGATCCCATCTTGGGGCCTGTTCCGGAGCTCCGCCGGAAGGGGCATCGATCATGGAGGGCTTCTACATCATCATCCAAGCCCCTCTGATGAAGTGTGAGTAGTTTATTTCAGACCTATGGGTCCATAGTTAGTAGCTAGATGGCTTCTTCTCTCTTTTTGGATCTCAATACAATGTTCTCCCCCTCTCTCGTGGAGATCTATTCGATGTAATCTTCTTTTTGCGGTGTGTTTGTTGAGACCGATGAATTGTGGGTTTATGATCAAGTCTATCTATGAATAATATTTGAATCTTCTCTGAATTCTTTTATGTATGATTGGTTACCTTTGCAAGTCTCTTTGCATTATCAGTTTGGTTTGGCCTACTAGATTGGTTGTTCTTGCCATGGGAGAAGTGCTTAGCTTTGGGTTCGATCTTGCGGTGTCCTTTCCCAGTGACAGAAGGGGCAGCAAGGCACGTATTGTATTGTTGCCATCAAGGATAACAAGATGGGGTTTTTATCATATTGCATGAAACTATCCCTCTACATCATGTCATCTTGCTTAAGGCGTTACTTTGTTTTTAACTTAATACTCTAGATGCATGCTGGATAGTGGTCGATGAGTGGAGTAATAGTAGTAGATGCAGACAGGAGTCGGTCTACTTGTCTCGGACGTGATGCCTATATACATGATCATACCTAGATATTCTCATAACTATGCTCAATTCTGTCAATTGCTCAACAGTAATTTGTGCACCCACCGTAGAATACTTATGCTCTTGAGAGAAGCCACTAGTGAAACCTATGGCCCCCGGGTCTCTTTCTCATTATATCAATCTCCATCAATTTATTATTGCTTTTCTTTTACTTTTCTTTTACCTTTTACTTTGCATCTCTATACTAAAAAATACCAAAAATATTATTTATCATCTCTACCAGATCTCACTTTCGTAAGTGACCGTGAAGGGATTGACAACCCCTAAGCGTGTTGGTTGCGTTGAGCTATTGTTTTTGTGTAGGTACGAGGGACTCATGCGTAGCCTCCTACTGGATTGATACCTTGGTTCTCAAAAACTGTGCGAAATACTTACGCTACTTTGCTGCATCATCCTCTCCTCTTCGAGGAAATCCAACGCAGTGCTCAAGAGGTAGCAAGAAGAATTTCTGGCGCCGTTGCCGGGGAGTCTGCGCAAAAGTCAACATACCAAGTACCCATCACAATCCTTATCTCCCGCATTACGTTATTTGCCATTTGCCTCTCGTTTTCCTCTCCCCCACTTCACCCTTGCCGTTTTATTCGCCCTCTCTCTTTCTCTCTATCCTTCCTCTCTCTATTTGCCTCTTTTGCCTGTTTGCTTTTTGTTTGCTCGTGTGTTGGATTACTTGCTTGTTGCGATGGCTCAAGATAATACTAAATTGTGTGACTTCACCAATACCAACAATAATGATTTCCTTAGCACTCCGATTGCTCCTCTTACTGATGCTGAATCTTGTGAAATTAATGCTGCTTAGCTGAATCTTGTCATGAAAGATCCGTTCTCCGGCCTTCCTAGTGAAGATGCCGCTACCCATCTTAATAGCTTCGTTGATTTGTGTGACATGCAAAAGAATAAAGATGTCGATAATGATATTGTTAAATTGAAGCTATTTCCTTTTTCGCTTAGAGATCATGCTAAAGCTTGGTTTTCATCTTTGCCTAAAAATAGTATTGATTCATGGAACAAGTGCAAAGATGCTTTTATCTCTAAGTATTTTCCTCCCGCTAAGATCATCTCTCTTAGAAACGATATTATGAATTTTAAGCAACTTGATCATGAACATGTTGCACAAGCTTGGGAGAGAATGAAATTAATGATACGTAATTGCCCTACTCATGGTTTGAATTTGTGAATGATTATAGAAAAAATTTATGCCGGATTGAATTTTGCTTCTAGAAATCTTTTAGATTCGGCTGCGGGAGGCACTTTTATGGAAATCACTTTAGGAGATGCTACTAAACTCCTAGATAATATTATGGTTAATTATTCTCAATGGCATACTGAAAGATCTACTAATAAAAAGGTGCATGCGATAGAAGAAATTAATGTTTTGAGTGGAAAGATGGATGAACTTATGAAATTATTTGCTAATAAGAGTGTTTCTTCTGATCCTAATAATATGGCCTTGTCTACTTTGATTGAGAATAACAATGAATCTATGGATGGGAATTGTGTTGGTAGGAACAATTTTGGTAACAACGCGTATAGAGGAAATTTCAATCCTAGGTCTTATCCTAGTAATCCCCCTAATAATTATGGTAATTCCTACAACAATTCTTATGGAAATTATAATAAGATGCCCTCTGATTTTGAATCTAATATTAAATAATTTATTTCTTTGCAAAAGAATTTTAATGCTATGATTGAAGAAAAATTTCTTAAGATTGATGATTTGGCTAGGAACGTTGATAGAATTTATCTTGATGTTGATTCTTTAAAGCTTAGATCTATTCCTCCTAAGCATGATATCAATGAGTCTCTCAAAGCCATGAGAATTTCCATTTATGAGTGCAAGGAAAGAACCGCTAGGACGTGTGCTATGAAAGATGCCTTTATTAAAGCGTGTTCTTCTAGTTCCTATGAAAATAATTATGAAGATCTAAAAGTTATTTATGTGTCCCATATTAAATCTTTGTTTTGCAATATTAATCTTGATAATGATGGGACTGAATATTATCCACCTTTACCTAGAAGGCGTTCTAAAAATTCGGAGTATTTAGATCTTGATGGTGAAATTGATAAAAGTGGGATTAAAAGAAATAAAACCCTAGATGATGCTAAACCCACTATATTAGATTTCAAGGAATTTATTTATGAAAATTGCTCTTTTATTGATTGTATTTCCTTGTTGCAATCCTTGCTAAAATCTCCTCATGCTTATAGTCAAAATAAAGCCTTTACTGAACACATCGTTGATGCCTTGATGCAATCTTATGAAGAAAAACTTGAGTTGGAAGTTTCTATCCCTAATAAACTTTATGATGAGTGGGAACCTACTATTAAAATTAAAATTAAAGATTGTGAGTTTTATGCTTTGTGTGATTTGGGTGCTAGTGTCTCTACTATTCCCAAAACTTTGTGTGATTTGCTAGATTTCCGTGATTTTGAAGATTGCTCTCTAAACTTGCATATTGCGGATTCCACTATTAAGAAACCTATGGGAAGAATTAATGATGTTCTTATTGTTTCAAATAGGAATTATGTGCCTGTACATTTTATCGTTCTTGATATAGATTGCAATCCTTCTTGCCCTATTATTCTCGGTAGACCTTTCCTTAGAACAGCTGGTGCAATTATTGATATGAAGGAAGGGAATATTAGATTTAAATTTCCATTAAAAAAGTGCATGGAAAACTTCCCTAGAAAGAAAATAAAATTACCATATTAATCTATCATGAGATCCACTTATGGATTTCCTACCAAAGATGGCAATACCTAGATCTATCATTGCTTGTTATGCCTAGCTAGGGGCGTTAAACAATAGCGCTTGTTGGGAGGCAACCCAATTTTATTTTTATTCCTTGATTTTTTCTCCTGTTTAGTAATAAATAATTTATTTAGCCTCTGTTTTGGTTGTGTTTTTTTGTGTTTAATTAGTTTTTGTGCCAAGTAGAACCGTTGGGAAGACTTGGGGAAAGTCTTGTTGAACTTGCTGTAAAAAACAGAAACTTTAGCGCTCACGAGAACTGCTGTCATTTTTATTTGGAAAGTGCTATTTAGTTAATTCTTTTTGAAGATGATTAATAGATAAATTCCTCACGTCCAGCAATTTATTTTAGAATTTTTGGGGTTCCAGATCTGGCTCTATCTACAGATTACTACAGACTGTTTTGTTTTTGATAGATTCTGTTTTTCGTGTGTTGTTTGCTTATTTTGATGAATCTATGGCTAGTAAAATAGTTTATAATCCATAGATAAGTTGGAATACAGTAGGTTTAACACCAATATAAATAAAGAATGAGTTCATTATAGTACCTTGAAGTGGTCTTTTGTTTTCTTTCGCAGCTCACGAGATTTTCTACTTTAAGTTTTGTGTTGTGAAGTTTTCATGTTTTGGGTAAAGATTTGATGGATTATGGAACAAGGAGTGGCAAGAGCCTAAGCTTGGGTATGCCCATGGCACCCCGAAGATAATCTAATGACACCTAAAAGCCAAAGCTTGGGGATGCCCCGGAAGGCATCCCCTCTTTCGTCTACTTATATCGGTAACTTTACTTGGAGCTATATTTTTATTCACCACATGATATGTGTTTTGCTTGGAGCGTCTTTTATGATTTGAGTCTTTGCTTGTTAGTCTACCACAATCATCCTTGCCGTACACACCTTTTGAGAGAGCCATACATGATTTGGAATTTGATAGAATACTCTATGCGCTTCACTTATATCTTTTGAGCTTTATAGTTTTGCTCTAGTGCTTCACTTATATCTTTTAGAGCACGGTGGTGGATTTGTTTTATAGAAACTATTGATCTCTCATGCTTCACTTAGATTATTTTGAGAGTCTTATTAGCATGTTAATTTTCTTAATAATAAATATGCTTGGTGTTCAAGATTTGTAAAACTTTCTTTTGAGTGCGTTGAATACTAAGAAAAAAATTGATGCTTGATAATTGTTTTGAGATATGAAGATGGTGATATTAGAGTCATGCTAGTTGAGTAGTTTTGAAACTAAGAAATACTTGTGTTGAAGTTTGCAAGTCCCATAGCATGCACGTATGGTAAACGTTATGCAACAAATTTGAAACATGAGGTGTTATTTGATTGTCTTATGAGTGGCGGCCGGGGACGAGCGATGGTCTTTTCCTACCAATCTATCCCCCTAGGAGCATGCGCGTAGTACCGAGGTTTTTGATGAGTTGTAGATTTTTGCAATAAGTATGTGAGTTCTTTATGACTAATGTTGAGTCCATGGATTATACGCACTCTCACCCTTCCATCCTTGCTAGCCTCTTCGGTACCGTGCATTGCCCTTTCTCACATTGAGAGTTGGCGCAAACTTCGCCGGTGCATCCAAACCCCGTGATATGATACGCTCTTTCACACATGAACCTCCTTATATCTTCCTCAAAACAAAAACCATACCTACCTATGATGGCATTTCCATAGCCATTCCGAGATATATTGCCATGCAACTTTCCATCATTCCGTTCATCATGACACATTCATCATTGTCATATTGCTTAGCATGATCATGTAGTTGACATAGTATTTGTGGCAAAGCCACCGTTCATAATTCTTTCATACATGTCACTCTTGGTTCATTGCATATCCCGGTACACCGCCGGAGGCATTCATATAGAGTCATCTTTGTTCTAGTATCGAGTTGTAATCATTGAGTTGTAAATAAATAGAAGTGTGATGATCATCATTATTAGAGCATTGTCCCAAGTGAGGAATAAAAAAAGGCCATAAAAAAGAGAAGGCCCAAAAAAATAGAAATGCCATAAAAAAGAGAAGGGCCAAAAAATGAGAGAAAAAGAGAGAAGGGACAATGTTACTATCCTTTTACCACACTTGTGCTTCAAAGTAGCACCATGATCTTCATAGTAGAGAGTCTCTCATGTTATCACTTTCATAACTAGTGGGAATTTTTCATTATAGAACTTGGCTTGTATATTCCAACAATGGGCCTCCTCAAGTGCCCTAGGTCTCCGTGAGCAAGCAAGTTGAATGCACAACCACTAGTTTCTTTTGTTGAGCTTTCATACATTTATAGCTCTAGTGCATCTAGGCCTGGGCGTTCGGTAGAAACCAAAATTTCGGCTTCTACTGTTCGGTTTTTTTATTAATTCGGTTAGCCAGAGTGAAAACCGAAATAGACATAAAAATTAAACTAACCGAAAGTTCGGTTAACCGATAGTTTCGGTTCAGTTTTCGCTTTTAACCGAATTAGAGATCACGTACATAAAACATACTTTTACGGCATGCACTGAACAATTAACTGTAGAAACAGTAAACTGTTGTGTGCATTGTACCTGTCGTACCCTGCCTTCTTATGTAGGCAAGCTCACGGTCTCATCCCAAGTAGCTAGGCGAGGTGGGATAATTCCAAATGAAGTGACATGCTGTGCTAGCTGGGAGAAACTATTAAAAAGTGTGGGCCGTGGGTAGTTGCATGTACGTGGAAGGCCCAAGAGAGATACAAGCTGTCTGACTCCGCACATGCGGGCACGCGCACTCGCACTCCGCTCAAAAAAATGCGGCCACACGCACTCGCGCACTACTTGGGCGCTAGGATTTTGTGCGTGCCATCAGCTTACTTCGGTTTCTCTTTCGGTTAACGGTGTAAAACCGAACTGTATGAATTAAATTCGGTTAGTATTATTGAAAACCGAATTTTACTGTAGCATCAACAAAAACCGAAAATTCGGTTTTTCGGTTTCGGCATCGGTTCGGTCTTCGGTTCATCGGTTTTTATGCCCACCCCTAAGTGCATCCGTTGCATGGCAATCCCTACTCCTTGCATTCACATCAATCGGTGGGCATCTCCATAGCCCAATGATTAGCCTCGTTGATGTGAGACTTTCTCCTTTTTTGTCTTCTCCACATAACCCCCCTCATTATATTCTATTTCACCCATAGTGCTATGTCCATGGCTCGCGCTCATATATTGCGTGAAAGTTTATAGGTTTGTGATTACTAAAGTATGAAACAATTTCTTGGCTTGTCATCGAGGTTGTGCATGATGAGAGCACTCTTGTGTGATGAAAATGAAACATTACTAAACTATATGATTTTGTAGGGATGAACTTTCTTTGGCCATGTTATTTTGAGAAGACATAATTGCTTAGTTAGTATGCTTGAAGTATTATCATTTTTATGTCAATATGAACTTTTGCCTTGAATCTTTCGGATCTGAATATTCATACCACAATTAAGAAGAATTACATTAAAATTATGCCAAGTAGCACTCCGCATCAAAAATTCTGTTTTTATCATTTACCTACTCGAGGATGAGCAGGAATTATGCTTGGGGATGCTTGATACGTCTGCAACGTATCTATAATTTTTGATTGCTCCATGCTATATTATCTACTATTTTGGACTATATTGGGCTTTATTTTCCACTTTTATATTATTTTTGGGACTAACCTATTAACCGGAGGCCCAACCCAGAATTGCTGTTTTTTTGCCTATTTCAGTGTTTCGGAGAAACAGAATATCAAACGGAATGAAACCTTCGGAAACGTGATTTTCTGATCAGATAAGATCCAGGAGACTTGGACCCTCCGTCAAGAAAGCCATGAGGCGGTCACGAGGGTGGAGGGCGCCCCCCTAGGGCGCGCCCCCTGCCTTGTGGGCCCCTCAAAGCTCCATCGACGTACTTCTTCCTCCTATATATACCTACGTACCCCCAAACGATCGGGGAGGGAGCCAAAAACCTAATTCCACCACCGCAACTTTCTGTATCCACGAGATCCCATCTTGGGGCCTGTTCCGGAGCTCCGTCGGAAGGGGCATCGATCATGGAGGGCTTCTACATCATCATCCAAGCCCCTCCGATGAAGTGTGAGTAGTTTATTTCAGACCTACGGGGCCATAGTTAGTAGCTAGATGGCTTCTTCTCTCTTTTTGGATCTCAATACAATGTTCTCCCCCTCTCTCGTGGATATCTATTCGATGTAATCTTCTTTTTGCGGTGTGTTTGTTGAGACCGATGAATTGTGGGTTTATGATCAAGTCTATCTATGAATAATACTTGAATCTTCTCTGAATTCTTTTATGTATGATTGGTTATCTTTGCAAGTCTCTTCGAATTATCAGTTTGGTTTGGCCTACTAGATTGGTTGTTCTTGCCTTGGGAGAAGTGCTTAGCTTTGGGTTCGATCTTGCGGTGTCCTTTCCCAGTGACAGAAGGGGCAGCAATGCACCTATTGTACTGTTGCCATCGAGGATAACAAGATGGGGTTTTTATCATATTGCATGAAACTATCCCTCTACATCATGTCATCTTGCTTAAGGCGTTACTCTATTTTTAACTTAATACTCTAGATGCATGCTGGATAGCGGTCGATGAGTGGAGTAATAGTAGTAGATGCAGCCAGGAGTCAGTCTACTTGTCTCGGACGTGATGCCTATATACATGATCATACCTAGATATTCTCATAACTATGCTCAATTCTGTCAATTTCTCAACAGTAATTTGTTCACCCACCATAGAATACTTATGCTCTTGAGAGAAGCCACTAGTGAAACCTATGTCCCCCGGGTCTCTTTCTCATCATATAAATCTCCATCACTTTATTATTGCTTTGCTTTTACTTTGCTTTTACCTTTTACTTTGCATCTCTATACCAAAAAATACCAAAAATATTATTTATCATCTCTATCAGATCTCACTTTCGTAAGTGACCGTGAAGGGATTGACAACCCCTAAGCGCGTTGGTTGCGTTGAGCTATTGTTTTTGTGTAGGTATGAGGGACTCGCGCGTAGCCTCCTACTGGATTGATACCTTGGTTCTCAAAAACTGAGGGAAATACTTACGCTACTTTGCTGCATCATCCTCTCCTCTTCGGGGAAATCCAACGCAGTGCTCAAGAGGTAGCAGTAATCTTCACACAATCCCATGTACTAAATAAAGAGTTGGCTTACAATCGCCACTTCACACAATACATAAATAAATCATACATCAACCAAAGTACAATCAAGGTCCGACTATGGAACCAAAATAAAAGAATAAAACCCCAAATGCAAGATCCCCGATCGTCCCAAGTGTGCTCCACTACCGATCAACCGGAAAAGGCACAAAACAACGATCAAGATCTTCATCAAGCTCCCACTTGAGCTCGGTTTGCATCACCTGCACTGATATCATCGACACCTGCAACTGTTTGGAAGTATCTGTGAGTCACGAGGACTCAACAATCTCACACCCGCGAGATCAAGAGTATTTAAGCTTATGGGTAGGAAAGGGGTAGTAAGGTGGAGCTGCAGCAAGAAATAAGCACATATGGTGGCTAACTTACGCAAATAAGAGCGAGAAGAGAAGCAACGCAACGGTCGTGAACTAGAAGTGATCAAGAGTGATCCTGAAACTACTTACGTTCAAGCATAACACAATAACCGTGTTATCTTCCCGGACTCCGTCGAGAAGAGACCATCACGGCTACACACGCAGTTGATTCATTTTAAGTAAGTTAAGTGTCAAGTTCTCTACAACCGGATATTAAAAAAATCCCATCTGCCACATAACCATGGTCACGGCTCTCGGAAGTTTATACCCTGCAGGGGTGTCCCAACTTAGCCCATCACAATCTCTCACGGTCAACGAATGATATTCCTTTTCTCGGGAAGACCCGATCAGTCTCGGAATCCCGGTTACAAGACATTTTGACAATGGTAAAACAAGACCAGCAAAGCTGCCCGATGTGCCGACAATCCCGATAGGAGCTGTACATATCTCGTTCTCAGGGCAACACCAGATAGGTCACGCTACGAGTAAAACCAGCCCTCAAGTTTCCCCAAGGTGGCCCCGCAGGCTGCCCGTTTC
>NC_041386.1:240509012-240530158 GCF_002162155.2 Triticum dicoccoides | reverse complement strand
AGATGACCCTCGGGCTCGTGAAAAGCCAAGGGAAAGTTATAGGTTGTTAGGCAAAAGAAAACTGTCAAGGGGTTTTATTCAAAGCAAACTGTCAAGGGGTTCCCATAACACCCAACCGCGGAAGGAACAGAAAATCAAGGAACATAACACCGGTATGACGGAAACTAGGGCGGCAAGAGTGGAACAAAACACCAGGCATAAGGCCGAGCCTTCCACCCTTTACCAAGTATATAGATGCATTAATTATAAATAATAGATATTGTGATATCCCAACATATCCATGTTCCAAATACGGAACAAACTTCAACTTCAACTTCACCTGCAACTAGCAACGCTATAAGAGGAGCTGAGCAAAAGCGATAACATAGCCAAACAATGGTTTGCTAGAAAGGTGGGCTAGAGGCTTGACATGGCAATATGGGAGGCATGATATAACAAGTGGTAGGTAGCCCGAAATAGCGATAGAACGAACAACTAGCAAGCAAAGATAGAAGTGATATCGAGGGTATGGTCATCTTGCCTGAAATCCCGCAAGAAAGAAGAACGAGTCCATGAAGAAGACAAACGGACATAGTCGAACGAATCCTCACAACTCTGGAACGGAACCGAACCTAACGAGAGAAGCAACCCAGAAAGAAGCAAACAACATAGTAAACAACCATCACATAAACATGACATGATGCACAACCAAGTATGATGCGTGTCCAGTTTAAAGAGGCATGGCATGGCAAAGTGCACAAACAATACTACAAATTAAGTGGAGCTCAATATGCAACGAGTTGCATATTGACAAAACACCACATTCGATTATTAGTTCTCTCCCATTTAATCTACTCAACAAAAAATTAAATATTGGTTAACATGGCAAGAGGTGAAACATAAGTAAATTAACTATTTAGGAAATTTTAAATGATGCTGGAAATAACAAAAATAATTTCAGAAAAATCCCCATATGCATTTAGCAGTTTAAGGCAAACAACAATTTTAAATGTTTTAAATGTTGTTATCATGATGCGGATGACATTTGCAAGTTTTATGCAATATTTATGAAAATGTTGATAAGAGCATGATGAGAGCATTTGTCACCGTGGTAGAAAGAAAGGGGTGCCACGGCGACAATAACAAAAATGATGCCACGACAACATTGTTGTTCCGGTAACTCGATTGAAATACCGGTGCAAAAGAAAGTGTGACGGGAGCGTGTCATGAAAGATGGTGGGGTGATCCCGGTAACCGGGTTCCCCATGTGTCGACGACAAGGTAAACGAGGGCACTTAGGACACGGTGCAAACAAAAGGGTTTATCTCGTACATCGCAAGCATTCATCCACGGGGTCATCGGCTCGGCGGTTATACCTTCGAAGTGCGCGATTCAGGACGGTTCGGGTTCGAAGGGATGTAGACAGAAGTAGTTGTACAATTCGTCCACGGCGAGGGTAGTGGAAGTAGTGGCACACGACGACGGTAGAGGTACTCGCGATAGTCGTACACGAGTCTTGTGACCCACGGTTCTTCGGGCAATGGTAGTTGTACACGGTTCATAGACGTTCATCGTCATGGTGAGGAACTTGACGAAACCCAAGGCGACGGTAGTTATACATGGTCCACGAGTCGTCGATTGTTCGGGTTCCGATTTGCGGGTCTTGCCGCCATGAAGGGGTACTTGGCGTTTTCGTGTAGCCGAACTTGAGGGGCACTGACATCGTGGTACTTGGCGTCCATGGGTACTTGGCAATAACGAAAGAAACGCAATGGTTGTAGTGGTACATGGCATCAAGGTGCTTCGCGGGTCATCCTGTACTTTGGCGTTCCGTGCGGTGGTCGTTCGTGTGCCGTAGGTCGTGGTACCTGCCGATCTTCGTGAATCCAAGTGTCTCGGTGGCGGCCATGGTACTCCCTGATGGCACCGAGGTGGTCTAGCAGCAGCAGCAAGGGCGTCAGGGAGGTGATGGCCGTGGCGGGACTGCTCGAGGTAGCAGCAGAAGATGGCCGGGTCAGGTGCTCGTCCACGCTAGCCCCAGATCGGGTCAACGAGGGGGAACGAGCGGCACGGCTCGCTGGAAGCAGAGGACGCAGGGGTGCTGGACTCCTCGTTCATGAAACAGGGGGCCGAGCAGCAGGAGGAAGGAAGCAGCGGCGCTGGAGGGTCCTGGCCGGTGGAGGACGACGCGGAGAAGGCGTCGGGGATGGACGTCTCTGGCCGAAGGCAAAGCCATGACGGGGCGACCTAGGATAAGGCAGAGGAGCTGTCGCACGGGTTGAGCGAAGGGGCGCCGAATGGCGTTGGACTCGGCGGCCTGCAGGTCTGGAAGAGATGGAGATCTTGACGCAGGGGAGGGGAGGAGGCGCAGGTGATGTGGACGAACGCAACGCTTACCCCTGGCACTGGCTGCGCAGGCACCAGGCGGAGGAGGAGAAGGGGCGCGCCGGGGGGAGGCTGGGTCGTCGCCGGCGGCGCTGGTGGGGATCGGGCGCGGGGGCTCCTCCCCTGGCTCGAGGTGGAAGAGAGGAAGAGAGGGAGACGAGGGGAGGAAGAGCGATGGTTGCGAGGGAGAGATGGGGATCGGGCTGAAGGAGTCTGGCGGTGCGAGGGAGATCGAAGAGAGGGAGAGGGTTCGAGCGGGATGACTGCGCCTGCGGCTAGGGTTAGGAAGGGCGCCGATGGGGCCTAGGGGCAAATGGGCCGGCCTTCTAGGAGGCCCAAGTGGCCACAGTCGTGGCTGGGCTCTCTCTCTCTTAACTCCAAATAACAGAAAAAACAAAGGAAAGGAGAGGAAAAGGAAGGGGGTTAGGGGTAGAGTTTGACATGAGGTTAATTTTTCTGGACTCACAAAAATGTGCATGTACACAGAAAAATAGAAGTGGCAAAATTGCATGAATTAAATTCAAACTAATTTGAATTTAATTCAAATGGGTTTGAACTAGGACTTGGTAAAAGGAAGGTCCAAAAATGTTGAGATTTTTGATGGAGCTCCGGAATATGGTGAAAGAATATATGAAAAGGTTGGAGACCAAGAGTTAAGATAACAAAGACATTGGGATAATTTGCAAGTGTGTTATGGTGAATTCCAAAAGAATGGAATATTTATTATAGCTCCCTAATATTGGGAGGATATGTTGTAAAGAGAATCGCCATGTGAATTCTCTCGGTTTATATGGACCGAAGATCCATGATGTTTATTTATTTGAGTTTACAAAATTAAAAGACATGCTGGTATGATGGCATGATGCAATGCAAAAATAAATAGAGCAAGCACAAATGAAACACATGGAGGCAACCAAATTACTGGAAGGCATCTGGAGCACCGGTCTTGGGGCGTCACATGTGTCTACTATGAGTTTCATGTTTGGTGCAAACAAACATAAAGGAGCCATTATCTTTATTTTTTAAGTAAAGCTATTATCTACCTGCTATCATTGGTTTTGGGTCTGTCCACACTTTGCTACCATCACTTTGGATTTGTGCATGTAGACGTCGCTCCATGGTAGGCGCAAAGGCAACCCCCTCCACCCATTTCGGATTGTAATCAAGAGGAAGATAACTGTTCTGAGGGGGATTCAGAAGGAGAAGACCACTCCTATTTACCCCCTTAGGTCTTTGCTCTAACTTGGCAGGCTAATGTTGGTAATATCATGCATATGGTGCCTTGTATTGCTTACTTTATACATCAAATATGTCATCTGCTTAGTTTAGACATGCATTGTGTGAATGCCATCTATTTAGTTTCTTTATTGTATATGTGAATCATGCAATGCCATCTTGTTTAGCCAGGCATCATATATGTGAATTTTGCAATGGCACCATGGTTAGCCAGTCATCTTATATGTGAATTATATCATGCCATCATTTTTTTATTACGTATTAAATTTGTCAGCAATTTTAGTACATTCAATTACTCTTCCTGTGCATCAGCCATTCGGCACGGTCATGGAAAAATCTGGAGTGGAAACAAGGTCTTCAGAGCAGACAATGCTATCTGACGAAGTGCATGTATTGCTGGTTATGGATAGCTCCTCAGAGGAGGATTCAGAGACAGATGAACAGTCCTATTCCCCCCCCTCGAGGTGCATGCTCTAACTTGGCAGGGTTATGTTGCTCATATCGTGTGTATGGTGTCTTGCATTGCTATGTCATTTGCTTAGTTTAGACATGCTTTGTGTGAATGTCACCTGTTTAGTGTCTAATTACCATATATGTGAATTATGCAATGCCATCTTGTTGCAAGACATTATATATGTGAATTATGCAATCCTATCATGCTGCAAGGCATTATATATGTGAATTATGCAATGCCACGTTGTTTAGCCAAGCATCATGTATGTGAATTATATCATGCCGTCCTTTTTTTGTATTTCTCATTGCATTTGTCAACAATGTTTGTATATTCAACTGCTCTTCCTGTGCATCAGCCATTTGAATTGGTGATGGAGAAATCCGAAGTGAAAACAAGGTCTTCAGAGCAGACAATGCTACCTGCTGAAGCAGATATCTTGCTGATTATAGATAGATCTTCATAGGAGGATTCAGAGGCAGATGACCAGTCCTATTATCCCCCTGAGGTGTATGCTCAAACTTGGCAAGGTTATATTACTCATATCATGCATATGTTGTATTGCAATGCTTAGTTTTTACATCATATACACAATATTGAATGCCATCTCCTTAGTTGACACATCATATATGCGATTACCCTCTGCTCACTTGCTTAGTATATAAATTATTTGAATTATATCATGCCATGATATTTACATAGACAACATGAATCTGAATTATGGCATGCTAACCCATTTTCTAAAGAGATAATATAGTTATATCATCTCATCCTGTTTACATAGTCATCATATTTTGAATTATGTCATTCTATCCGTGAATTATATCATGCCATCATGTTTCCATCGACGGCATATTTGTGATTTATGGCATGCCAACCACTTTAAAAGACACGTCGTATAGTTATATCATGTCATCCTATTTACATAGTCATCATATTTTGAAGTATGTCATTCTATCCTGTTTTGTTAGCCATCATACATGTGAAATTGTGTCATGATATCCTATTTAATTAGCCATCATATATGTGAAATTATGTCCTGCTATTCTGTTTGGTTAGACAACATAAATGTGAACTATTTCATGCCCAGTTTTCTTCCCTACTATCCATTGCACCTATCTATCTTACAATGTCTGTACATTCAATTACTTTTCTTGTTTATCAACCATTTCAATTGGAGGGGGTGATGGCAGTATCTGTGGGAGTAAAAACATGATCTTCAGAAAAGATCATGCTACCCGTCGATGCAGATAGAACCACGGTTGTACTTGCCCAAGAACCGGCCCCACCACACATAACCCAGACTCACGTAGATTGTACCCCTACCCAATTGGACAGAGAACCAACTACACCCCTTCTAACCCCAACCCCAGTAGGTAGTAACCTAGTTCCAGTTGACACAACACCGTCTCCACCATAGAGCACCCAAACACGAGCAATTAGTAGGGCAACTGCAGTGCCCAAAGCACGAGGACCACCACTCCGAACCCCAAGTCAGCGCTTAAAGCAGAAGAAGAATTGTTCTTAGGTCAGGTTCCGTATCTATGGTTCATACTACTTTGCTCTTGCATCACTATATTTACTCATACCAACTAATATCAAATTTGAAGGATGCAATTGAAACTCCAATGGCATAACAGGTATGTTTAATACTTGTTTCTTTAACGTGTTTGCTGTTGTAACTTGCTTTATGTTGATTTCAGTTTCAATTGAATAAACAGTTATGTTCTCATGTCGTGCACATTACAAGTGTTGTTATTGTTGTGTAGTTTCCCACACTTATATTCTGTCTATGCTGCTTTGTCTTAAATAGATATGATGCGAACTGTCTCTATCTTGATTTGGCAACATAAACTAGAATGATATAGACCATATAGTGACCATACTACATAGATATATGTTTGTTTCATGCTGTTATCCTGTCCACCTTACTACTGAACTGGTTTACCAAAATGAGTTTCATATACAACATGGTAAACTGTGATTTGTTTGTTTGTTTCTCTTTTAGAACACGGATAAAATATTGGAGAAGAGTGCCCCGATATGTAATGGTAAAGGAAGTAATATAGATAAGGTTCATGATAGTGAGACATCCCTGTTGGTCTCCAAGAAAGCTGATAAAAACTATATTGAAGTCACTGAGACAACCCCAAAGTCATGTCTTGATGTAGTGTTTGAGTTACTGGCTACTACTGCTGGCACCAGCTCTTCGAACTTGCTGCCTGAATCAGTTCGGCTTCTTGAGTCTCAAATTCAAGTTGAAAGACATCAATCAGATGTTACGCGACAGGAAGCCGAAGGACTGAGGAAGTCTCTGCAGAATTTAGATGCATACTTTCTGGTGCAACAGCAAGTGCTGGAGGATTTAAGTGGCAAACAAGAGAAAGTTAATTAGCTTGCTAAGCATCTTTCCAGTATTATGGGTACCCGGGATATTGTTTCTTGAGCTCTTCTGAAGTTGTTTCAGTTCTGGACTTGTTTTGCTGCATTGCTTATTCACACTGGTCGCCAACTTTGACAACCGGTTTATATGATATGCAGCTTTGTTCCCTATATTTCCACTGGTGGCGAACTTTGATGCCTAGTGGATGTAATATGTGTAAAAGCCGTGATAGCCTAGCGTAAGTTGCTTGCTTATTTATTTCCTTGTTGTCTTGTTTATTTGTTTGCTTGTAGACAATGTAGTTATTTTTCCGTGGTTTGCTAGTGGCCGCAATAATATTTTTTTTAAAGTAGGCCACAATAACCATGGGCTACAGATTTACTGTAGTTACCATGGGCCTCCTCTCCTACGGGCCATAGAAACAATGGGCCTTCTAAGGGCCGTAGAAACAATGGGCCTTCTATAGGCCGTAGCATCAATGGGCCTTCTACGGGCCGTATGATCGATCGGCCAAACATGAGCCAATAACAGACCGCATTATGGGCCGTAAACGGGCTAGATTTGGAATCGTCCGTTCATGGGTCAACCATAATGGGTCGTCGTTAATTGGTCGTATTTGATGATGTTATGAAAACAGCCCAACGGATTAATGGGCTGCAAACGGGCCGATTGTAACCACGGGCTGAATTTGGCCCACAAGCAGAAAAGGCCAGTAACATGCCATAAGTAACCGAATGCTGGAAATGAGCCCAAGAATAAATGGGCCCTGAGAAGGACGAAAGATAACACGGGTTGGAAACGGCCCAATGGGATAATGGGTCGTTAACGGGTATAAAGAGATACACTGTTCATTGCAGGGCTAGATTCACCACGGGTCGTTAATGTGCCAAGAGTTAAAAATGGCCTGGTATGGGCCGAAGGACATCATGGGCCATACATGGGCCGAAATTTACAACGGGCTGGAATCATATTGGACGACCTAGATGAAGCTACTAGGCTTAATTCCAATAGGCCATAACGGGCCGTGAGTTAGCGGGTCATAAATGGGCCATATATGAACAAGCCGTTAACATGCTTTCCGTGGGCCAGCCCGTTACCTTTTGACGAAGTCAAACGGGCTGGCTTTTTCACTAGAATGGGCCTCTGTTGGGTCGTGCCATGTGTCAATGTATCATAGGCGCCTCCTGTCCAATGAATGGATGACATCTGTCCCAACGGTGAGCCAACACCCGTTTCCTCCGGCCAATGAGAATTTTACACGTGGACAATCCTCATTTGTCTAGACTGTTAACGGGTTATAGAATCCAAAACCGGACCCGATAGCTTAACAACGACCCGTTACGGTGGATGCCATGTGTCGATCACCCTTGATGAAATCACTTCTATGACACGTGATTTATCATCATGGAAGTGGACACTTCCGTGATGATAATTTTGGTAATGTTATGGAACACTTCTATGACAGTACATGTATGACTATCTTGATTCTAACATAAAATCGTCATGGATGTACAAGCATGATAGAAAATGTGACCTACTGTGACAAACACGTATCATCACAGAAGTGTATTTTTTGTAGTGCTATGGGACCAGAGGGCCCCTTGCTGGTTCGGCAGGGGGATGTCGTGTTGCACAAAGAGCAGACGAGTGTGTGGCAGCACAATAGAGATCATGCAGGCAATTTTACCCGGGTTCGGGCTGCCGTGAGGCATAAAACCCTACTTCTGCTTTGGTGGATTGATGGTGGAACGGTGGTGGTGGAGCATAGTACACTTTCCTTGCAGGGGTTGCCTCAGGGCGACAATGGCTACGCGCGTATGAGGGTGTGAGTTATCCAACCTTCTAACCCTATCTACAGTTGCCATGGACCTCCTTTTATAGATCAAGGGGTTACCACAATGGAAAAGTAGTCATTATGCACTGATAATATTGCAAACAATGCTATCATACCTAACTCTGTGGGCTGACAGGAACGTCACATCGTTGGTTGCCCGGCAAGGCTTGCCGGGATATCTTGCCAGCTCCTCGCCTGATCACTTGATACGTCGCAGGATGAGTGTTATCTGTGGGGTTTTCCTGTAGAGAGAGGCTGCCATGTGGCGAATGGCTATCACTTAGTCACTTTGCGGCTTGACACCACATTGATCGACGACGTGGGTCTTGGGTGAGTGGTTGGTGAGGTGGTCTTGTCTCCGTGAGTCTCGGCAGGCCCTGCTGTCGGGGTCAAAACTGGCAAATCTCGGGTAGGTGATTCCGAACTATGCGTCTAAGGATCGAAGGTAACAGGAGACAGGGACACGGTGTTTACCCAGGTTCAGGCCCTCTCGATGGAGGTAATACCCTACGTATTGCATGATTGACTTTGATGAGTATAGGGGTTACAAGAGTTGATCTACCACGAGATCATAATGGCTAAACCCTAGATGTCTAGCTTGTATGATTATGATTGCCTCTATGGACTAAACCCTCCGGTTTATATAGACACCAGAGGGGGCTAGGGTTGTACAAAGTCGGTTTACACAGAAAGGAATCTTCATACTCGCACACCAAGCTTGCCATCCATGCAAAGGAAAGTCCCATCTGGACACAGGGAAAAGTCTTCCATCTTGTATCTTCATGGCCCATCAGTCCGGCCCACGTCACATAGCCCGGACGCCCGAGGACCCCTGAAAGTGCAACTATCCCCATGTGGTTTTGGTAATTCCTAACAACATATAGCTCATGGAGCTAATGCTATTTAAAGATTAATATCTCAGGAAAGCTCAATGATTGGCATGGCATGGATGAGAAAAGTGGACCCCTCAAAATGCTAAGGACAAAATGATTGGCTCAAGCTCAAAGCTCAAGACTACATTTTCTATTTTAGTGATCCAAGATCACATTGAGTCTATAGGAAAAGCCAATACTATCAAGGAGGGATGAGGTGTTGCTTAATGAGGCTATTTCTCAAAATGCTTAGTAATATGCTCCAAAACCCTCAACTACTTCTCACATCCACATATGACCTAAACCAAAAGTCCAACTCGGCCCCACCGATTATTTCTATCCGGCGCCACCGAGTTTCAAATGTCATAGCTACTGCCACAAACCCTAGGCAAATTGGTCTCACCGATAGGGATCTCGGTCTCACTGAGATGGGATTGTAATCTCTCTGTTTCCCTTTGTAACATTTCGGTCTTACCGAGATGAGTGATCGGTCCCACCGAGATTGTAATGTAAACTCTCTGTTTTCCCTTCGTAACGCTTTGGTCTCACCAAAATGAGCGATCGGTCCCACTGAGTTTACCTGACTAACTCTCTGGTTAGCTTATTACCAAAATCGGTCTCACCGAGATTATGTTATGCCCTAACCCTAATCATATCGGTCCTACTGAGTTGCATGTCGGTCCCACCGAAAACCCTAACGGTCACTAGCTTTGCTGAATCGGTCCGACCGAGTTTAACTATTCGGCAGTTAGATTTTGTGTGGAGGCTATATATACCCCTCCACCACCTCTTCATTCGTGGAGAGAGCCATCAGAACAAACCTACACTTCCAACTTACTTTTTCTGAGAGAGAACTACCTACACTTGTGTTGAGGCCAAGATATTCCATTCTTACCATATGAATCTTGATCTCTAGCCTTCCCCAAGTTGCTTTCCACTCAAATCTTCTTTCCACCAAATCCATGTCCTGTGAGAGAGAGTTGAGTGTTGGGGAGACTATCATTTGAAGCACAAGAGCAAGGATTTCATCATCAACACACCATTTGTTACTTCTTGGAGAGTGGTGTCTCCTAGATTGGCTAGGTGTCACTTGGGAGCCTCCGACAAGATTGTGGAGTTGAACCAAGGAGTTTGTAAGGGCAAGGAGATCGCCTACTTCGTGAAGATCTACCGCTAGTGAGGCAAGTCCTTCGTGGGCGACGGCCGTGGTGGGATAGACAAGGTTGCTTCTTTGTGGACCCTTCATGGGTGGAGCCCTCCATGGACTCGTGCAACCGTTACCCTTCGTGGGTTGAAGTCTCCATCCACATGGATGTACGATAGCACCACCTATCGGAACCACGACAAAAACATCTGTGTCTCCTATTGCATTTGAATCCTCCAGACCCTTCCCTTTACATTCATGCAAGTTGCATGCTTTACTTTCCGCTGCTCATATACTCTTTGCATGCTTGCTTGAATTGTGTTAAGATTGCTTGATTTGTCCAAAGTTGCTAAAATCTGCCAAGAACTAAAATTGGGAAAATGATAAGTTTTTATTTGGTCAAGTAGTCTAATCACCCCCCTCTAGACATACTTTCGATCCTACAAGTGGTATCAGAGCTTTGGTCTCCATTTACCTTGATTTTCATAGCTTTTGGAAGTCATAGCCTTGGTTTCACAACCTAGGAGAGTATGGCGTCTAGCGAGGGAAACTACCACCGTAGAGGTCCTTACTTTGATGGTACTAATTTTGCAAGTTGGAAGCATAAGATGAAAATGCATATTCTTGGACATAACCCCGCCGTATGGGCTATTGTGTGTATTGGCTTGCAAGGTGAATTCTTTGATGGGAGAGAACCGAATCATGAAGCTACCGCGGAAGAGTTGAAGATGCTGCAATACAATGCTCATGCTTGTGATATCCTCTTCAACTGATTGTGCCCCATAGAATTCAACAAAATCAGCCGTCTTGAGAATGCAAAGGAAATTTGGGATACTTTGATTGATATGCACGAAGGTACCGACTCCGTCAAGGAATCCAAGTTGGATGTGCTTCAAAGTCAGCTTGACAAGTTCAAAATGAAGGATGGTGAAGTGTCGCTGAATTGTACTCTAGGCTTGATCTTATCACAAATGAGATCGCCGGCTTAGGAAGTGAAGAGATGACCAACAAATTCATCATCAAGAAGATCCTAAGAGCTTTGGACGGAAAATATACCGTTTGCACATTGATTCAAATGATTTCCATTTACAAAGATCTCAAGCCAACAGAAGTCATTGGAAGAATTGTTGCTCATGAGATGTCACTCAAGGATAAGGAGGAGCTCCATAACAAGTCAAGTGGTGCTTACAAAGCCTCATGTGAAGCTCCCACATCATCAAGTGAGAAACAAACCTTCAATGAAGAATTGAGCCTAATGGTGAAGAACTTCAACAAGTTCTACAAGAGTAGAAGCAAAGAGAGAAATTCCAAGTCAAGGTCCTACAATGACAAAAGATATTCTAGTCGAGAGCGAAATTGCTACAATTGTGGAAGACCCGGACACTATTCCAATGAGTGTACGACACCCTACAAGAGAAGAGAAGATTCTCCAAAAAGAAGAAGTAGAAGAGAAGAATCACCATCAAGAGAGAAAAGGAGTAGAGATGATCGTTATGAACGAAGAACATCCCGGAGAAGCAAAGATTCGGAAAGGAAGGACAAGTCATCAAGGAGCTACAAAAAACGAAGACATCAAGCTCATGTTGGTGAATGAGTATCCGGCTCCGACTTCGACAATCACTCCAAGAGAAGCTATCACTCTGACTCTGAATATACTCAAGATGAAGGTGTTGCCAGTCTAGCACTTGTGTCAACCAACTCCTACAACCGATTTGATTCACCAAATGAAGGACTTGGAAGATGCTTCATGGCTAAAGGCCCAAAGGTATCACACCCCGAGTATGTTCATTTCAATAGTGATGAAGATGACTTGTTAGGTGATGATGATTTACTTGTTGACAACTCTAGTGATGAATACTATGATGAAACGTCAATTAATCATGGTAATCAAGATAAAATGAATGACAATGATAAGGAGAAGATTGAGTTTCTAACTAAAGAACTAAACACTCTTAAGTTAGCTCATGAAACTATCTTAGGAGATCATCGAGAACTTTGAAGGAGTCATGAGAAATTACGTTTTGGAAAGCTCAACCTTGAGCAAGAGCATGAGTTCTTAAAGGAAATCAACGATGATCTTCGCAAGAAAAGTTCTTCTTACATTGCCAAGCATTTACTCTTATCCACTTACATGCCTCAAGTCAAGTCTTGTAACAAGAACAAGAAAGATTCTTCTTCTAGTAGTAACAATAATCATGCTAAATCTAATGTTGTTGCTTCTAGTAGTTCTCTTGATTCCACTAATGATTCTCTTAGCCAAGTTACACTTGAGCAAGAAAATAGCTTATTGAAGGGAATTATAGAGAAAGGTGTTTGCAAGAGCCTTGCCGGGAGTAAGCAATTCGAGGAAATTGTACGCAAGCAAGGAAGGCACCGGAAGAACCAAGGTGTTGGTTTTGAATGAAAGTTCAATACCAATGGAGTTGAGTGGGAAGAAGATCAATACCCCAAGACGAAGTTTGTTCCTCAATAAGAGAAGTATGATCCTACTTCCTTCAAAGGGACACAAGCTCAAGATGATCTTCCACCACACGACCACGAGCGAAAAGGCAAGGATAAGCTTAAAAAGGAAATTGATGCATTTGAAGAAGCACCCAAGGCCTTGGTCAAGTGGGTTCCCAAGACTACATCAAGTTCTACTTCATCAAGTATGACTACAACTCCAAGGATTCCCATCAAGATGATGTGGATCCCGAAGAAGAAGAACTAGAGAGTTCTTGAGGGTGACTCCGCCAACATACTTCACTCTTATCATTTTGGCAAGAACAAGTGCAATCAACTTCCACATCTTGCACTAGTTCAAGGAGTCACAAACCCTCTTGTTGGTAAGACAAGGGACAAGGTAACCCAATGCTTTCATAGACATCATCTTGTGTGTGCATCACTCTATGTCTATGGATATCCTTGTTTGTTCCTTGTGGGACTAACCCGTGTAGGTATTGAAAGTGCAACTCACTCCAAAGGATTGCTCCAAATGACCTACATCAACATTGAGCATCCACATCTTCAACACCTACATGAAGTCATCATCGACAAAACCCAAGGTTAGTTCATCCCTTTTAGGGGGGATCTCACATCTAGGGGAGCTTTACTCTAAGAATTGAGCTAAAGCAACTCTAATGGTGTGAACACAACAACGCTTTATGTATAAATGGTAACCCCATTTGTGCTTAAACGATGAGTATGACCTATGATCAAATATTCTCATTTGACTCCTAAGTCAATATACTCATATATAGATGACCTAGTCATCGCCAATTGCTTGATAGATGCTAGAATTGGTTGTGCATGCTTTGCCACATATTTCATTTGCCATTTTATTGTGTGAGCATGTTGGTTTCATAATTTACTCATTCGAGGACATCCACTTGTTGTTTTGATTGTTTGGTTCCTTTTTCTTTTGCCAAGTGGATGGACAAGAATGCCTAAGAACCTTCTTTAGCTATCTATGCTTTTCTCGTCTCAAACTCTATTCATGCTACATCACAAAGTTTGATCAAGTCAGATTCGAACCACTCTGTGTGAGGAGCACTCGGAGTCCCCGATTCTTCATAGAATTTAAAATCCAAAACTTCTTTGTGCGTTTCGGTCTGACCGATTCATCCATCTTGGTCATACCGAGATCACTAAGTCGATCTAGGTTTTCCATCTCAGTGCAACAAATTTGAACTTTTCTGTCACACCGAGTTTCAGTAACTGCTTGCAGTTATGAATCTCGGTGCCACCGAGTTGTTCCACTCGGCCACACCGACAGAGTCAGGCTATATATATCCGCGGCCCAAAATTTGGAAAAATTTCCGAACCTCTTCACCCGCGCTCAGCCTGCCCTACCTCCCTGGGTCTCCGGATCATCCTCCTCATCGCCAGCTGCCATTGGTCTCTGCCGCCGTCAACGGGAATCATCTCCGTCGTTGCCGCCGTAGCAAGTCCATCGCCGCACTAGGGTATGGACTTGATCCTTGTGCTATTCCCCCTCCGATTCTTAGCACATTGTTTTGCCATGTATCTTGCCATGATTGAGATCACTCTATCCAGCGAAATCACTCCGTAGTTTAGTCGTGGATTGAAAATTTAGGGTTAGGTTTCCGCCGAAACCATCTCGGACCGACCGAGTTGTTGAAATCGGTTCCACCGATTTGGCTAAGGCCATTGCACATGTGATTCTCGGTTTGACCGAGAATTGCAAATCGGTGTGACCGAGTTCAATACTTTCTGAACCCTAGCAGTCTCGGTGCCACCGAAATGTGACTCGGTCTGACAGAGTTCACTAGTTTAGGTTCCGAAATCTACTTCGGTTTCACCGAGTTTGCAAATCAGTAGAACCAAAATGCTTTCTGTGGAAAACTAAAACTAAGTTTTTAACTCATTCTTTTGCAAAAACATCTGTACTTTGTGATGCTTATCAAATCTACCTCATCTATAATCTATTCACAGGGTCTGTTGTCAGTGTTTGCATTATGTTAGATCAGAGTGACAGTCAGAACAAGTCTGAGGAGCAAGTGAACATGAGTGAGGGCACTAGCCCCTCTAGCAGCTTTGATGAAGGAAGCAGAAGTACACCCAGCAACTTGCCTAAGGCAGCCACCAGGACCAGAAAGAAGAAAACCTCAGATTCTCAGGATGAGGACTATGTGGTTGTTGAGGAAGAGGCCACCTCAAAGAGGAAAGTCCTGAAAAAGGAATATGGCACAGCTGCTGCCACTAAGCCAGGAATGAAGCAAAAGGTTCCTGCCAAGAGAGTGCCCATGTCAAAGGCTAGAGCATCCACTGCTGAAACCTCCAAGCCATCAGAAGAGGCAGTTGGAGAAGGCAAGAAAAGGAAGGAAAGGGTCAAGAAGACCACTGCGAGAGTGCTTGGCAGATCCTCAATAATGAGAGACTCTGAAGAAGAGGAAGAGGAAGAGGATGCAGCACGAGCACCCAAAACTCGAAAGCTTATGGGAGATGCTATAAGGGCAGGGGCTGTTCCATCTAAGCCTAAGGCTGCTCCTAAGGCTGCTGCTCCAGCTCCAAAGCCAAAACCCAAGAGGAGCACCAGGAACATCCCTGCTGAGGAGAAGAACAAGGCCCTAGTGCCTCAAGCTGCTGAAGAAGAAGATGATTCTGTCGTGTTGAGAATGTTGAAGCCCAAAATTCCAGATCACAATGATGCTCACCCGGTTGTAGAGAACATGAAAATCAGGAAGGATTCAGGTTTAAGGCTATGGAGAGAGTCTGATCAATATGCCACCAGGAGAAGGACTGCTGTGGACTACAGGTTCCATACAAAGGAACAACAGGACTTCTGTGAGACCATCTTACTTGACAAGAAGCCCATCGTGTGTGACATGAGATGGGTAGACTGGAAATTCATTGAGGAAAATTAAGATCACTTCCCTGGTGTATATGATAGCTTCAAGGCATGTGGAGTCGATGAGTTTGTGGCTCATAAGCTCACAAAGTGGAATGATGAGCTCATTATGCAGTTCTACTCCACAGTTCATTTCTACCCAGATGGAAGGATTGTCTGGATGTCTGAAGGTACGAGGTACCAGTCAATGGTTGCTGAATGGGCAAAATTGATCAATGCTCCTGAGGAGAGTGAATATGACTTGGATGTCTATGCCAAGAAGAAGAAGGATCACAACACCATGGCACATATGTACAAAGAGATCCCAGATGCTGCTCTTGAGACACACAAGTTTGGATCAGTACATTACCTTCTGTCAGGCTTGCCAACAATCAAGTCATCTTCACTCTCCTCGGGCACACACTTCTGCCAAAGTCAGGTGATCACAAGATGATCAGAGGCCATGCAATTAACTTGCTTCATATATTTGATGTGCCTCAAAAGTTTAAGGTCATGAGCCTAATTGTGGAAACCATTAAGAGAACAACTGCAGATCAGAAGAGAAGTTGTGGGTATGCCCCACAGATCCTGGAGCTAATCAACTCCAAGATGGGCACTGGCACATATCTCCTGGACAAGGAACACATGCCCATCTACCAATACTTTGAGGACAACACTGTGGTGGAGGATGAAAATGAACCATCTTCTCTGCAAGCACAAGCCAAGAGGGAGAAGGCAAGGGCTGAAAAGGTTGCAAAGATGCCAACCACTGATGAGGCATCTCAGTATCTTCTGAAGAGCAAGCAAGATCATCTTGGCTACTTGATTGCCTCCACTCTAAGGATTGAGAAGGGATTGGCTACCCTGACTCAAAACCAGGAGAGCTTGGAGAGGATCATGGAGCAGAAGTTCTATGACTTAGATGTGAAGCTCACCGAGATCCAGTCAGTTGTTGAGCAACTTCAGGATGAAGTGCAGGAGAAGAAGGGAAAGTCTACCACTGATGCTTTTGCTAGAGTGCCCAGAGGACAGAGATCTGCTGCAGTGCCTGTCACAGACACTAGAGCAACTTCATCTGCACCAGCTACAGCTTCAGTGCCACCAGCTCCAGCACCCACTCCACCAGCTCCATCTACATCAACTGATGCCTTCGTCCTTGGCGTGTTATCAACACCACCACCTGAAGACCAAGCCTGAGAGTCGATCTAGCACTATGCATTATTTATGAACTTTTTGGTAACTTGTTGCCAAAGGGGGAGAAAATGTATAGATCATAGGCTTCGAGAGAGAGTGTTGCTTTTTATTCTCTCTTTTTTTGTTTGGTGGTTAAACTTTGTTTATTTTCTTGTTTGTGATACTTTATGCTTGTGTGTGATACTTGGATGATCACGTGTTTGATCATATTCTACCTTAATGCTTGTTGAATGACATTATCTTTTTTATCTCCATATATGATCATTCACTTCACTTGGTGATGAGTGCATGTATTTCATTATTATCATTTTGAGAGCTCCACCAAGATGTATGTGACGTGGAAGAGTAACCCATGTTCCTAACTCATTGTGCATTTGCAGTCCAAAGCAAATCTTAAACTATGCACAAATTTAGGGGGAGCTCTTGCTTTTCACATACTTCTCAAAGCGACAATGTTTTTCACTCTTATTATCATTTGTCGAAGCTTTGATCTATATGTTGTCATCAAGTACCAAAAAGGGGGAGATTGAAAGTGCAACTATCCCTAGGTGGTTTTGGTAATTCCTAACAATATATAGCTCATTGAGCTAATGCTATTTCAAGATTAATATCTCAGGAAAGCTCAATGATTGGCATGGCATGGATGAGAAAAGTGGACCCCTCAAAATGCTAAGAACAAAAGGATTGGCTCAAGCTCAAAGCTCAAGACTCTACATTTTCTATTTTAGTGATCCAAGATCACATTGAGTCTATAGGAAAAGACAATACTATCAAGGAGGGATGAGGTGTTGCTTAATGAGGCTCTTGCTCAAAATGCTTAGTAATATGCTCCAAAACCCTCAACTACTTTCTCACATCCACATATGACCTAAACCAAAAGTCCAACTCGGCCCCACCGATTCTTTCTATCGACCGCCATCGAGTTTCAAATGTCATAGCCACTGCCACAAACCCTAGGCAAATCGGTCTCACCGATAGGGATCTCGGTCTCACCGAGATGGGATTGTAATCTCTCTGTTTACCTTCATAACATTTTGGTCTTACTGAGATGAGCGATCGGTCCCACCGAGATTGCAATGTAAACTCTCTGTTTTCCCTTCGTAATGCTTCGGTCTCACTGAAATGAGCGATCGGTCCCACCGAGTTTACCTGACCAACTCTCCGGTTAGCTTATTACTAAAATCATTCTCACCGAGTTTGTGTAATCGGTATCATCGAGATTACCTTATGCCCTAACCCTAATCATATTGGTCCTACTGAGTTGCATGTCGATCCCACCGAAAACCCTAACGGTCACTAGCTTTGCTGAATCGGTCCGACCGAGTTTAACTATTAGGTCCCACCGAGATTGGCAAGTTGTGTGTAACGGTTAGATCTTGTGTGGAGGCTATATATACCCCTCCACCACCTCTTCATTCGTGGAGAGAGCCATCAGAACAAACCTACACTTCCAACTTACTTTTTCTGAGAGAGAACTACCTACACTTGTGTTGAGGCCAAGATATTCCATTCTTACCATAGGAATCTTGATCTCTAGCCTTCCCCAAGTCGCTTTCCACTTAAATCTTCTTTCCACCAAATTCATATCCTGTGAGAGAGAGTTGAGTGTTGGGGAGACTATCATTTGAAGCACAAGAGCAAGGATTTCATCATCAACACACCATTTGTTACTTCTTGGAGAGTGTTGTCTCCTAGATTGGCTAGGTGTCACTTGGGAGCCTCCGACAAGATTGTGGAGTTGAACCAAGGAGTTTGTAAGGGCAAGGAGATCGCCTACTTCGTGAAGATCTACCGCTAGTGAGGCAAGTCCTTCGTGGGCGACAGCCAGGGTGGGATAGAAAAAGTTGCTTCTTCATGGACCCTTCGTGGGTGGAGCCCTCCGTGGACTTGCGCAACCGTTACCCTTTGTGGGTTGAAGTCTCCATCAACGTGGATGTATGATAGCACCACCTATCGGAACCACGACAAAAACATCGGTGTCTCCTATTGCATTTGAATCCTCCAAACCCTTCCCTTTACATTCTTGCAGGTTGCGTGCTCTACATTCCGCTTCTCATATACTCTTTGCATGCTTGCTTCAATTGTGTTAAGATTGCTTGACTTGTCCAAAGTTGCTAAAATCTGCCAAGAACTAAAATTGGGAAAAGGATAAGTTTTTATTTGGTCAAGTAGTCTAATCACCCCCCTCTAGACATACTTTCGATCCTACAACCCCCTAATCCAGGACTCCCTCAGTAACCCCTGAACCAGGCTTCAATGTCGATGTATCCAGCGCACAGATTGTCTTCGGCATTGCATGGAGTGTTCCTCCTCCGAATACTTCAGAGTAGTTGATAAACGAGAACTATGTCCGGATCTATTTAACAAGTTAACTCTAAAACCATAATAGCATAATACTTAAAATAAGTTATATCCATCGACAGCTTTTTCCGGCGAAACGTCATGCTTAGCTCTCCTATTATTTTGAACCGTTTGTGGGGCATCCCACTTTGCGTTTTAACATGCAACTCCTATCGGCACGTCTGGTGAAAACAGAGATCATGTCCCCTTATTGCGGGATTCTCATCAATACGAGTTTTGGTAATCTAACCATGTTGTTCGCACGACCCCTTGGGAATAGGCGAGTTTTAAGGCTAAAAAAGGGGGACGCTTGATATTCGCAGTCCATATAAGTGGACAGAGTCCAACTCTTCTGTCCCACGCCTCATTCTCTTTCTCTGCTTCCCCGGCCTCGAGCTCCAGCGGCCAAGTTCCAAGATTTTCGTCCATACGCAACTCCCCCGACCATAGCTGGCTCCCAGGGCAAGTGGGTGGATTCCTCCCTCACGAAGGAAAATACCAAGGAGCTTCGGGAGGGGCGGTATCTAACCGCGGAAACCAAGCACAGGCTTCCCGGTCCGGTGCAGGTCATCCCCACTCCGGAGCCCGGCGAGAGGGTGATATTCATCCCCCACTTCCTCTGTGGACTCGTATTCGCCCTCCACCCCTTTGTGAGGGGTCTCATGTTCTACTACGGGCTATATTTTCACGATCTGGCCCCAAATTCATTCCTGCATATCTCGGCGTTCATCATTGTGTGTGAGACCTTCCTCTGTGTCCCTCCACACTTCAGCTTATGGCTCAAGATTTTCAACGTGAAGCCGAACGTGGTTGATGGGCAACATGCAAACTGCGGTGGTGCTATGATGAGCAAGCTCCCCAATGTCAACTGGCCAAAGGGAGTCTTTGTGGACACCGTTAGGATATGGCAACATGAATGGTTCTATATCACAGAACCCCGCGGCTCCAAGTGGGTAGCCGCTCGAGCCATCAGATCCGGACCCCCGCAAAGGCTCACATCCTGGACCGACAAGGGTCCGGACTGGGGGTCGGTCGATGAGGTGCTACGGCTGCAGAAGCGCATCAAAGGCATGATAGCGAAGTACATTACCCTCGTAGATGTGATCCATGTGATGTTGATCCGCTGAGCACTTCCCTGCCAGCGGCAATCCCTCAGGATGTGGGAGTTCAATCCAAAAGGGCCGCGGACCCTACAACGGTTCTACGGCACAACGCATAAGCGGACTTGGATGCTGCTTTTCAAGAAGCAGAAGTCGTGGCCAAAATCATCGGATGACACCGGCCTCGACTGCAATCATCCAGCCTCTGAGGTAAGTTAAAAACCTCCGAACACCAATTGATGCGTCCATCCTAAGGAGAAGTATTGAGTAGTCTATCTCCAAACAGGTCTGGACCAAAAAGGCGGAGCAGATCCGGTGTCCGACTCCATTCCCTGAAAACCCAGCCGATCCTCTATTAATGAGGATGCTGGTCCCGGTGCCATACCAGGCACCGGTAAAGAAGGACAAGAAGAAGAAGAACAACAAAGAGGAGGACACTTCGGACGCATTGTCCGGAGAAGCTGATGCCCAGTCCTCTCACGAGGGCGATAATGACGATGATGAGGAGGATGAAGAAGAAGACCCCCCCCCACGCAAAGGCAAGAAAAGGGCAGCCTCCGAAGACCTGGAGGCCGAAGCCTCCAAGAGGGACAAAATTACCCTCCCCGATGACTCGGAGTCAGACGCCGAGGCCATCCCGACACACCATCGCCAGACTAAGCCCCAAGCCGACTCATAAGTAGTCCAAGATTTTTCCACACACATCCAATATCTATGGACTATGATGATAACTCTAAGTTCTATTTTTGTGTTAATCCAGCCCGCATTCTTCCCCAGCAATCCTCATCCTCGGGGGATCTGCCGCCGGAGTTGATGGAGAGCGAATCGCCTCCCCTAGCTTCCACACCGCATAGAGCGGATGACACCGAGGTTTCATCACATAGGCCCTCCTCGGGCCT
>NC_041386.1:240455421-240508769 GCF_002162155.2 Triticum dicoccoides | reverse complement strand
TGCGCCGGAGGGCAACACCTCGGCTGCCGAAGGGCTGGGGGGTACGGGCCCCATGGAGACCGACAACGGGAGCCCCGGTCAATCCGGCCCATAGCCGCGTACTACTCCAAAGACTGATACGGCTCCGGAGTCGAATAAGAGACCCCCTGCAACGAAAGGGGGAGTGGCGTCCTCTGTTAATCCGCAGGCGCCGAATACCACGGCAAACGAACTGCAAAGTGCATCCATCCTGGACGAGCACCGCATCCTGATGGGTACGGTGGCTGAGAAGATTCAGTCCGCCTACAGCGGGCTGAACGAAGCCTTCTCTAGCCTACTAGCAGGCTTCGAGGTACGCAATGTAATATTTTTGATCATTTTACGAGAAATATGCCTGTATATAGACAGTAGCCCTTGAGACTCTCTTCATTCTTTGAAAGAAAAGCGAGCAGAGGATCAATAGTCAGTTATCAGGTAGTAACATGCTATTTCATTTGGATTAAAAATAGGCTTCCTTGTTAGAGGCGACTGCCCAATCAGCGGAAATTTCTGAACTCAAACGAAAACTAGAGCGGGCGGATGAGGATCTAGTCCTTGTTAACAAGCGGCTCGAGCAGGCACAAGGTATGAGATACTCTTATGTTATGCCTGTTTATGTCTGTATTCTATGGGATTTCCAGAGCTGCAATGTGTGCGTTTGTGCAGATGGTGCTGCCGCGGTTGAAACCCTCAGGGGTGAGCTTACCCAAGCCAAGGAGCAAGATAGGGTAAGCAAGGCGGCCATTGATAAAGCGGCTGTGGATTTATCGGCCGAACAGGCCGCTCGGTGCTGTTTTGAGGAACGGGTGACCGAGGTGGAGCAGAGGCTCAAGGACACCTCCCGCAAGTGTGAGTTCTTAGAAGGGGAAAATAAGGCGAAGGGGACCAAACTCGCCAAGGCCCTTCAAGAAGCCAAGTAGGTGTGGTCCGAATCCCGCGCTATGCACGAGGAATTCTGTCAAGCCGGACAGATAGCGGCTGGCCAAGTAGGCGTGGTCCGAATCCCGCGCTATGTGCGAGGAATTCTGTCAAGCCGGACAGATAGCGGTTGGTAAGCCTTTTTCGTTACAGGATAAATTTGGGGATCAGGGGTATGCCTTCCTTAATTGACTATGGAGTTCTACAGACGCATATGCGGATCTGCCGAAGAGTGCTGCAGGCGCCGCCCAATTCTTCCGGGCCCAGGTGGGGTACGCGACGGAGAAGCTTTTCTGGTTGCAGTTTGTAGGGTAGGAGTGTCCTCCACTACTAAATGACTAGATGGCACAGTGGGCGAAGCTGCATAACATGTCCAGAGCAGCCATGAAGGACGTCATAGTCCGGTTGTGGCTGACCGAGGCTATTCTGGATAGCTACTTCGACCTTGTGCGGTGTCTCATCGATGCGCTGCCCCGAATTGACGCCGTTAAGAGGTGGTCCTACATAGAAGGAGCACCAATGGCCTTCGCCCATGTTAAGATGCACTGGGTGAAAATGAAGGCCAAAAAGGTGGCAGTTGAGGGTCTGCCCGAAAGCAAGGGCCATCGCACACTGGAGCGCTATTTTGAGGACATACTAAAAGGTGCTCGCCTTGTAGAATGCTAATGCTCTAAGGGTGTAGTGTTTGAATGAACGAGTCCAAACTATTCGGGAATTTGTATTAAGAACTAAGTTTTTTTAATATATTCCTTCCTTTATCAAGAGTTTTATCCTCCTATGTGGCCGTTTTTATATCTGAAAGTTCCCAGTCGTCTGTTTCAACCCCCATGTAGATACTACCAGCGTGTTCGGAATTGCACATGAATACACTTAACCCAACGTCTTGGTCCATGAAGGAGGTATCAGTGCGGCAAACCACACAATCAGACTATTTGGTTTTGTTGCTCTCACTTAGACGTAGGAGTTTGACGGTGGGTCTATAGAGTATCCCCTAGTATGTACGCGGCTGTCCCAATGCGGATGCGTTACATATGTGACCGTTGAGGGAGTCATGGACTAAAGGGTCCTCGGGCGTCCGGCCTGTTAGCCGGGGGCCGGACTGACGGGCTGTGAAGATACGAAGACCGAAGACTGCACCCGTGTCCGGATGGGACTCTCCTTGGCGTCGAAGGCAAGCTTGGCGATCAAATAAGTAGATTCCTTTCTTTGTAACCGACCTCATGTAACCCTAGATCCCCTGGGTGTCTATATAAACTGGAGGACTTAGTCCGGAGGAGACGATCATTATCATATCCAGACTTGACTTTTAGGGTTTAGCCATTACGATCTTGTGGTAGATCAACTCTTGTAATACTCATATTCATCAAGATCAATCAAGCAGGACGTAGGGTATTACCTTCATAGAGAGGGCCCGAACCTGGGTAAAACTTTATGTCCCCCGTCTCCTATTACCATCGATCCTAGATGCACAGTTCGGGACCCCCTACCCGAGATCCGTCGGTTTTGACACCGACATTGGTGCTTTCATTTGTGACGTCGATGATAGGATCGATGGCTCGCCTTGTTCTCAAGGACAATACCACCGCCGTAGGAACACTGGCCCCAGGCCAAACCATCCGGCTGGGCGGCTTTACCATGACCGCCCGTTCGGTTGTTAAGCGCACGATGATCTCCCGAGTCATCGAAAATCCCCTTTGTATCGACTCCGAACACTCCAAGCAGATGGATCCAGCGGAGCTTTCATCTTTAAACGAGCTCCTAGATCGCATCGCCGCCCTAGGGGTCGCCACAGACTACGATCGAATTGGGCTTAAACCCTATCAGAGAGAAATCAAATCTCCACCGATCACCCACCAGATAGCGATAGTCGAGGAGCGAGATGACAACTCTTCCTCCATACTAAAGACGGACTATGTCCAGATCTCCGGCTTTGAAGAGCCGGACACCCACCTAAGAGGAGATGCATCCTGCCCTCCGAACATAGAATCGGACGATGGGCCTAAGAAATCAGTGGATATCCAGGAGCCCGATCTGTTAAGTTTGGAATTCCTGCAAACTCCGGATCCAATATTGGGTCAGGGTTCAGATTTAAAACCACCCACCCACCCAAATATAAGCGCTCTCATGAGCATACAACAGCAGTCTCAGGAAACGGTCCACCACTTCTGGGCCAGATTCCGTCTTGTCAAAGACAAGATTAAAGATTGCCGCGACGAGGAAGCGATCTCACCATTCCGCAACAATTGCATGGACAAAGGAATACTCAACATCATCAACCACCATCGTATACTATAGTTCGTTGACTTGGCAACTATCGTTCAGAAGTACAGCGCAATGGAAAGCGCCTGGAAAACTCAGGCAGCCCGTTGGGAACCACCGGTCCCCACTCAATCCCTCATTCAGGCAAAAAGGGCGCACCCTTGCAACACGCCTGGTCCAATAGTAAAGAAATATAAGTCCAGTACGAGGCACGGAACCATTCTGGAAGGATGGCTCGATGGGCCATGCAAAATACATGCAACACCGGATAACATACCAACACATAGCCTTAGAGCATGTTGGATACTCTGGCAAGTGGCCAAGAGCGGTGAGGATATCCTCACCAAGAATAACCAGAACAACACCCCCCAGAGGACGACGACCCAAAAGTACTGACGGTCTTTGAGACATTTACCTCAAACAATAGGCGCAAAAGAGCACTACGCAGACTCGCCGAAGTCTGTTAAATAGCAGCAATAAACCCTTGGAATGACATGGCTATAACTTTTAATGCCGATGACGAACCAAAATACAGGACAGTCCAAGCACCAGCCGCCTTGGTTGTCAGTCCAATTGTGGAAGGCTTCCGGCTCACCAAGGTTCGCATGGACGGCGACAGTGGACTAAACCTCATCTACGAAGGCACACTCCACAAAATGGAAATAGACAGGAGCCACATTGAGCAAAGCAGCACGACCTTCCGAGGAATCATTCCCAGCCAGGAGGCGTGGTGTGCAAGAAAAATAACACTCAACGTGTTATTCGGCACGACGGAGAATTATCGGTCCGAAGAAATAACCTTCCAAGTGGCCCCTTTCAACAGTGGATATCACACCCTCTTAGGGTGGGAGGCATTTACACGCTTCGAAGCTGTACCTCATTACGTGTAGATGAAGCTTAAGATGCCCGGGCCCAAAGGCATAATCACTCTCGCCAGTGATCCGGACATAGCACTCCTTGCCGAAAATAAAACCGCATCCCTGGCCCTTGAGGCATTATCTGAAGCCCTTGCGGCCAAAGAATTAACCGCACTGCGCTCCACGGTGGACAGGGACAATGTGATCTTAGACAATGCCCCAAATCCAGCTCCTTCAAGCTAGCGGAAGAAATAGTCAAATTCCAGGTCCATCCAACGGACCCCAAAAAGACAATATCTATTGGGGCACAACTAGACCCAGCGGTCGACGCCGTGCTAAGGGATTTTCTTCATGAAAACTGGGATATATTCACCTGGCACCCTTCTGACATGCTAGGAATCCCGCGCAAACTGGCCGAACACAGCCTCAACATATTAAAGGGATACATACCGGTCAAACAAACACTGCGGAGCTTTTCCGAACCCAAACGTCAAGCCATGGGAGAGGAGCCAGGCGAACCTGCGGCCGGATTCATTAGAGAAATAAAACATCCGGACTGGCTGGCAAACCTGGTGATGGTACCAAAGAAGGATAAATCCTGGCGCATGTGCGTCGATTTTAAAGACCTCAATAAGGCTTGCCCTAAAGATCCCTTCCCCCTCCCCCGCATTGATCAAAACATTAATGCTACCGCAGGACACGACTCGCTGTGTTTCCTCGACGCATATTCCGGATACCATCAAATCGAAATGAAGGAGTCCGACCAAGCTACAACAGCATTCATCACCCCATATGGGCCATTCTGCTTCAACACCATGCCCTTCGGGATGAAGAATGCCGGCGCCACCTACCAATGCATGATCCAAACATGACTGGAGAAACAGATCAGAAAGATAGTTGAAGCCTATGTGGACGATGTCGTAATCAAGACAAGGCACGTCGAAACACTAATAGACGACCTACGCATCACATTTGACAACCTCCGCGCATATGACATTAAGCTCAATCCGGAAAAGTCCTCTCCAATAGAGGAATTGAAGCAAATCCAGCCAAAATCCGAGCTCTGTCACAGTTGGCTACGCCAATAGACCTTAAACAAGTCCAAAACCTCGCAGGTTGCGTGACAGCTCTAAGCCACTTTATCTCCAGATTGGGAGAAACGACACTACCACTCTATCGCCTTCTGCGGCGAACCGATCACTTTGAGTGGACGGACGCGGCAATAGCCGGACTTGAGGAAATAAAAACACACCTAGCGAGCAACCCAATCCTGGCCACGCCAAACATCGGCGAACCCATGCTGCTAGACATATCGGCAACACATCAAATGGTGAGCGTCGTGCTCGTCATTGAACAAGAACAGGACGGACACAAATTCCCACTGCAGAAGCCAGCATACTATGTATCCACTGTCCTTACACCATGCAAATCCTGGTACCCCCATTATCAAAAGATAGCATACGCGGTCTTCATGGCATCCCGAAAGCTATGACACTACTTCCAGGAGTGTTCAATCACGATGGCTTCTGAAGTACCACTCAACGACATAATAAACAACCGCGATGCCACGGGCTGGATTGCCAAATGGGCCATTGAGCTCCTTCCATTTGATATTACATACAAACCACGTCAAGCTATTAAATCCCAAGTACTGGCTGACTTCATCGCCGAATGTACAAAGGCCGAACTCCCTAAAGAGTACGACACATATTCCAATTGGGTTATGTATTTTGATGGCTCCAAAATGCTGGCTGGGCTAGGAGCGGGCGTCGTTTAAATGTCCCCCACTAGAGACGTCGTTTAGTACATACTCCAAATATTATACACAGACTCCAACAACGCATCCGAATACATGGCCTTATTTCATGGTCTCTGGATGGCTGTCTCCATGGGCATACAACGCGTGGAAGTGCACGGGGACACAAACCTTGCAATATCTCAAATAAATGGGGACTTCGATGCCAAAGATCTGAAGATGGTAGCTTATCATAATGTCATCCTAAAAATGTCGACTCAGTTCGAGGGGCTCGAGTTCCATCACGTGGCCTGAGAAACTAATCAAGTGGCGGCCCTTCTTGCTCGTATCGGCGCCAAGCACGACCCCGTCCCACCCAATATCTTCCTGGAAAGACTTTTTAAGCCATCCGTAGTGTGGCAGGGAGAGAGTAGTAACACCAATCTGGATCTGAACACAACCCCAGATTCCGAACCCACCGAGATCATCGGAGGCTCAGCCACCGAAATAACACTGTCGGCCCATCTCATTATGGCAGTCATTTCCCCATGGGCCGAACCCTTCCTTGCCTACCTTAATAGGAAGGAACTTCCTGAGGATCAGAACGAGGCCCGCCGCATTGTCCGGCATTCGAAGGCCTACAAGGTTCATGATGGAGAGCTCTATAAGAAAAGCACTACCGGAGTCCTTCAAATATGTATCTCCGAGGAGGAGGGGCGGCAGCTCCTGGCTGAGATTCATGCTAGTCTCAGCGGGCACCACGCCGCAGCTCGGGCCCTTGTTAGCAAGGCCTTCCATACAGGGTTTCTTTGGCCGACGGCCCAAGCAGATGCACAGGACCTTGTCCAACGTTGTGTCGGATGCTAACTCTTCGCCAACCAAAGCCATATGCCCCCACCGCCCTACAAACAATTCCCATCACTTGGCCTTTTGCGGTCAGGGCACTAGATATGGTTGGACCCCTTGAGGGAGGAAGCCATAAGAAAAAATATCAGCTGGTTATGGTGGATAAATTCACTAAGTGGATAGAGGCCAAACCAGTTAAACCGGCCGAGTCCGGACCGGTGATAGAATTCATATCTGGTGTTGTACACCGTTATGGCGTTCCACACAGCATCATCACCGATAACGGCTCCAATTTACAGCCGATGAGGTGAAAACCTGGTGTGCTAATCTAGGCATTAAACTCGATTACACCTCTGTCTATCATCCACAAACAAACGGTCAAGTCGAACGAGCCAATGGTCTTATTATGAGCGGTATCAAGCCGAGACTAGTGCGCTCTCTGAAGGAATCAGACACACACTGGGTTGAGGAGCTTGACTCCATACTCTGGGGGCCACGGACCATGCCCAATGGCACTATCAGATACACACCTTTTTTCATGGTATACGGCGCAGAGGTTGTGCTAACCTGCGACATTATACATGACTCACCTCGGGTGCGCATGTACGAAGAGAGAGGCCGAGCTCGATCGGCACGACAGCCTAGACGCCCTGGAGGAGGAGCGTGACGTTGCAAAAGCCCGTTCCGCATTTTATCAACAACAGGCCCACAGATATGAAAGTAGAGAAGTATAGGCTAAGACTTATAACATTGGCGAACTTGTTCTACGCTTGCCGGAGAAGAAAAAGGACAAACTCAAGCCCAAATGGGAGGGTCCCCTCATCATCGACGAAGTTCTCACCGGAGGAGCGTACTGCCTGCGTGATGCGTCAGATAATCGCCTTGAGCCGAACCCCTGGAATGCGGCCAGACTCCGAAGATTCTACGCCTAAGCGCGGAACTCTTTGTTCGTCTCCTTCTCCCCGCTGTTTCCATAATACATTTTTTCGTCTTTCTCTCTCTCTTTTTGTTTTTCTCTTTAGCGTTAAAGCTTTGGTGCAGTTAGACCGGGCACCCTTGACGCACACATATGCTTTCAAATATGTACGTCCATTATACTTGGGGGCTTCTTGTACAGAAGCTTGCTATTATTACCCGAGCATCAAGCTCATCGCATATGCGTCTTTCCATATGTACCTTTTCTTCGCCATTATATGCATCGATATGACTTAAGTTTTGGCCAAGCTGGGTTGCCTGGCTCCTGTGCTTATGCCCTATGTTCCCGTTAGTTCGGCTAGGGCATAAAGGGAGCACCTCTGCGATTGTTACTGCCGGGTCATCCGGATGTGTACCTCAGAATGGGTGAAGCCGAAATCTAGTGTTCTTAAGGGAATATTCGGTCGGTGGATTAAAGATGTTTTTTGCATTCGCTCCATTGCAAACCCCCAGAAGATATATATGTACTACAATTTTTTCAATCGCAGTTCGGACATGCACTGTAACGCATGCACACCCAGGGAAAGGAACCCTTAACGGAACTTAGCGCACGCTTGCGCTCCCTCTTTGGGACGTGGGTTGCGTATATCATGTTCACCGTCCGCACTTGTGGGGGAAAACCTTTCTGTCAACTGTTGTTCGGCGGCCGGGGCTCCTCCTCGTCATCGCTATGCAGCCCCTTGTCTCTGCTTTCGGCATTTAACTTGCCTGCCTGCTTGAACACCCAACAATCCTTGTTGGTGTGATTGGCTGGTTTTTCAGGGGTGCCATGTATCTGGCATGAGCGGTCGAGTATTCGGTCCAAACTGGACGGGCCCGGAGTATTTCTTTTGAATGGCTTTTTCCGCTGACCGGGTTTAGAGCCTCTGAATCCAGCATTAATGTCACATCCCTAGTTCTGGTATGACCCAGGCTAGCCTTTATGTTTGCATCATGTTTAAATTCCATTTAAATTTGAAATGTGGATTTGTGAAACCCTCAGAATCATTTCTGAAAATGACCCAAGTAAAAAAAATTGCTCCAAAAGGGTCCAAGAACATGCTCATGTTGCTCTCTGAAAATATTAGACAGAGATAAAAATCAAACCAATATTTTAAAGAGCTCATAAGTATTTATTTTGGGCATTTGGAATTAATCCAATATTTATTTGCGTTGGATAAATATTTTTATATATACAAAGTATTGTCCAATAATTCTGAATTTTGGTGAGGGGCTTTGGATTAATTCCTTAGGTCCCTGCAAAATTTGACAGAATTAAATAAATTGTTTAGTATTTTTTATTAAGTCAAAACAAATGACAGAAATGAGAAAACAAAAAGAATTAGAGAGGACAGAGAGAGAATGACTCACCTGGGCCTTACCTGTGCCGGCCTAGCACTATTGGCCCAGGCCAAGTCATCGCCTACCTCCTACCAGGAGGACAACGCGCATGTGCCCGATGCACGCGTGCACGCGCCGGCCACCTCCTCTCTCCCTTCCTGCCTGGCTCCTCCCCGGTGCGCCTAGACGACGCCACGGAGACGCCCTCGACCCCCTGCGTCTCTCCCCTCTCGCTCTGGACCCCTCCCCCTTCTCTGCTCTCTCTCCCACGCATGCCCGAACACGTCGTCGCCGTCGTTCACTACCACCGCGTCCACCGTTCTCCCCTCGCCTCTCCGACAAGCCCAAGAGCTTCGCCGCGTCTCCCTCGTCCTCTCCGCCAAGACACGCACCTCAGGAGGCCCTGGAGTGCTGCCTCGCCGTTGTCTTCACTTCCGGCCGCTGGAGATCGCCCATGCCGTTCTGCTCGTGTTCGACCTTCCCCGAGCTCGCTGAAGACCTCGCCGGATTCGCTGTGAGCTTCTGCTCCGCTTCCCCCTCTCCTTCCGTTGTTTCCGTGCCGTAGCCCTACTACCGACGCAACCGCGAGCTCCTCACCGCTGTCCATGCCGCCGCCGTCGCGCTAGGCGCCGCAGCTCGCAACTGCGCGCATCACCGTGCTCCTGGTGACTCTAGGAGGCCCTAGAGTCCCTCCGCAGCTCCTGCCGTGCCCCGCAGCCCGTTTTCGCCCGGAGCGAACTTCGGCCACCGCCTCGAGCTCGTTTCCGGCGAGCTTTGGCACCCCCACAGCCTCCCGCTTATTCCAAACGACGCGGACGAGCTCCAGCTCCTCGTCCGTGGTCTCCGCCGCGCGTTTGGTCGCCGGAAGGCGATTTCCGACGCCTCCGCCGCGTCTGGCCTCGCCGGCGTCGAGTCGCCGGCGGGCTTTGACCCCGCAGACAGGAGGTTTGACCTCTCTGTGGGTCGCCGACATGTGGGGCCTGGCCCTGTTAAGTTTTAGTTAGGATTAGTTTAACAACTAATTTAACCCTGTTTAGCTAATTGGGTTACTGATGCGTGGGCCCAACCCCATTAACTAAACTAGTTTAGGTTTATTTTAAATCAAGATTAGCCACAGACACTGACGTGTGGACCCCACATGTCAGGTTGGACCTGGTCAGCCGCCTTTGACCTGCTGATGTAAGCATGACGCTGTGCTGACGCAATATATCATTTTCTAGTATTAAATTAAATTAGGAAATTCCAGAAAATGATATAAACTTCAAAAATTCATAGAAATTCAACCGTAGCTCAGATTGAAATAATTTATACATGAAAAATGATCAGAAAAATTCAATCTATCCATCTGTACCATTTTCATGCATGACAAACCAACTTATACTTGCTGTATAGGTGAAAACATATAAATGGCATTCATAAAGATTTAATTTAGAGTTGCATTTGAACCTTTGGTTCAAATGGACCTCTTCCAAATAGAATGCTAAATGCATTAGCTCAAAGCACATCACATACTCATGCCATGATCATGCATCATATTGTTGCATATGCTTGTGTTTGATTATCGACACCGTTCCTTCTCGATAGGTCCTGCTCCGGAGACCGATCCAGAGTACCTATCTGAGGAGTACTGCCTTCCTTGTTGATCTACCAAGCAAGCAATCCCCCTTGTTCATTCCGATAGAATCCTACTCTCTCGCTCCTGCTCTCGTTTATTGCATTAGGACAACAACGATTCAACGGCTACTTTATGCTGCGATAGTTGAACCCATTCCTCTGCATGACCTGTCATTGCCACAGTAAATAGTTAAAACCCACTAGCATGTGTAGGAGTTGCTTGAGCCATGTTGTGTTCTTCCCATGCCATGCCTGCTATTGCTTAGAGTATGTCAGGTCTGATTCATTGGGAATGAATTAGAGTACAGTGCTATGTTCTGATGTTGAGAGTTAAGCGTGTGAACACGATTTGGTAAAGGTAGCGATGACAGGCCATGTAGGAGTACATGGTGGGTTGTCTCACTGGAACCGTCCTAAGAACTAAGTTCTGTGTATGTTGTCCAAGGACTAGCTACTACCACACATTGGGTTCCGGTAACTCGACCCCTCTCGACTTATTAGCCAACTTGATCTGTGTCCAGGAGTTGCAAATAGTTTCTGGTATTTATAGGTAGTGCTATTTTTCTACTGAGTGGCACCCGGCAAGGTGGACTTGGGACAGACTAGGCACACGTGGCCTGGTGTACCGAGTGGCACCCGGATGGTGGTCTCGGGAACCCTGTACACATCTTTAGGGGCCGTGAGCGAAACCCCGGTCGGATCTCCTTGCGGATGGAACCCGAATAGGCGATAAACCTGGACTAGAGTCTTGTTTGGTTAGTCAGGTCGTGGCCGACACCCTCGCCAGGCTTCCGCTTGAAGGTTGCCGAGATACATGACGTGTATATGGTGATAAGTGGTAAGAGCGTGTGTCAAGAAGTACACCCCTGTAGGGTTATCATGATCTATTCGAATAGCCGTGTCCTCGGTTATGGACTTCTTGGATGCTTACGTGGTACATAAACAACTTTAAGTGGATACTCTAAAATGCTCAAGACAAGTGTGAGTGCTATGGATGGCCTTCTCATAAGGAGACGAGGATGAATCCATAGTAGTGTATTGATGTGGTGATTAGTGGACTCGTGTGCGCTGCCTCATTTCAAAGAAGTTTCTCGTTGTCGTAGAACAGGATAGCCACTGAGTCAAAGCTGGCTTGCTGCAACTAAACCCCACATTACCTTCTTGATACCAATGCATGTATGATAGGATCTGATGTAAGTCTTGCTGAGTACCTTTGTACTCACATTTGCTTTATTTATGTTTTGCAGGTGAGATATGTATCTCACTAGTAGTACCACTTGGACTTCGACGAGTAGCTTGTTACCTCAGCTACGATCTTGTACCCTTGGGAGGGACTTGTAGATAGTCAGGCTTCTGAGCCTTTTTCCTTTTGTAGTTGTCTGTACTCAGACATGTAATGCTTCCGTTGCTTGTATGCTCTGAATGATGGGTCATGTGACCCCTGTTTGTATTTAATGCTATGTGGCTCTTCTGGGCCTATATCTATATGAGTTTGCGTTATGTTGTGATGCCATGTTGTACAACACATACTTGCATGTTATGCGTACATGTGACATGTATTGCTATGTGTGGGGTCCGACAATCTAGCTATTTATCCTTGGCAGCCTCTCTTATGGGGAAATGTAGTCTAGTGCTTCCTTGAGCCATAGTAGTCCGCTACATCCCGGTTCACCGGAGTCCTAATAGCCGGCATGTGTTTCGCTTCGTTCCTGTGTCTATCCCCTCGGGGAAATGTCACGCGGTGACATCCGGAGTCCTGCCTAGCCTGCTACAGCCCGGGTTCCCCAGAGTCCTGTTAGCCCAGTGCCACAGCCCGGATTCACACGCTGCTGACCGACATGCTCGATTTGAATCATGTATGCCTGTCCCCATAGGTTAGTGCCGCTTTGGGTTCACGACTAGCCATGTCGGCCCGGGTTCTCTGTCATATGGATGCTAGCGACACAATCATATACATGAGCCAAAAGTCGCAAACGGTCCCGGGCCAGGGTAAGGCGACACCCGTGGGGATATCATCGTGAGGCCGCAAAGTGATATGAGGTGTTACCGGCTAGATCGATGTGACTTGGAATCGGGGTCCTGACAGCTTTGGTATCAGAGCCTGACTGCCTGTAGGATTACCAAGCCAACCTGGTCGAAGTTGAGTCTAGAAATTCTTTAGCTATATAGGGGAATTGATTGTGGAAGGGAACGTAAGGCTCTTTTTACTCCTTATGCCTCATGCCTTCTGATCTGAGTCATCCTATCTTTCCTACGAGGTTAAGGAACTAGGCATTCTCTTCCGTCTATCAGGATCACGTGTTACTACTCCGTAGTCTCTAAGATTTGGTTGATCTGAGTCATATCCCAATTTGAGTACCTCCAGTGTAGCCTGTTTAGTAATATCTCAGAACCTTGAGTAATGATGTTGAGTATGGTGCTACCCCGTCTTTTGCAGAATGTCTCATTTCGAGCATTTTACTGCCGTTATGCTGTTGGATTTGTCCTAGGAGTTCAAGAGATATTATATTCCTCGTACTATAATCTACATCCTTATGATGATGTTGAATCCATCTTTGTTTCCTTGGTTGGTTCTTTAGGATGTCGTCAGTTAACCGAAGTTCTGTTGCTCGTAGCCGGAACCACAGAGATGGTAGGGATGAGGATCCTCCCGACCAGCCTTCGTTGGCAGAGTTCATGTTAGAGATGGAGAAGAACAAGCGAGAGTCTAACCGCTTGTTAGCACGTATTGAGGAGAACACCTCCCATCAGTGCAAAGAGTCAGCATCCATCTATGATTTCATTGGTCTGAAACCACCTACCTTCCATCATTCCATTGAACCACTCGATGCAGATGACTGGCTCTGTAGTATCACACACAAGCTGCGTTCTGCGAATGTAGCTGAAAGTGACAAGGTCACCTACGCTGCTTATCATCTGGAAGGTCCTGCTAGTATTTGGTGGCAGAACTATGAGGCTATGCTTCCAGCTGGCCAGATACCCACCTGGAGAGTTTTCACTGAGGCTTTTCGCGAGCATCACATCCCTCTGGCTCTCATCGACCGCAAGAGAGAAGAGTTCTGTAGTTTCACCCAGAGTAAGATGGATGTTGATGCTTACAGTAGAGAGTTTGAGAACCTTGCCCGCTATGCTACAGAAGAAGTGTCCACAGACGCCAAGAAGCAGGCCAGGTTCCGGAAGGGTCTCAACCCCAAGTTGCGTCGTGATCTCCACTTGCATCATTGCAATACATTCCAGGCTCTTGTGAACAAGGCCATTAATGTAGAGACAGCTCAACTCACTTACGAGGAGACTCGTAAGCACAACCATGGTTTGGGTTCTTCTTCTGGTTCTACTTCGCAGAAGTGCCGGATTTGGGTTCCGAACTCCGCTCTTCCACCCGGTTATACACCAAGGCCATCTTGTGTGGCACCTCACCCAGTTCAGTTACATGCTCCACCCAGGCCTATCGGTAGACTGCTTGTCAAAGCGGGTCCACGTCCTACTTCAGGGACTTGTTTCACATGCGGAGAGCTAGGACACTATGCACGTGACTGCTCTCAAACCAACTATGCTCCACCCCAACCTGAGAAGTCTGTTGGCCGTGGTAAGCAATCACGCAAGATGATTAGTGTCAAGTCAGCTCCGACTGAACGTGGATGTGTGCATCACGTCTCAGCTAAAGACGCTCATGATGATCCGGATGTCGTTGTTGGTACACTCCTTGTCAACTGTCATCCATCTTCGGTTCTGTTCGATACCGAAGCATCTCACTCCTTCATCTCTAAAGGCTATGCTCGTTTGCACAACATGTCATTTTGTGATATGCCAACTCCACTTGAAATCCAAACTCCAGGGTCTAGATGGCAAACCACCAGAATAAGCCATGGTAATGAAATCCTTGTTGACAGACTTGTATTCCTTGCATCACTTATAGCCCTCAAGTCTACAGATATTAACATCATCTTGGGTATGGACTAGATGAAAGCTCATTATTCCAAGATTGATTGTTACACTAGGTCTGTTTAGCTTACACACCCATCTGGCAAGATAGTCACCGTCTCCACTAGAGTTGCAAAGTGTCAGCTCTATTCTCTTAGTGCCAACCCTCTTCCAGACCTTGAAGATATCCCGGTAGTCCGTGACTTTTCGGATGTCTTTCCAGAGGAACTACCAGGTATTCCACCTGACAGAGATGTAGAGTTTGTCATAGATCTTATCCCAGGAACCGCTCCAATCTCTAGGAGACCCTACAAGATGGCACCCTTAGAACTAGCTGAGCTTAAGAAACAACTCAATGAATCCTTGCAAAAGGGTTTCATCCGTCCTAGTTCTTCTCCCTGGGCTTGCCCCGTCCTCTTCGTCAAGAAGAAGGATGGTACGGACTGGATGGTTGTAGATTATCGTCCCGTTAATTTGGTCACGATAAAGAACAAGTATCCGCTCCCCAGGATCAACGACCTGTATGATCAGCTCGCTGGATCCTCAGTCTTTTCCAAGATGGATTTGAGGTTAGGCTACCACAAAATCAAGATCAGAAATGGGGACATTCCTAAGATGGCTTTTGTCACTCGTTATGGTCAGTACGAGTACACCGTCATGTCCTTTGGTCTACATTCTCCCGCTTGATGAACTCGATCTTCATGGGAGTACTTAGATAAGTTTGTTGTGGTTTACCTCGATGATATCCTTATTTACTCAAAGAACGAGGAAGAGCATGCCGAACATCTTAGACTTGTGTTAGAAAAACTCAGAGAGCACCGCCTTTATGCCAAGTTCTCCAAGTGCGAATTTTGGTTGCCAGAAGTGACCTACCTAGGCCACGTGATATCTGGTAAGGGCATTGCCATCAATCCCGAGAGAGTTCAGGTCGTTCTTGATTGGAATCCGCCTAAAACAGTTAAGCAAGTTAGGAGTTTCCTTGGTCTAGCCAGTTATTGTCGCCGCTTTCGTTGAGAACTTCTCCAAAGTGGCCAAACCTCTCACGAAACTTCTCAAGAAAGATAAAAAGTTTGAGTGGTCCCCACAGTGTGAGCACAGTTTTCAGGAACTGAAAAGACGCCTGACTTCTGCTCCCATACTTGTGCCACCGGATTTCACTAAGGACTTTGTTATCTATTGTGATGCCTCATGACAGGGACTAGGTTGCATTCTTATGCAAGATCGCCATGTGATTGCCTATGCATCTCGACAGTTGCATCCACATGAGGAGAATTATCCTACACATGATCTAGAGCTTGCAGCCGTAGTCTATACACTTAAGACCTGGCAACATTACCTTCTTGGTAAACGTTGCGAGATTTACACCGATCACCAGAGTGTCAAGTATATCTTCACCCAACCAGATTTGAACCTTAGGCAAAGACGTTGGTTGGAGTTGATCTCAGATTACGACTTAGGAATTACCTACACCCCAGGAAAGGGGAATGTCATGGCTGATGCGCTAAGTTGTAAGTCCTATTGCAACAATCTCATGTTGCAGCAGGGCCAACCACTTCTCCATGAGGAATTATGTAAACTTAACCTTCATATTGCTTCTCACAGGTTCCTTTCTACCTTGGTGGCAGAACCTACTCTTGTGGATCATATCATAGAAGCCCAGAAGCATGATACGGGGATTACCCGGATCAAGAGAAACATTGCCAAGGGCATTGCTGGTAGTTTCTCTATAGATGATCGAGGTGTTGTTTTCTTCGGGAATCGCCTGGTGGTCCCCAAGAAGCAGCATCTTCGGTAATTAATCCTTAAGGAGGCGCATGAATCTCCTCTCACGATTCATCCCGGTAGTACTAATATGTATCAGGACCTACGCCAGAGGTTCTGGTGGACTAGGATGAAGAGAGAAATTGCTCAGTTTATTGCTAACTGTGACGTTTGTCGTCGCGTTAAGGTAGAACATCAAAGACCTGCTGGCACCCTTCAACCTTTAGCTATTCCTGAGTGGAAATGGGATAAAGTTGGTATGGACTTCATCACCGGCTTTCCCAGGACCAAGAAAGGGAATAATGCTATCTTCATAGTCATTGATCGTCTTTCCAAAGTGGCTCACTTCTTACCTGTTCGGGAGAGTATCACTGCTAGTCAGCTTGCTGACTTATATATTTCTCGAATAGTGTCACTTCATGGTGTTCCACTAGAGATCAATTCAGACCGTGGTAGTCTTTTCACTTCTCATTTCTGGGAGAGTTTCCAAACTACCATGGGCACCCATCTTTCCTTCAGTACCGCTTTCCACCCTCAATCAAGTGGTCAGGTGGAAAGGGTCAACCAAATTCTCGAAGACATGCTTAGAGCTTGTGTTATCTCATTCGGTATGGATTGGGAGAAGTGTCTTCCCTTCGCTGAGTTTGCTTATAATAATAGCTACCAATCCAGCCTCAAGAAAGCTCCTTTTGAGGTTCTGTATGGACGAAGATGTCGAACACCTTTGAACTGGTCAGAAAATGGTGAAAGACAATTCTTTGGACCGGATATGATCCAGGAGGAAGAAGAGCAAGTTCGCATCATTCGTGAGAATTTGAAAACAGCCCAATCTCGTCAAAAGAGCCAGTATGACCGTAGTCATAAGGAAGTGGCTTATGAAATTGGCAACAAGGCTTACCTTCGGGTTACCCCTTTGAAGGGTACCCATCATTTCGGTATCAAGGGCAAGTTGGCTCCTCGTTACATTGGTCCTTTTCTCATTCTCTCTAAACAAGGAGAGGTTGCCTACCAGTTGGAACTACCCCCACATCTTTCTCGAGTTCATGATGTCTTCCACGTGTCCCAACTCAGGCGTTGCTTCTTGGATCCCATCCGTGGAGTGGACCACGAAGCGCTTGATCTTCAAGATAACCTCACCTATCGAGAGTACCCTGTTTGCATCCTTGATCAAGCAGAGCGCGTCACTCGACGTCATAACATCAAGTTTCTCAAGGTTCAGTGGTCTCATCATTCCGAGAGAGATGCTACTTGGGAGCGTGAAGATCGTCTTCGACTTGAGTACCCCACTTTTTTCCACCAACTCCCGAATCTTGGGACAAGATTCTTCCGCTGACTGGGTTTAGAGCCTCTGAATCCGGCATTAATGTCACATCCCTAGTTCTGGTATGACCTAGGCTAGCCTTTATGTTTGCATCATGTTTAAATTCCATTTAAATTTGAAATGGGGATTTGTGAAACCCTCAGAATCATTTCTGAAAATAACCCAAGTAAAAAATTGCTCCAAAAGGGTCCAAGAAAATGCTCATGTTGCTCTCTGAAAATATTGGACAGAGATAAAAATCAAACCAATATTTTAAAGAGCTCATAAGTATTTATTTTGGGCATTTGGAATTAATCCAATATTTATTTGTGTTGGATAAATATTTTTATATATACAAAATATTGTCCAATAATTCTGAATTTTGGTGAGGGGCTTTGGATTAATTCCTTAGGTCCCTGCAAAATTTGATAGAATTAAATAAAATGGATTAGTATTTTTTATTAAGTCAAAACAAATGACAGAAATTAGAAAACAGGAAGTATTAGAGAGGACAGAGAGAGAATGACTCACCTGGGCCTTACCTGTGCCGGCCCAGCACTGTTGGCCCAGGCCAAGTCATCGCCTACCTCCTGCCAGGAGGACAATGCGCGTGTGCCCGACGCGCGCGTGCATGCGCCGGCCACCTGCTCCCTCCCTGCCTGCCTGGCTCCTCCCCGGTGCGCCTAGACGACGCCACGGAGACGCCCTCGACCCCTTGCGTCTCTCCCCTCTCGCTCTAGACCTCCTCCCCCTTCTCTGCTCTCTCTCTCACGCACGCCCGAACACGCAGTCGCCGCTGTTCACTACCACCGTGTCCACCGTTCTCCCCTCGCCTCTCCGACAAGCCCAAGAGCTTTGCCGTGTCTCCCTCATCCTCTTCGCCAAGACACGCACCTCGGGAGGCCCTGGAGCGCCGCCTCGCTGTCGTCTTCACTTCCGGCTGCCGGAGATCACCCACGCCGTTCTGCTCGCGTTCGACCTTCCCCGAGCTCACTGAAGACCTCGCCGGATTCGCTATAAGCTTCTGCTCCGCTTCCCCCTCTCTGTTCCGCCATTTCCGTGCCGTAGCCCTGCTACCAACGCAACCGCGAGCTCCTCGCCGCCGTCCATGCCGCCGCCGTCGCGCTAGCTGCTGCAGCTCGCAACGGCGCGCGTCACCGTGCTCCTGGTGACTCCAGGAGGCCGTAGAGGCCCTCCGCAGCTCCTGCCGTGCCCCACAGCCCATTTTCGCCCGGAGCCGAACTCCGGCCGCCACCTCGAGCTTGTTTCCGGCGAGCTCTGGCACCCCTGCAGCCTCCCGCTTGCTCCAAACGACGCGGACGAGCTCCAGATCCTCGTCCGTGGTCTCCGCCGCGCGTTTGGTCGCCGGAAGGCGATTTCTGACGCCTCTGCCGCATCTGGCCTCGCCGGCGTCGAGTTGCCAGTGGGCTTTGACCCCGCAGACAGGAGGTTTGACCTCTCCGTGGGTCGCTGACATGTGGGGCCCGGCCCTGTTAAGTTTTAGTTAGGATTAGTTTAACAACTAATTTAAGCATGTTTAGCTAATTGGGTCACTGACGCGTGGGCCCAACCCCATTAACTAAACCAGTTTAGGTTTATTTTAAATCAAGATTAGCCACAGACACTAACGTGTGGACCCCACACGTCAGGTTAGACCTGGTCAGCCGCCTTTGACCTGCTGACGTAAGCATGACGTTGTGCTGACGCAATATATCATTTTCTGGTATTAAATTAAATTAGGAAATTCCAGAAAATGATATAAACTTCAAAAATTCATAGAAATTCAACCGTAGGTCAGATTGAAATAATTTATATATGAAAAATGATCAGAAAAAATTCAATCTATCCATCTGTACCATTTTCATGCATGACAAACCAACTTATACTTGCTGTATAGGTGAAAACATATAAATGGCATTTATAAAGATTTAATTTAGAGTTGCATTTGAACCTTTGGTTCAAATGGACCTCTTCCAAATAGAATGCTAAATGCATTAGCTCAAAGCACATCACATACTCATGCCATGATCATGCATCATATTGTTGCATATGCTTGTGTTTGATTATCGACACCGTTCCTTCTCGATAGGTCCTGCTCCGGAGACCGATCCAGAGTACCTATCTGAGGAGCAGTGCCTTCCTTGTTGATCTACCAGGCAATCTATCCATCTGTTCATTCCGACACAATCCTACTCTCTCGCTCCTTCTCTCATTTATTGCATTAGGATAACAATGATTCAACTGCTACTTTATGCTGCGGTAGTTGAACCCATTCCTCTGCATGACCTATCATTGCCACAGTAAATAGTTAAAACCCACTAGCATGTGTAGGAGTTGCTTGAGCCATGTTGTGTTCTTGCCATGCCATGCCTGCTATTGCTTAGAGTATGTCAGGTCTGATTCATTGGGAATGAATTAGAGTACAGTGCTATGTTCTGATGTTGAGAGTTAAGCGTGTGAACACGATTTGGTAAAGGTAGCGGTGAGAGGCCATGTAGGAGTACATGGTGGGTTGTCTCACTGGAACCGTCCCTAAGAACTGAGTTCTATGTATGTTGTCCAAGGACTAGCTACTACCACACATTGGGTTCCGGTAACTCAACCCCTCTCGACTTATTAGCCAACTTGATCTCTATCCAGGAGTTGCAAATAGTTTCTGGTGTTTATAGGTAGTGCTATTTTTCTACCGAGTGGCACCCGGTAGGGTGGACTTGGGATAGACTAGGCACACGTGGCCCGGTGTACCGAGTGGCACCCGGATGGTGGGCTCGGGAACCCTGTACACATCGTTAGGGGCCGTGAGCGAAACCCCGGCCAGATCTCCTTGCGGATGGAACCCGAATAGGGGATAAACCTGGACTAGAGTCTTGTTTGGTTAGTCAGGTCATGGCCGACACCCTCGCTAGGCTTCTGCTTGAAGGTTGCCGAGATACATGACGTGTATATGGTGATACGTGGTGAGAGCGTGTGTGAAGAAGTACACCCCTGCAGGGTTATCATGATCTATTCGAATAGCCGTGTCCTCGGTTATGGACTTCTTGGATGCTTACGTGGTACATAAACAACTTTAAGTGGATACTCTAAAATGCTCAAGACAAGTGTGAGTGCTATGGATGGCCTTCTCGTAAGGAGACGAGGATGAATCCATAGTAGTGTATTGATGTGGTGATTAGTGGACTCGTGTGCGCTGCCTCATTTCAAAGAAGTTTCTCGTTGTCGTAGAACAGGATAGCCACTGAGTCAAAGCTGGCTTGTTGCAACTAAACCCCACATTACCTTCTTGATACCAATGCATGTATGATAGGATCTGATGTAAGTCTTGCTGAGTACCTTTGTACTCACGTTTGTTTTATTTATGTTTTGCAGGTTGTAAGTGCATCTAGTGCCACCCCTAGTTGGTTTTGGAGTATTGACGACAAACCTAGTTGAGGGACTAATGTGTTTGTGAGAATTGTAGGATAACACAGGTAGAAGTCCCTCATTGATTCGGTTTTCCTACCAGAGATGACCCCTAAAAATGTATGAAGACATTGAAGTCAAAGGTGGTATGTGAAGACATTCACATTGAAGACTATGACAAGAGAAGACATTGCGTGAAGACTATGGAGCGCGAAGACTTAGCAGTTTCGTCGTTCTGTGTTTTTCTTTGTTGAGTCATAGGAACCACTGTACTGTTAAGTGGGGTCCAAGAGAACCAGTCAGAATGACTGAAGTGATGCTTAACCAAAATCGTATATCTTCGAGTGAAGACTATGAGAGCAAATCTTGTCCAGAGTTGGATAAGTCAGCTTTGCTTGTAGCCCAAGTAAAGTTGCCGTGTTTGTTTGAAATCTGACCGTTGGAACACGTGTCAGTTCCTTAGTGACCTAGGGTCATTTTGGACAAATCAGGTCGGGTTGCCTAGTGGCTATAAATAGCCCACCCCTACAACCATAAACGGTTGGCTGCTCAGAGAGAGAGTACGGCTTTTGTCGTTTGAGAGCAACCCACCTCGAAGCCTTTGAGAGAGAATTCCTTGCGAGGATAAAGCCCTAAACACCCAGAGCCAAAGAGTGTTAGGCATCACTTAAGTCTTCTTGTCTGTGTGATCTGAAGACTTATTACACTTGAGGACTGTGAATCCTCCAGCTGGTTAGGCGTCGCGTTCTGAGCATCCAAGAGTCATTGTGGATCGCCGGTGAACAAAGTCTGTGAAGGTTTGGAAGTCTACCTTGAAGTCTTACCAGAGTGATTGGGCGAGGACTGGGTGTCCTTAGCTCAAGGGGAATAAGGTGAAGACAAGGTCTTCTGAGTTGAATCTCAGCCTCCCTAACCAGACGTACAGTTGTCACAGCAACTGGAACTGGTCCAACAAATCATTGTCTTCAATGAGTCACTGGTTTCGTCCTTCCTTCCCTTTACTTACTGTTGGTCCTTGTGAAGTCATTGTACGATTGCAACACCATTTGGCTTCACTGAGTGATTACTTGTTCTGATTGGCTTCACAATATCTTCCTACCTGATCCTTACTGCCTAGCTGCTATTAGTCATTGTGCTTTCACTTCATTGAATACTTGACTATGGTTTGCCTAGTGTAGTCTACCTTCCGCTACATGGTAATGGGTTTATTTCTATCGTTTGTCTTCGAAACTTACATGTTTTGAAGACTTCCATAAAAATCGCCTATTCACCCCCCTCTAGTCGATCACTAGCACTTTCAATTGGTATCAGAGCAAGGTACTCCCTTGTTCTGTGTGATTTGGTTTAACCACCTGGAGTTTTAGCTATGTTGACTGCAGGGATAATTAAAGTCTTCGCTGCGTGCCCCGTCTTCGATGGAACTGAATATCCCTACTGGAAGAATAAGATGCGCATGCATCTTGAAGCCATTGATGTCGACCTATGGTATGTCATCAAGAACGGCGTTCCCAAGGCTGGAGAAGGTGTCACTACTGCTGATGTCAAGAAGTTCGTTCAACTGGACTCTACTGCAAAGAATATCATCTGTGGTTATCTGACCAAAGGACAGTATGGCCGCGTGAGTGCTTTGGAAACATCTAAGCTAGTTTGGGACTGGCTCTCCAAGGTCAATGAAGGCGTCTCAACCCAGAGAGATCAGAGAATCAGTGTCCTTCGCAACCTCTTCAACCGCTTCAAGAGAAATGACAATGAGAATGTCCAGCTCACGTTTGATCGACTCACTGACATCACAAATGAGCTTCAAGCCCTCGGTGCTACTGAGATCACCAAGCATGAAGTCGTCAAGACTCTCCTGAGATCACTTGACAGTTCATTTGACACCCTAGCCCTGATGATTCAAGAACGTCCTGATTTCAAGACACTCGATCCATCTGACATACTTGAGAGGCTCAACACACACGAGTTTCAGCTTTCTGAGAAAAGAGACATCTACGGTCCCAACTATGGGCGAACTCGTGCCTTGAAGGCAAAGGCTGTCTCCTCATCTGAAGAAGAATCTGACAGCAGTTCTGATGATCCTGAAGACATTGGAAAGGAGCTTGCTATGCTTGTGAAGAAGTTCCAAAAATTCACCAAGAAGAAAGGCTTCAGAAAGTCTTCACAATCAAGCTCAAGGAATGATGAAGCTTCTGCTCATGACTACAAGAAGAGAACATGTCACAAGTGCAAGAAACCTGGCCACTACATCTCTGAGTGTCCACAGTGGGACAATGAGAAGAAGAAGAAGAAGAAGAGCAAGGAGTATGACTCTGACGATAAGAAGAAGAAGAAATACTCAAAGTCTTCTTCCAAGTCTTCCTCAAGGTCTTCATCACACAAGAAGAGCTCATCTGGCAAGGCACGTGCGTTTGTTGGCAAGGAAATGGATTCTGAGGAGGAGTCTGCTTCTGAAGAGGCGGAGGTGGAGTCTGAGGAGGAGTCTGATTCTGGCGTTGCGAGTCTGGCTACAACATACGTTGCCAAGTCCATCTTCAACACTGAAGACAATGACTTCATCACCGACACCGATGCAAATGACAAGGACTACTCCGCTCCTTCCTACTGCTTCATGGCATGCAGTGCCAAGGTAAACACACGCACTACTCACTATCAAACATCTAGTGACGATGACTCTGATTGTGGTTCCAAACCCAGCTACAAAACACTTGCTAAAATTGCGACTGAACAACAGAAAGCTATGGAACATATTCAAAAACTATTAGACAAAAGCGATGATCTGTTAGACGCTGAAATGACTTGATCTTAGTCCTTAATTGAAGACATAAAAAATCTTCACGCTAAGTATGAGGAACTTGAAAGTCGTCATGAAACGCTCTCAACAAATCATGAAAGGTTTTCCTATGATTATCTTCAAAGGAAGCAAGATCTTGAGAAATTGAGAGCGGCTCATGAACATCTTCAAAAGGAAAACAAGTCACTTCGCGCCAAACAGATCAGTTCAGCTCAGGAAGGATTTGAACCACCATGTCTTAAATGCATTGAGCGTGATAACGCTACTTCTGTTGCTGAATGTTCTACTGCTGCTACTGTTGCAATATCTTCAACTGTTGATGTGGTAACTAACCCCTCTGCTCAGGATACCACTACTATTGCTGATGAGAATGCCAGGTTGAAGAAACTGCTTGAAACAGGGATGTACAAAAGTCTCAAAGGGCATCAGACACTATGTGATGTCCTCAAAAGGCAGATCCTGAACGAAACCCTAGGAAAGAGGGTGTTGGGTTCGAAAGGAAAATGAATGCTGATGGCTCTAACTAGAAACCTGAGCAGTACCCCAAAACCACATGGGTTGCTACAAAGGAACCTTCAGCGGATCCATCCACCCTATCTGGCTTCACTTGTGCTAATCCCACTGTTATTGATGAATCCCTTGATGCAAACTATAAAGTGTTTAAGAATCAGAATGGTGAAGTGTTTGCCAGGTATATTGGTACTAACTGCAGGAATGGACCGCCTATGAAGAAGGTCTGGGTGCCGAAAAGGTGTTTGGAGGATCTTCCTGTGAATGTCATCATGACACCACAGGTGAAGAAGACAAACCCCAGACTAAAGGCTTCATACGGTCCAAAGGCTTCATACAGACAGAGGACTCACCCGAGTCACACTAACACAAATGTTTTGCAGGGAAGCCATACTCAGGCCTATGAACATGAGTGCGGTTCATCAACCCGCCATGTTCATAAGACCAAGAACTATTCTGCTTATTCTTATGAGTACTCACTACACCACAACACTTAATTGGGGGCAATTAACTTCCGGTAGCAATAGCTGAACAAGGTCAAATAAACTGCCGGCACATCTTATAATGCCGCTACAACTACATAAGGGCATTTTAACTGCCGGTGGAACTGTAAAAACAAGGGCAATCTAACTGCTGAGAATAAAGAGGGCGAAACAACTGCCGGGAGAACTACTACACGGCATGCCATCTGCCGGTGACCGTCTTTGGCGTGGGACCAAAATATAGTCGGGCCTAAGCGCGCGCTAACGAGAGCCCAAAAGCCCACGAGCGACGAAATTTTTGGCCTGGAAGAATATAGACGCGTGTGCCCCTCACCCACAGACTTCAATCCAATGCATCCCCAAATCGACCAAGACCACATCCGCCGCAAACCCTAGCCACACCCCCGCCGCCGCCGACCGCGCCCACCACAACACCACCGCCACCCCCACCGTGTCCCAACACACCACTGCCACCCCCGCCGGCACCAACCACTCCTCGCTGCTGCTGCAGACTCTGCTCTCCACACCCCACCGCTGCAGACTACTACCACCGCTGGCACCACAACATAGCACCACCGAGGAGAGGGACGACGCCACCGGCGCTGGCCAGCCACGTCGTGGAACCACTCCACCGGCGACCACCCTCCTCCACCGCGAGCTTGGTCCACACCGAGCAAGCCTTCTCCCCAGTATCGAGCGGGGCAGCTTCCTCTACGTCGTCTCCCCCAGCAGCGGGGCGTCCTCCCTCCAGCGAGCGGCTCTATCTCCTCAGCATCCTTTCCCTAGGCAGTTGCATCCTATACTTCCTTTCACGAGTGTCCTCTTAATAGGTGAGATTTCAACTCCTGTCTCTTTTTAACATCTGAATGTGCATCTACACATGTATGTAATCTCGAACAGTAGCACTTAACTATTCTAGCAGTTAGAACAAATCATCCTTTTTAATTAATTTGATCTGACAATGACAAAAAAACCACAATCCAAACACCTTCAATGGTTATTTGCATTGTTTGAAAATAGAACTTGAAAATAAACATATATGAACACTAAGTACTATTAGTAGCCCTTCAGCTTGAAGGACAGGGAAGTCTGCTGATTAACAAGTGCATACCTTAATTAGATTCGTTGACACCGAACTAAGTTGTTTAGTTGAGATTTGTAGTTCAGTTGTGAGATGAAAGAAAGCTAATTATTTTACGTCATCAACCCACTTGTTTAGTCTACTGCGCTATGTTCTCCAGAGATGATGCTTTTTAATATTTGCAATTATGCTTCACACTCTCACCACAAAAGCAAATCAATTAGAAAAGAATGATGTCGATTGTGGTTACTGATATAGTTTCTTATTCTTGCACGCCAGCTGGGTCCTTGAGGTAGAGTGGTGGACGACATAAACATATTTTGTATCTTTGTTTTTATGTTTCCAAGAATTTTCATGCCCTCAGCTCTCTACAGTACGAAAGTTTACTAAATGAGCATGTGCAAAAAATCTGGAGATGTTGTATAAAAACTGGAGTCTGTACAAAATGGAATGAGACTCTGTCCAATAATTTGCATGCCCTCAACTCTGTAAAGTACAGTAATGCAGTTTACAAAATGAGCATGTACAAAATGAGCATGAGCATGTGCAAGAAATCTTCTATGTCATTCCTGGAGACTCTGTACAAATGTTTAACTCAATGCATTGTTTTTGAACTAAGCATGTTTTGCCTATTTGCACCTGAAAGATATTTGACTTGGAGCTAGAACTCAGTGTTAGACTCTATTATGCACAATACATTATTTCAGTCTACACCCTTGATTTGGTCCTTCGATTTGTATGTTATGTTGTGTAATTGGTCCTCCTCTCTTTCTCGCAGCATGCCTCCTATTCGTCCTCTGCACCAAGCAGCGCTATGTCGACTACGTCTGGATAGCACCTCATCTCCATCCTCGCCCCCAAGCAGTGTCACCTCACCTCTACTTCCCCGCCTGAGCAGTGACACCTACGGTCTCGGCTTCACCGCCTCCTGTACTTCTCAACCAACGGTGAGATTTCTTTTCTATTTTTATAATTCAGCCATTAGTAATCTTGTAATGGGCACTAATATAGTGTTACAATTTTCTTGTTACGCTCAGTTGTTTCGGATGTAGAAATTATGTTATATAGTGTTGAAATTGTGTGATTATTCTCAGGTGTTTGTTTGTGTTTCTTGAAGTCTGATTTACTCAGCAAGGAAGGGATGTGCTACTATATAATGTTTATCGGGAGCATGGTAGCCTAGTCGCAAAAGCTTCTGTGTATGCAGATGGAAGCAGATAAGTGTTAGGCTCTTCCTACAGGATGTCTATTGGTTCAGTTCTAGTCATAAACAGAGGTGATATAGTTGCTTTTACTTTGCTCAGTTACTTTGATGTCAGCATTTGAGTACTAATCGATCCATTTCTTTCAATAACCATATTATGTAGAATGATACGTTTTCTTCCATATCATGTATAATTGATTCATTTCTTTCCATAACTATATCATGTATAATGATTGATTTCTGTTTGTAGCAATGCTACCACAAGCAAGCTTATAAGATGCATTGTTTTGTGTTCTTTGTAGCCACTAGCCAGCTACGACCAAAGGCCACATATTCTGTTTTAAATTGTTTATCAAGTTTTGAGTTGCTAACCACATATGCCACATGGTTAAATGCTCTGTCTTTAGGTACCACTTCCTTTTTGTTTTTGCAGTTATGCTTTATCTGATTGGTTCAAAATAATCTCTATTGGCAATAACTCCATGGTTTTAATACAGTTTTAATATAGTATTTTTTTTCTATTAGTTTTCCATATCTCAAAAATAGGGTAACATGATTTGTTAAATTTTTTCAATAAAAGGGGCCACATGGCCCCCATTTTCATAATGAAAATAGGAGTCTGGATACAACAAATTCAACACCCCACGCATTTTTCTCAGACCTGATGCATCACCTCACCAAACTGAAGAACAACCTACAACCTAGACATATAACAACATCTATAGGATGCCAAGCCACCCACTACTGGCTGGGAGAGTAACAGACTTGTTATTATGTGCCGCTCTTCAGAATTTGCGGGAGATTCTTTTTTGATATTTTAAGGAAATCTCAAAGGATACACTAGCCATTGTCTACTAGTGCTAGATATGACATTTGGCCTGCTTTCCTGAATTAGTTGAGATATGGTCATATTTATCTGCTTTAGTTCAGATAAAGATGTGTTTCATGGGTTCTCTCATCACCTCATATCCAGGTTCTAGGTCCTATTTCATTACCTTTACCACATGGCCATCTTACGGATACGAATTATAGCCTCTAGTATGTAAACAATGCTTGATCTGATTGAAGAAGTCCTCCCGAGTAATATGGTTATTCTAATTATATAATAATGATTGCTTGCTGCAATGAAGTGTTACACATTTAGAAGATTTTTATTTATGCTGATGAGTTAAACTGCAACATGTCAAAATCTTTGATGTGTCAATTTAAAATCTGAAATAAGAGCCCCATTTTGAGTTTCTGATCTGTTGCAGGTTTCCCAAGGGTACACAAGTTGATGGAGTTGTGGAAGATCTGCAAGCTGCTGGAGGTTTGGAAGACCTACAGTTAATTTGGTCAAGTGATATATGCCTCGTTTGCTGAACCCAGAGACATTGGCAAGTTTTACTATGCTCATTTGGTGGTTGTTTTGGTACATAAGCCATTTTATGTTCATTTTGGTTGTGTCACACATCTAAAACATATGTACAGAACCTTTTGTGGCACAACCTACTTGTATATGGTCGTTTCATACATGTATCTAGAAACATATGTATTTGGTTTGGCATGTGTTATTGAATGAAGTTTAAGGTTGGTTGAAGTGTATGTATGTGCAAGTTCTGTGATCTTTCCTGATTGCTCGAGGAGAATGAATGGATATTAAATCAGGTATATGTTGCTCGATGAATGGATAATAAATTAGGTATATATTCCCTAGAACGGTTTGCTAGTGAAACACAGCGTGGGGCATATTAACTGCCGGGTGAACATGTTTTTGCTGGCAGTGAAACTGCTGGTAAGTGTTCATTCTGATGCCATGGCCAATCTGTCGGGAGAAAATGAACTGTCGGCTTATTCATGGCTCGGGGCAGATAAACTGCCGGGAATAGTTTATCTGCCGGGAGAAGTAATCCCCGGCAGCCGTTCTTGTGGCAGTTCTATCTGCCAGGAGAACCAGTGTCCCGGCAGTTTATCTGCCCTCTTAAGTGCTTTCTCCCGGCAGATTGTATGCCATTACATCCATGTTGTGGTGTAGTGACTATTGTCCACCTGCAAGACTTTTTGCTAGGGCTCCAAAGCCAAAGTTCTCAGATGCTGCACTTAGACTCATTGCTTCGAAGCCACCCTTGAAGATGTGGGTGGCTAAGAAGGTTTAACTCTCTTTTGCAGGGAAAGGTCTCCAACCGAAAACCAAAATCGTCTGACGCTATTGCTAGGGACCTTAAACATCTTGTAGGGCGCAAGATCAAATGCCCAAATGGTCTTATTATGTACTTTGTTCCTGAATTGCTTGTTACTTGCCCTATCAGTCCTAATCTCGATCTAAGCTTTAATAATCCACTGGTTCGTCAAATGTTTTTGCTTCACAATTCTCTTCGTGAAGCCTATCCCCCTAACTGCACTGTAGGGTACGATACCAGCAGCTTCAGAATGGATTATTGATAGTGGGTATACCAATCACATGACTGGCAAGCGAAGCCTTCTCATGGACTCAACCTTACGTCCATCTGACAAAAGTCAGATCACATTTGCTGACAGTGGTAAAAGCAAGGTATTGGGTCTAGGTAGAGTTGCAATCTCAAAGGATCAACACATGGATAAAGTCATGCTTGTTGAATCCCTTGGTTTCAACTTAATGTCTGTCTCAATGCTTTGCGATTTAAACATGATTGTGATGTTTGGAAAATATCGTTGCCTTGTACTAATGGAATCTGACAAGTCTCTAGTGTTTGAAGGGTATCAGAAAGATGATTTGTACGTGGTAGATTTCTTAGCAGGACCACAACTTGTAGTGTGTCTTCTAGCAAAAGCTTCTGAATGCTGGCTCTGGCATCGAAGGCTAGGGCATGCTGGCATGAGGAACCTCCACACCCTTGCAAGGAAGAAGCATGTCATAGGCATCGAGGGCGTCAAGTTCAAGAAGGATCACTTATGCGGTGCCTGTGAAGCAGGAAAGATGACGAGGGCCAAGCATCACTCGAAGACAATCATGACAACGACTGAACCCTTCGAACTGCTCCACATGGATCTTTTCGGTCCCACTCATTACTCAACTCTTACTACTACTGCTTGTCTCTATGGCTTTGTCATTGTTGATGATTATTCAAGATATACCTAGGTACATATAATCCTCTACAAGATTGAAGTGCAGGATGTCTTCAGACGCTTCGTCGCCAATCGAGCAATGAACAACTATGGCGCCAAGATAAAGCACATCAGAAGTGACAATGGCACTGAATTCAATAACACTGGCCAGGATACATATCTTGATACCTTAGGCATCACACATGAATTCTCAGCTCCATACACGCCACAGTAGAATGGCGTCGTCGAACGCAAGAATGGAACACTTATTGAGATGGCCCGGACGATGCTTGATGAATATAAGACTGCAAGAAAGTTTTGGCCTAAAGCCATTGATACTGCATGCCATATCATCAACCGTGTTTATCTTCACAAGCTTCTGAACAAGACATCCTATGAGCTCCTTACTGGCAAGAAGCCAAACGTCAGTTACTTCAGAGTATTTGGCGCCAGGTGCTAGATCAAGGATCCACATCACACTTCAAAATTTGCACCAAAAGCACATGAGGGTTTTATGCTTGGATATGGAAAGGATCCGCACTCCTACAAAGTCATCAACCTTTTTCACTATAATGTGGTTGAAACAGTGGATGTGCGGTTTGATGAGACGAACGGCTCACAAAGAGAGCACCTGCCAAATGTGCTAGATGAAGTTCCATCCAGTGAATCAATCAAACTTATGGGAACTGGAGAAATCATACCGTCTGAAGCTCAGCCTGAAGAGGAACTTATCATCTCCGCACCTGATCAACCTGAAGACAATGCTCAGCCTGAAGACAATCCCTCTAACGATGACAATGATCAGCAAGAGCAAAATCTTCGTCCTGTACATCCTCGTGTTGCAAATGAAGTACAAATTGAGAGAATATGCACCAGGTCCACTCACTCGTTCAAGGGCAACACAGCTAGCAAATTTCTGTGGGCACTTCGCATTTGTCTCAATATCTGAACCCAAGAAAGTTGAAGAAGCCTTCTTGGAACCTGAATGGATTCAAGCTATGCAAGAAGAGCTTCAACAGTTTGAGCTGAATAATGTATGGGAACTGGTTAAGCGTCCTGATCCTCGCAAGCACAATATAATAGGCACCAAATGGATATATCGCAACAAGCAAGATGAGCATGGTCAAGTTGTCAGAAACAAAGCTTGTCTCGTTGCTCAAGGATACACTCAAGTTGAAGGGATTGACTTCGATGAAACATTTGCTCCTGTGGCTAGACTTGAAGCCATATGCATACTGCTGGCCTATGCAAATCATCATAACATTCTTCTATATCAAATGGATGTGAAGAGCGCCTTTCTCAATGGCAAGATTGAAGAAGTGTATGTTGCACAACCGCCTGGCTTTGAAGATCCAAAACATCCTGACATGGTGTACAAGCTCAACAAGGCACTGTACGGCCTCAAACAAGCCCCTCGGGCTTGGTATGACACACTCAAATACTTCCTGAAGAGCAAAGGCTTCAAACCTGGTTCCCTCGATCCCACTCTCTTCACGAAGACATATGATGGTGAACTGTTTGTGTGCCAAATATATGTGGATGACATTATCTTCGGCTGCACCAATCAAAAATACACTGACGAGTTTGGATATATGATGCAAGAGCAATATCAGATGTCCATGATGGGTGAGCTGAAGTTCTTCCTTGGTCTTCAAATAGTCAGCAACGCAACAGCATCTTCATATCTCAAGAGAAGTATCTCAAAGATTGCCTGAAGAAATTTGGGATGCAAGACTGCAAAGGCTTCACAACTCCAATGCTAGCCAAACATCATCTGGGTCCCGACGACAATGGTAAAGAGTTCGATCAAAAGGTATACCGCTCCATGATTGAGTCTTTACTTTATCTATGTGCATCTAGGCCAGATATTATGCTTAGTGTTTGCATGTTTGCTCGATTCCAAGCGGCACCAAAGGAATCACATCACTTAGCTGTGAAGCGAATTCTTTGATATTTGGCTCACACCCCAACATTAGGATTATGGTATCCCAAGGGCTCAGAGTTTGATTTGGTTGGATTCTCGGATGCTGATTATGCTGGTGACAAGGTGGATCGCAAGTCTACATCAGGCACATGTCATTTTCTAGGACGATCACTTGTATGTTGGTCTTCAAAGAAGCAGAACTATGTATCTCTCTCCACTGCTGAATCTGAATACATTGCTGCTGGATCTTGCTGCGCTCAGCTTCTGTGGATGAAGCAAACACTCAAAGACTATGTCATTCATCTGAAGCAAGTGCCACTCTACTGCGACAACGAAAGCGCCATCAAGATTGCCAAGAACCCAGTTCAGCACTCGAAGACAAAGCACATTGAAATTTGTCATCACTTTCTCAGAGATCATGTTGTGAAGGAAGATATTGATATCATACACGTCAACACTGAAGAGCAATTGGCAGATATCTTCACCAAGCCCTTGGATGAGAAGAGATTTTGCAAGTTACGGTGTGAGCTAAATATCATGGAATCCTCAAATGTCCTGTGATCAGGCACACATCCTAACACTTATGCATATTGATGACTTAGATGTGCAACACACGAAGTAAAGTATGTCTTCAATCAATGAAGACTTACATTCTAAGTGTGAATACATTAATGTGGAATTTGACTTCCGAGCGCCACGATAACTGTGCGCCGTGTCTGGGTCTAATACTTCCTATATGGTGGGTAACGCCACCACCAAATTCTTCTGTCTGAAGTGTTTTACCCATGGATTTACATTTGCTATGTCTTCACATTTTGTTTGTCTTCATTCTCAACTTGTCTTCATGATTATCTTCACTATGTTGGTTTGATTGTCTTTCTCTCACATATATATATATATATATATATATACATATACTAGTGTTCTGTCCTCTACAACATTCACTTATAGCTATGTCTTCTTGTTGAATCTTTTGAACTAAGTGAATGTGATCGGACCCTAACCTCTCTATGCTTTCTATCTCAAACTCTATCTCTCCAAATCATATGCATTCTCTTGAAACTGTCGAATGTCTTCTCTGCGTCCTTGTTAGCAGAAGATACAGAGACAAACATTAAGTCCGCCTTCAATGCTAATTCCTTCACCTGAAACCCGGAGAAGTGGAACGACCACCCGACAATCCAGGCGTGCGTGGGAACATGGAACAACCTCCGATATGTTGCATGATGGCCACGTGTCCTTCAGATGTGAATCGCCAGGGGCACCTATGTAATAACACTGTGACGTCCCTGTCCCTATAAATACACGCCTCACCATAGTCATTACCCTTTCTTCCACTCTCGCACAAACCCTAGCGCCACCGCTAGCCCTCGATGACGCCGGCAACGAAGCGCTTAGCTGCCGCGACCTCTCCGACGCCGTCTTCACGTCGGTCGCGGACATCGTCTTCTCCGTCGTCGCCGTAGGTGTCCTCCGTCGCCAAGTTAGGGCACGGACGATCGAACTGCTCGGCCTCCTCTTCCACTCTGTCTAGCAGTTCTTTGTGTGGTAAATAAAACTTCCTTTTTACAGCCCCTTTGATCCTACAGATTCGTCACTTTCTACCACAAGCAGTTTCTGTTCACACAAGTTGGATCTATTTCATACTGCATCTCATAATATGCCTAGTATGTTCACTTATGCTTCACAAAGTAGTCAGATTCCTCACTTGTACTGATCCGTGGATTCGTACAAATCTGGAACCAACTCCTTATCTATGAGTGAATGTCTTCGCACGATGAGGTCAATGTCTTCTAAACTGATTTATCTTCAAAATCTTCTAAGAATGCATATGACCTCTTCCCCTTCCCTTGCACCTTAATGTTGTCACAGGTACATGTCCGTGGGAGAATCCCTTGGTTCTCATAGTCTGCATTCATTTGTAGAATTCTTACAGCATCATCTAAATTCTCCCGAAGCCAGTTCCTGTTTGTCTAGCAAGGGAAAGCCTTTGAAGCCTTTGAACGTGTTGAAGCCATTCAGTTTAAAGTTCATGGATGCAGAGAAATCAGTAAGGAAGGGTGGCAGAAAGCGTCGAGGTGAAACATCAAGAGATCTGCCCGATGACCTCTCAGAGCTGTACAAGACAGATCTAGAAGAGGATTACAATCAGCGCAAGACATGAATCCAATGGATTCGACGATATTGGGCAGAACAGTGGTTCAAGTACAGGTTTGTGACCAAGGAATATGCTGAGAAGAATGCCATCAAGCGACCATGGGGAGACATCCTATATAGAAATCTTCAGCCCAGGTCCAGAGATGAAGCCATTGAACAAGGCTTCTATCCCTACATGGTCCGTGGACCACAGCCTGCGGATGCTGACCCATCGTCATTGCTATGGTGTCGTGACGACAATCTGTTCAAGCGCAACTTCCAATTTGCCCATAATTCGGCGAAGTAGAACAAGAAGTTATTGGGGCTAGACTTCAACCCTGGTCCCTCTGCTCCCCGTGCTGATGGTACCCGCGAAGCTGAACCCAATCTTGTTGGGCCCTTCTACAACCTGGAAGGTCTCATCGCTCATATCGTGGTTCAAGGGACAGTCGTGGATGAGCCTGCAGATGACGCTGAATCTGATGAAGCGCCTGCACCGCCGAAGCCAAAGAAACTGAAGCAGCCTAAAGCTTCAAAGCCTGCCTCAGCACCAAAAATCTCACAGGCGAAGCCACTGGCTACTGCACCTCCTAAAGACAGTGTGCAGTCTGAAGATTTGTCACGCATCTCCAAGCCCTCCAGAGTAAAGATGCCTTTGCAACACACCAGCCAAGAACTGACTGCTGCTGCTATTCTGCGCAACGACGCCATTGATCTGTCCAGCGATGAAGATCTTGCAAATGACGCTCTTGAGCAACTGATCAAGAGCAAAGAAGAAGGAGAAATCTTCAATGATTTGCCTCTCTTTGACGTGGCAATCATCCACAACTTCATTGATGAGTGGTTTGACACGCCCAACCTCAGCTTTGAAGATCTGCAACTTCCAATTGGCCTCAGTGTCGCCTTCCATGGCGCCATTGCTTCAGAACTAGCTCTAGCTTAGTGCATCGTTGAACTGAAGCAAAAGATCGACTTTGAGAAAGCTCAGTTCAAGAAGCACATGGCCAAACTCAGCGTGCAAGAGGTCAAAAATTTCAAGATCATGCTGCACGAGCTCAAAGAAGCCTTTCTCAAGAAGCGTGAAGAAGCTCAAGGTTCTCGTGAGCGCATGAAGAGCCTGGCTGACAAGAGTGTGCAAGCCTACAATGAGGCTGAGAAGCACAAGGCCCTTGGTCGTCCTGGCATCAATCCCAGGATGGCTGCCAAGAAGAAGAAGAAGCCAGCTGTGGCCGAACTCGAAGCACCAAGGCAGGAAGCACATCCCATTGTCTTCCCAGCCAGCATGACTGGCTCGAAGCCAAAGGTCCGGTCAACCGCTTCAGAACTGAAGAAGACGAGGACTGCTGAGGATGAAGCGAGAAAGAGGAAACATCCTGAAGCCTCTGCTGCTTCTCCCTCCAAGAAGAAGCGCAAGACCAAGAAGGACCAGGCTGCTCCCATAGAGCCCTTAGTTGTTGAACCTATCTCCATGGTTCGCCCTGCAGCTGAACATCAAGGGCACCAACTGACTGTCCATGAGCCTGCTTCCACAGAGGCTCATGAAGCTGAAGACATTCCAGCAGCTGATCCCACCGCTGCTGAAGACATTGGTCACCATGACAATGTTGAAGATGATGTAGTTCTTCCTCAGATCGAGCACAACTTGGTATCATCACCTGTGCTTACGCACATCGAAGTCATCAGCATTGGTCGTCCTTTGACGCCAATTGCCCAGGATGCATCATGGGCTGATCACCCACAACAACAAGTCACACCACCCCGACAAGAGGAAGAAGATGACTTTGAGGCCCAGCCAACTCCGTCTCCAGAGGCGTCGCCAGCATAACGCAGGCTTCGCAAAGGACCAAGGTCTCAGGTCCCTCTTTCGAGCGTTCCAGAAGGAGAAGTGCCCCACCAATCTATTGCACGCCAAGTGTTTCCCGATGCAACTCCTACTGTGAATGTCTCCGAGTCTGAGGCTAAAGCTGCTGAAGACATTCCGGCTGCATCAGCCAACGACACACAAGAAGAAGAACGTGTCCCTACTCCCCCATTACAGAAGAAGCTGTTCTCAAGGAGAACGTGTCTGTGCCCAACCCTCCATCTCATCAAGTGGAGGTTGAGAATCTTGAGGCTGCCACCACCAACACAAATGAAGCCAATGACGTTGTCATGGCTGAAGCAAATGTGGAGCCTGCACCAACCAATGTGCCAGAAGTCAGAGAAGCCAATGATGCTACTGCTCCTGTTCCTGCACCTGCTGCTGGTCCTCAGTTTGACTATCACGTTGAGCACAGGCCTCAGGTACAGAAGCCAATGCCAAGGTTGCCCAGGTTTCCAGGTCCTGCATCAGCACCCAGATCCTTTAATGTCAACGGCTTCAAAGCAGACAACACCTTCTTCAATAGCGCCAAGAACCCCTACTCAAGGGAAAGAATATCTTCTGATCGGTTCTGGAGCTATCCGCAGCAAAGTTATTACTCATGCATTCTATACAATCAAGGTCGCATTTTCCCTCATATGTGTCTTGACACTGAAGCCATAACTGGTCTGCCTTGCTTGGAAGAAGCTCTAGATTGCTTCAAAGAGTCTGGATTGTTGCCTTTCGTCACCGACCAAGAGCACTGGAACGAAGAGTTGCTGCTCCAATTCTATGCCACTCTTCACATTCGTGGCTACAACAGAGATCCGAAGACTTGTGTCCTTGAGTGGATGACCGACAATGTTCATCACGAAGCCAAAGCCTTTGATATCATTGAGCTCACTGGTCTGCCCACTCCTAGAGATCTTTATGAACCTGGTTGTCAACTTCACAGTGCAGCTATGGAGAGCATCTTTCAGAAGCCTGAACTAAACATGAGTCAGATGCTTAGCATGATGTAGCCTTTGCCTCCAGATGCTGCATATCCTAAGGAGTTCTTTGTTGAAGACCTTGAGTATCTGCCACGCACTATCTATCACATTATCAGGTGAACTCTCTGGCCCGTCAAAGGACATTCTCCACATGCAGAGCTGGAAGGTGCAATGAAGACTTTGGTATTTTATATTCTTCACGGTAAATGCTTCAATGCACAAGACTTCTTCATCCGCCAACTTGCTGCATCAGGATCTGATCTTTTTGGCTTGAAGTTTTACGCTCCATGGATAATGCGGCTGATCAAACTACACTCAGCTGTCTCATATCAGCCCTCTGCTCGCAATCATCGGATCTTTTTGCCTGATGTTGATATGTCCATTGAAGCCATCTATCCAGAGCCTGCCAAGGAGCCTCTTAGTCTTCAGAATGCTGAGCATCAAAGTTTCTCTCAAAACATTGAAGGAGTTGAAGCAGTCACTCATGTTTATCCTCTGGCTGGTACTACACGTGCACCTCATCGTGCCCTCACTGAAGCCACTGGAAGCACTATTGCCCAATGGCCCAAGAAGCGATCTCATGTTCTCAATGACCGAGAGCTTCTGGTTGCCCTTCATTAGAAACAGGATATGCATCGTGACTGGCTGAAGCACCAAATGCAAAGCCTCTTTGTGGATGTCAACCGCATTCGCAATCTTGCCACCAAGAATGCCTTTGTTGCCCATGAAATCTGTCGGCGTACATGGAAAGGGCTGACGCTTATGTGTTCTGAAGATGATCTTCAAGAGGATGGCTTCTCTGAACGTTTCAAGTTTGACTCTACACCTCCAAGAAGGACTGTGCTGCGACGAACTCCGTCTCTTGAAGACTCTGAGTTCTCTTCCTCCGCGGCAACTGTGAATGCCAGAGTGATCGAGGACGAAGACGAGGCCACTTCACCGCCCCCTACTTCTGCACGCATCGACACTACTCCGAGTTCGTCTGCACCGCCGAACAACACCGACGACCTTGCTGCTTCACCTACTCCTCATGGGAACGAGTAGATGCTCTATGTCTTCAAACCTTTTTGGTCCTTACTGACAAAAGGGAGAGAAGCATATGAGTTTGATAGTCTTCAAGCGGGTCCATATGGGCGGTTGCTTTATGTTTTTCCTAGTGTTTACAACTCTCGTTTTGATACATTTGGTTCTTTGAGTTGTAACACTTAAACTCGATGGTCGTCTGCTACTTATTTGCAATTCTGTGATGCCATGATAAATTCCGCATGTGCGACAATAAAATTCCGCACTTAGATCATTCTGCAGACGTCCATTTTTCATTATGCATATCATTATCTTCACATACTTTTCATGCATGATGAATTGTCATCATAAGTTGAAGAGGATCTCCACAAGTACAACCTGCCATGTGCATTTGCATTCCAAAAGCAAATTACTCATATGCACATCTTCAGGGGGAGCCCTTGCAACTTATGAAGACAATTCCCTATCCTTTACAATTTCACATATTATATTCCCCGTTGAAAACTTCAACTAGTTTGTCATCAATCACAAAAAAGGGGGAGATTGTAAGTGCATCTAGTGCCACCCCTAGTTGGTTTTGGAGTATTGACGACAAACCTAGTTGAGGGACTAATGTGTTCGTGAGAATTGCAGGATAACACAGGTAGAAGTCCCTCATTGATTCGGTTTTCCTACCAGAGATGACCCCTAAAAATGTATGAAGACATTGAAGTCAAAGGTGGTATGTGAAGACATTCACATTGAAGACTATGACAAGAGAAGACATTGCGTGAAGACTATGGAGCGCGAAGACTTAGCAGTCTCGTCGTTTGGTGTTTTTCTTTGTTGAGTCATAGGAACCACCGTACTGTTAAGTGGGGACCAAGAGAACCAGTCAGAATGACTGAAGTGATGCTTAACCAAAATCATATATCTTCGAGTGAAGACTATGAGAGCAAATCTTGTCCAGAGTTGGATAAGTCAGCTTTGCTTGTAGCCCAAGTAAAGTTGCCGTGTGTGTTTGAAATCTGACCGTTGGAACACGTGTCAGTTCCTTAGTGACCCAGGGTCATTTCGGACAAATCAGGTCGGGTCGCCTAGTGGCTATAAATAGCCCACCCCCTACAACCATAAACGGTTGGCTGCTCAGAGTTAGAGTACGGCTTTTGTCATTTGAGAGCAACCCACCTCGAAGCCTTTGAGAGAGAATTCCTTGCGAGGATAAAGCCCTAAACACCCAGAGCCAAAGAGTGTTAGGCATCACTTAAATCTTCTTGTTTGTGTGATCTGAAGACTTATTACACTTGAGGACTGTGAATCCTCCAGCCGGTTAGGCGTTGCGTTCTGAGCATCCAAGAGTCATTGTGGATCGCCGGTGAACAAAGTCTGTGAAGGTTTCGAAGTCTACCTTGAAGACTTACCAGAGTGATTGGGTGAGGACTGGATGTCCTTAGAAAAAGGGGAATAAGGTGAAGACGAGGTCTTCGGAGTTGAATTTCAGCCTCCCTAACCAGACGTACAGTTGTCACAGCAACTGGAACTGGTCCAACAAATCATTGTCTTCAACGAGTCACTGGTTTCGTCCTTCCCTTCCCTTTACTTACTTTTGGTCCTTGTGAAGTCATTGTACGATTGCAACACCATTTGGCTTCACTGAGTGATTACTTGTTCTGATTGGCTTCACAATATCTTCCTACCTGATCCTTACTGCCTAGCTGCTATTAGTCATTGTGCTTTCACTTCATTGAATACTTGACTATGGTTTGTCTTGTGTAGTCTACCTTCTGCTGCATGGTAATAGGTTTATTTCTATCGTTTGTCTTTGAAACTTACATGTTTTGAAGACTTTCATAAAAATCGCCTATTCACCCCCCCTCTAGTCGATCACTAGCATTTTCACAGGTGAGATATCTATCTCACTAGTAGTACTACTTGGACTTCGACGAGTAGCTTGTTACCTCAGCTACGATCTTGTACCCTTGGGAGGGACTTGTAGATAGTTAGGCTTCCGAGCCTTTTTCCTTTTGTAGTTGTCTATACTCAGACATGTAATGCTTCCGTTGCTTGTATGCTCTGAATGATGGGTCATGTGACCCCTGTTTGTATTTAATGCTATGTGGCTCTTCTGGGCCTATATCTATATGAGTTTGCGTTATGTTGTGATGCCATGTTGTACAACACATACTTGCATGTTATGCGTACGTGTGACGTGTATTGCTATGTGTGGGGTCCGACAATCTAGCTGTTTATCCTTGGCAGCCTCTCTTATGGGGAAATGTAGTCTAGTGCTTCCTTGAGCCATAGTAGTCCGCTACAGCCCGGTTCACCGGAGTCCTGATAGCCCAACACTATTGCTCAGGACACTTGACTGGCCGACATGTGTTTCACTTCGTTCCTGTGTCTGTCCCCTGGGGGAAATGTCACGCGGTGACATTTGGAGTCCTGCCTAGCTTGCTACAGCCCGGGTTCCCCGGAGTCCTGTTAGCCCAGTGCTACAGCCCGGATTCACACGCTGCTGACCGACATGCTCGATTTGAATCATGTATGTCTGTCCCAATAGGTTAGTGCCCCTTTGGGTTCACGACTAGCCATGTCGGCCCGGGTTCTCTGTCATATGGATGCTAGCGACACAATCATATACGTGAGCCAAAAGGCGCAAATGGTCCCGGGCCAGGGTAAGGCGACACCCGTGGGGATACCGTGCGTGAGGCCGCAAAGTGATATGAGGTGTTACCGGCTAGATCGATGTGACTTGGAATCGGGGTCCTGACAATTAACTGTCGTATCCTCAGCATTGTCGCTGTTAATGCGGCGCTTTTGCTTGTTGCGACGCGACCTACCACTACTGTCCTTGGTATCCGAATTACAAGGGCTCTTGGTCATGTTATTGCTGCGAGCTAGCCAGCTGTCTTCTCTCGCGCAAAAGCGGGTCATAAGTGTCGTGAGGGCTGCCAATGATTTCGGCTTTTCCTGTCCTAGGTGCCATGCAAGCCACTCGTCGCGGATGTTATGCTTGAAGGCTGCTAGGGCCTCTGTGTCCGGACAGTCGACGATTTGATTTTTCTTGGTTAGGAACCGTGTCCAGAATTGTCTGGCCGATTCCTCTGGCTGCTGAATTATGTGGCTAAGGTCATCGGCGTCTGGTGGTCGCACATAAGTGCCCTGGAAATTGTCGAGGAATGCGGCTTCCAGGTCCTCCCAACAACCAATTGATTCTGCTGGCAAGCTGTTAAGCCAATGCCGAGCTGGTCCTTTAAGCTTGAGTGGGAGGTATTTGATGGCGTGTAGGTCATCACCGCGGGCCATGTGGATATGAAGGAGATAATCCTTGATCCATACCGCAGGATCTGTTGTGCCATCATATGATTCGATGTTCATGGGTTTGAAACCCTCAGGGATTTGATGATCCATTACTTCATCTGTGAAGCATAGTGGGTGTGCGGCGCCTCTGTATTGGGCTATATCACGACGCAGCTCAAACGAGCTTTGTCTATTGTGTTCGGCCCGGCCGGATTGACTGTATCCAAAGTGACGATTACCATCTCGTGTCGTGGGGCGCCCACGAGATCCGTAGATCGATCTTGTTTGTCTTGCTTTGTTCTCCAATATATCTCGCAGGTCTGGCGCATTTTCCCGTGCCTTGGTATTTTTTGAGCGGCACCGGGGTGCGGCTTGAGTGGAGGGCCGAGAGGCTTCTCTGTCGTGGCCACGGGATGGCCGGTCGTCCCCATCATGCGCTGGTGATGTAGGTTTAGGTGCTTCCTCCTCTAGTCGGGGTAGCAACCTGTGCTTTGGGTAGCTCTTGGAGGGGCATTCGAGTTCATACTCTTCGGCCGCAAGGACTTCAGTCCATCTGTCGGCTAGCAAATCTTGATCAACTCTAAGCTATTGCTGTTTTTTCTTGAGGCCGCTCGCCATGGACATAAGCCTGCGTTTGAAACGGTCTTGTTCGACGGGATCCTCCGGCACGACAAATTCGTCGTCGTTGAGGCTTGCCTCGTCTTCGGAGGGAGGCATATAATTATCGTCCTCAACCTCTCTGTCTGCCTCTCTCTCATGAGGGCTGGCTTCTCCATCCTCCTGTGCTGAATCTTGTTGGAGGTGGTTGTCTTCGGCATTGTCCGGGGTGTTCTTATCTCCCGTGCCGGAATCACCATTTTTGCTTTGGCGGGATTTAGAGTGGCGCCGCTGACGCCGGCGCTTAGGCTGCTTCTTGGGGGTGTCATCCTCCGCTGTTCCATCGCCATTGCCTTCTTTTGGGGTGTCCACCATGTATATATCATACGACGAGGTGGCTTTCCAGTGCCCTATAGGCGCTGGTTCTTAATCGTCTCCTGCGTCGGCGTCCATACCGTCGATGTCTTCGGAGTCAAAGTCGAGCATGTCGGTTAAATCATCGACAGTGGCTACGAAGTGGGTGGTGGGTGGGCTTTGAATTTCTTCATCATCCGCATCCCAACCTTGCTGACCATAGTCTGGCCAGGGCTCTCCTGATAAAGAGAGAGACTTTAGTGAATTCAGAACATCGCCGAAGGGCGAGTGCTGAAAGATGTCCACGGCGGTGAACTCCATGATCGGCGCCCAATCGGGTTCGATCGGTAGGGGCGCGGAGGGCTTGGAGTCTGGAGAGGAGTCCGGCTCCTTGGAGTCATGGGCTTCGCAGAGAATAGGGCTGGTGTTTGGCTCGATCGCCGTAGAGATTGCAGCCCCCAAGGCGGTGTCCAACCACCCATCCTCGATTGGCGCAGTTGGCTCCGAATTAAGGGTCAGAGCTGATGCGGGTGCGGCCTCCAGGGCACTGTTGGGCGGCAGAGCTAGATCATGCCCATCGTGACAGTGCGGCGCGCTCGACTGCGGCTCGAGTCCGTCGAAGATCAAGTCTCCGCGGAGGTCCGCTGTGTAGTTTAAACTTCCAAATCTAACCTGACGGCCAGGGGCGTAGCTTTCGATATGCTCCAGATGGCCAAGCGAATTGGCCCGTAGTGCAAAGCCGCCAAATACGAAGATCTGTCCGGGGAGAAAAGTCTCACCCTGGATCACATCGTCGTTGATGATCGGAGGAGCCATCGGGCCTAAGAGTGACGACCTAGAGGAACTCTCAATGAAAGCACCAATGTCGGTGTCAAAACTGGCGGATCTCGAGTAGGGGGTCCCGAACTGTGCGTCTAGGCAGATGGTAACAGGAGGCAGGGGACACAATGTTTTACCCAGGTTCGGGCCCTCTTGATGGAGGTAAAACCCTATGTCCTGCTTGATTAATATTGATGATATGGGTAGTACAAGAGTAGATCTACCACGAGATCAAGGAGGCTAAACCCTAGAAGCTAGCCTATGGTATGATTGTCCTTCGTCCTATGGATTAAAACCCTCCGATTTATATAGACACAGGAGAGGGCTAGGGTTACACAGAGTCGGTTACAATGGTAGGAGATCTACATATCCGTATCGCCAAGCTTGCCTTCCACGCCAAGGAAAGTCCCTTACGGACACGGGACAAAGTCTTCAATCTTGTATCTTCATGGTCCAGGAGTCCAACCGAAGGTATAGTTCGGCTATCCGGACACCCCCTAATCCAGGACTCCCTCACCAGCTCTTTCAAGAACTTGATAGCTGACTGAGTAGACACCTTTCTCACGGCAGTCACTTCGGGCCACTTTGTAAACTTGTCGATAGCAACGAACAAGAATTCAAATCCCCCGATTTCTCGGGGGAAGGGGCTGAGGATATCGATCCTCAAACTGAAAATGGCCATGATAGAGGGATTGTTTGAAGAGCTTGGGCAGGCAGGTGGATTTTCTTGGAATGGAAATGGCAGGCTTCACATTTGGTGACTAGCTCGACCGCATCTTGGAGGGATGTGGGCCAATAGAATCCTTGCTGGAATGCTTTCCCAACTAATTCCCTTGATCCAATGTGGGAGCCGCATATGCCTTTGTGTATCTCAGCCAGTAGTTCCTTTCCTTCTTCCCGACAGACGCACTTCAATTTCACAGTGTTGGGCCTCCTTCTGTACAGAGTGTCATCGACAAACTGATACATACTGGCCCTCCAGCCTACTTTTTCAGCTTCATCTTGGTTGCCGGGAAGCTCTCTGGTCTGGAGGAAGTGGACAATGTGCCTTGCCCAAGTTGGAGCCTGGGGCTCGGCAATGACGACTAGTGGCACCTCCTTTGCTGCGGGAGCACTTGCATCATTCGTGGGGTCCATGGGCCTGGTGGGAGGGTGTGGTCCGGCAGGATATGAGGAATTGTTTCCTGCAGGGTCTCTACCAGGAGCTAATGGCTCTACCGGGCGAGGCTTACTGGTGTACAACTTTCTCCTTTTTGGGGCCATTGTTGCTTGGGATATGGAGGGCTGAGTAAGATGGAGAACAAAAGTCCTTGGTTCCGCAGGAAGCTTCTGCGCAGCACTTTGACAGATCATCAACCATGTTGTTTTTCGCACGGGGTACATGCTCTGTTTGCAATCCGTCAAAGCGCTCCTCCAATCTCCTCACTTCCTCAACATATGCCTCCATAAATGGACTTTGGTAATCCTTGTTAACTTGTCTCACCACAAGTTGTGAATCCCCTCGAATGATCAGCCTCTCAATTCCCAATTCCGATGCAATCCTGAGCCCGGCAAGGAGCCCTTCATACTTAGTTGTATTGTTGGTTGCTTCTTCCCAGGCAAAATGCATTTGAACGATGTACTTCAAGTGCTCCCCAGAGAGGGCGACAAGAAGCACGCTAGCTCCTGCACCTTGTAGGGAAAAAGCACCATGAAAATACATAATCCATTCTTGGGGTGATTCCTTGCCAGGGATAACTGTCTCTGTCACTTCCTCATCAGGGGTTGGCGTCCATTCTGCAATATACTCTGCCAATACCCTGCTCTGAATAGTCGATGTGCTCTCAAACTTCAAACCAAAACGAGATACCTCCAAAGCCCACTCCACTATTTTGCCGGTATCCTTAGCGTTTGGAAGTATCCTTTGCAACGGGAAACGAGTAACAACCGTGATATCATGGGCTTGGAAGTAGTGGTGCAGTATCCTTGAGGCCATGATGAGACCAAAGATCAACTTCTGCATGCCATAGTACCTCGATCTAGCCCCCTGTAATAGGGAGCTGACGAAGTACACTGGGCGTTGCACCACTTTCTTCCTTGTCGCGTCCTTGGGGTTGCTCTTGTTGCCGTGCCCGTTGTTGTCCTGATCCTTCTCTGACTCTGCCGGTCCCTGCTAACTCTCTGCCTCATCCACTTCTCTCTGCGCTACCGAAGCTGCACTGACCACCTAGTTGGTTTCCCTAAGTACAATAACAATGGCTCCTGGGGTTTGGGAGCAACCAAGGTAGGCACAGAGGACAAGTAGGCATTCAACTCTTGCAAAGCTGTATTTTCTTCCGGGGTCCACTCCATAGGCCCTGCCTTCTTCAAAATTTTGAAGAACGGCAGGGCGCGCTCGACAGACTTGGAGATGAATCTGCTTAGTGCGGCAACACATCATGTCAGACTCCTCACATCCTTAACTATCCTTGGTGCTTGGATTTGCTCAATAGCTTTGATCTTGTCGGGGTTGGCCTCGGTCCCGCGATGGGATACAAAGAACCCAAGCAACTTGCCGGAGGGAACACCAAATACACACTTCTCCTGGTTGAGCTTCAAATAGGTATTGCGTACATTAGAAAATGTCTCCTCTAGATCCTAGATAAGGGTGGATCTATCTTTGGTCTTGACCACAATGTCATCCATATATGCTTCTATGTTTCTGTGCAGCTGTGGTTCAAAACGAATCTGGACAACCTATGCAAAAGTGGACCCGACACTCTTCAATCCGAATGACATGTAGACAAAATAGTACGTACCACAGGGGGTAATGAAGGACGTCTTCTCTTCATCTTCCTTGGACATGAAGATTTGCCGATACCCAGAATATGCATCTAGAAAGGAGAGCAAATCACAACCTGAAGTGGAATCCACAATCTGATCAATACGCGGCAAGGGAAATGGGTCCTTCGGGCAAGTTTGTTGAGATATGTGAAATTTATGCCAAGCCTCCACTTCCCGTTAGCCTTCCAGACTGCCACTGGATTTTCCAACCACATGGGATGCAACACTCCTCTGAGCAAACCAGCTGCCTAAAGTTTCTTGATCTCTTCCGCAATGAACTATTGCCTCTCCAAGGCCTGCTTCCACACTTTCTGCTTGATAGGTTGGGCATGTGGGCAGACAGAAAGGTGGTGCTCGATTACCTCCCTAGGAACACCGGGGATATCAGATGGTTGCCAATCAAACACATCGATATTCGCGCATAGGAAGGCAACGAGCGCGCTTTCCTATTTGTCGTCGAGGGTGGCAATGATGGTGAAAGTACCATCAATGCCAGCCAGCCCTGCCGGGACCTTCTTCACTCGGGGTGCAGTGACCTCGGATATCTTGCTATTGGAACACTCCGGCACGTCATCAACGGGTGCCGTGCACTCAGAGGGGCACGCTTCCTGGATTCTTTGCCAGAGTTCCTACAATCTCTCTCTTTTCCTTTGCTTTCCTTGGTGGGAACTGCTGCTACCGCTGCCACTGCCGCAACCGCGTCTCAGTACATCTTGTCCACACAAACGATTGCATCCTTCTCATCTAATGGGATGGTGATGACTCCCAGTGGCCCAGGCATGTTCAATGTGTTATAGGCATAGTGGGATGCCGCCATGAGTTTAACCAAGGCTGGGCGTCAAAGAATCCAATTGTATGGTAGGGGGAGATCGACCACATCAAACACAATCCTCTCAGTCCTGTAGTTTAGTTATCCCCCAAACTTTACCGGCAACTTGATCTTTCCCTTAGGATGGCTCCTGTCGAGATTAACTCCTTGGAACGTGCTGGTAACCTCTAGCTCTTCCTCTGCTATCCGGTGTCTGCCAAAAACTACTGGGAGATCAGATTCAACCCAGCCCCGCCGTCCACCAACATCTTTGTGACCTTGAGGTTGCGAATCATTGGGGAGACCAATAATGGTAAACACCCTACCACAGTGCTATGACTAGGATGATCCTCCTTGTCAAAGATGATGGGTGTACGGGACCATTTGAGCGGCTTTCGGGCCTCCAACGCTAGTTCCACGACATTGACCTCTCACGCCCACTATTTGAGTTGGCAGTGAGATGTGTGTAGGGGTGCACCCCAGTCAATGCACAGGGCGTCGGTGGCCTTCTGAACTCCATCACTCTCATCATCGCAAGCTTCCTTCTCTCGGCCTCTGGCGGGTTTTCCTTGGTTCCGAAAGGGTTTGTCGGGGCGATTTACTTCACCACCTCGGCCCTTACCGGCAGCAACATTCTGACATATTTCCTTGTCATGCTTCTCATACTCTGCTCTGTCTCTTGACAAGCTGCTCAACCTGATAACACTCTTGAAGGTCGGGGCCCTTGGTCTGATGAATCTTGCAATACGGACCATCACCTTTCCTGGCTTTCTCGGCCGCAGCGGCTTCCCGGCAGTTAGCGCACGCGGCAGCTTCCTTGTCGGGGGCCTCAACTTTGGCCTTCTTGCCGGTACTAGGCATACCCGATCCTTCAATAGTCATCACTGCTTTATCCATCCGCTTCTTATTGCGCTTCTTGCTCTTATTCTGGCTGGTTGATTCGTCATCATCCTCTGAATCAACATTTGTGCAATCTTCCTATCTGGGCAACTTCATTCCCTCCTTCATCTGGGCATACTTATCCACTAGGGTGTAGAGCTCCTTCACAGTCTTGGGAAACCGCACGTTCATCTTGGAATGATTCCAGCAATTACGCACATTGGACTGGAAGGCAGCTATCACAGCTGCCGGGTGGATATTTGGGATGTTTCTATGAACTTTGCTGAATCACTGTAAATACTTATAGAGGGTTTCTCCTTCCTTCAGCTGGAGAAGCTGCAAGATGCTGGGTCGGCCTGGCTCTTGATGGCCGCCAGTGAAGGCGACAATGAACTCGTGGCATAGGTCAGCCCACGATGAAATGGAATTCTCCGGTAGGTGTATCAGCCAAGGCCTCACATTGTACTTGAGGGCCAAAGGGAAGTAGTTGGCAAACACCTCTCATCCCTTCCCCCGGTAGCCTGAACAGCGATTGGGTAGATGCTCAGGAACTCTGTCGGGTTCAGCCTCCCATCATACTTCTCAGGTATCTCTGGCTTGAACGTGCGAACAGACGGCCAACGGACCTGCCGTAACTCACGAGTGAAGGCAGGGCAGCCAACATCGAAAGGTAGGCACCCGCCAACACCGAGCGCAGGCTCGTCAACGTCAGGGCCGTCACACCCGTCGGTCCGGTGGAGGCCATCACGGCGTTGCTCGGCAACGATGCGCATGCCTCCTATCCGCCTATCCTCCGGCGCTCGTCGTTGGCCTGGACACGCTCGAGGGTCAGAAGAGGCCATCGAGATGTCATAGCGGTCTTAATCTATTGTGCTCGCGCTGGCTGCCGTGGCGGGGTCTACACCCTGGGGATGGCCCCTTCCATACGGTCAGTAGTGTGAGCTGTTGCTGTCGTTTTGGGAGGTCGCGGCGGGCCATCTTGTCGTGAGCCCCCAGCTTCGGCGAAACCGAGCAGACTTTGGATGGTGGCATGTCATTCGTCCATCTTCTCGGCCGTGGGCGGAAACCTCAGCACCAGTTGAGGCCGCGCCATGGCCTCCGTAGCCATACTTGGCAGGGACGATGACGAAGTCGATCGCACCATCACTCGGCTCCTAATTGTGCCAGCGGTGGCAGCACTGTGCCCCTGACGCTGCTGCGAGGCGGCCACCTGGAGGTGGTGTGGTGAAGGAGCTCGAGGGCAAGCGGCGCCGTCGAGTGCAGCGGCTTGGTCAACACATTCCGGGGAGGCACACACGGTGCAGCCACACCCATGGTGGGAGTGACCGGAGGGCGGCGATTGACCCCGGTCCATGTGTCGTTGCTGTGACTATGCCCATCAGTGGGAGAGAGGGGAACAAATGGAGTAACCCCATCGCCCGTACCTTGTGGAGCATAGCCGTCGGGATGTTCTGATGCTGCTCTCCTCCGATGCCTCCGGCTCCTGCGTCGGCCGCATCGGAAGTGGTGACGGTGCCACCTACTCTGACCACATCTCCAGCAACGTCCGCGTCTTCGCGTGTCTCCGCACCTCCCGCAGTGTTAGAGGCCGCGGGCAGCTGAGCCTTCAAGGTGGATGGGTCAGCCCAAGGGCGGTGTTTCTTCTTGGGTGCCATGGTCGATGGCGCCATGAAAGATGAAGATGGTGAGGAAGATGACACGCTACACACGCCTTCAGGTTCACGCAAGAGAGACCCCTACCTGGCGTGCCAAAGATGTCATGGGAAACCATGGCCACGTATGGGACCACAGGGCCCCTTGCTGGTTCGGCAGGGGGATATCGCGTTGCACGAAGAGCACACAGCCGTGGGGCAGCACGGCAGAGATCACGCAGGCAATATTACCCAAGTTTGGGCCGCCGCGAGGCGTAAAACCCTAGTCCTTGTTTGGTTTATTGATGGTGGAATGGTGGTGGTGGAGCGCAGTACACTTGCCGGGGTGGGGTTGCCTCATAGCGACAGTGGCTACTAGCGTATGAGGTTGTTAGTTATCCAACCTTCTAACCATGTCTATGGTTGCCATGGGCCTCCTTTTATAGATCAAGGGGTTACCACAATGGAAAAATAATCATTATGCACTGATAAGATAGCAAACAGTGCTATGATACCTAACTCTGCAGGCTGACATGGCTTATTAAATGCACCGCCCAACGTCACATCGTTTGGTTGCCCGACAAGGCTTGTCGGCCCAACTTGCCAGCTCCCCGCCTGCTCACTTCACACATCGCAAGATGGGTGTCATCTGTGGGTTTTTCCTGTAGAGAGAGGCTGCCATGTGGCGAATGGATGCCACTTAGTCACTTTGCGGCTTGACACCACATTGATCGACGACATGGGTCGTGGCAGGCCCTGCCGGGATGCTTGGTTGTCTTCTTCTGGGCGTGACCCTTTGCCGGGCTCGCCTGCCGGCAAAGGAGGCCTTTCTCTTGGTGGTATCTTGCTTCTCTGGTTCGATCCTGGTCTCTCTGATCCGTATGTTAGTCCTTCGAATCTCTTAGCTCCTTGAACTCTGACTTGGGCTAGAGCCTCAATCTTGTCCCCATGCATGTGCACAGTCCGGGCAACAGACCCAGGGTTTGTTGCACCGACACCGAGGGAGGACGGGGAAGTCCTCGAACCGGCGCAGGGGCGCGACGGTGGCGGATCGGGCGACCGACAATGGCGAATCGATAAAGTGCCCGCGGAGGACGACGGGGACACCTCTCCGGCATCGGGTGAAGAGGCCGCAATAAATCTATTTTGGGCCATTGGCTCCTTGAGCTCCCTGGCAGACATGCAGATGTTGAGGATGGAGGCTGCAGCGGCGATGGCGGCGACCTACCAATGGTTTCGAGCGAGGGAGGGGTGGTGTCAGTGTGTGTCTGTGTGAGTGAAGGTTTTCGGGTGTGTGTGGTGTGTGTGGAGGGGGCGGCCAAGGTGGTGTTTGAGGAAATACCGCGACAACTGAAAATTTTACTAGGCGGGAGGAAAATGCCGAGCTACTAAAAATTTGGATCAAGGGCCAGTAGATATTTTTGAGATTGCGAGGGATGCAGAGGCGGGAGTAAAATTCCAGGGCTACTGAAAAAATGTGATCAAGGGAGAGAAGATATTTTTGACATTGCTAGGGATGAGAGTCGGGAGTAACAAGGCAGGGCTACTGAAAATTTGAACAAGGGCGAGCAGATATTTTTGGGATTGCAAGGAATGCAGAGGCGGGAGTAAAACGCCAGGGCTACTAAAAATTTGAATCAAGGGATTGAAGCAGAGCGGGAATAATAGACATCGCACACGGTCCACACATAATGATCATGTGCTATTAGACATAAAAACCTTCCAGGCGGTAGATATTTTCGAGATTGCGAGGTAGTAGATATTTTTGAGAGCGGGAGGCAAGCCTAGTGGAGCCCAATGTACTGTGCGGATGTGAGTGACAGGGGCACGAGCGTGGCACAAGGGTGGTCTAAGAGAACCATGTCTGTTGCGTCCCCAATCACAGAAGGTTGCTTCATCCAACTCGTCCGCTGTTTATAAATTTTGCAACAGTAATAACACGGGAGATGGGTGAGACCACAGATGAACCACCTGCGGGTGGCCCTATACTAGATGTATGAAAAAGGTGTGGTGTCATATTTAACTAACATTCACAACTTTGATGTGGAACGTGTGCTTCACAAATTAACCGGACTTGCCCGACCCCACGGAGGTTACAAGTAGTGCGAAGTAGCCCTCCCCCCCCACACGTGTCGGGGGGGGGGGAGGGAATCTCACCAAGATGTACTATAACACGGACCAAAAAGAATCTAACTTGATCGTATAACCTCTCTCACTCGTTGTTGGTCAAAGTGATGGATGAAACCCACTCTGTGGTGTGTGTAAAATCCCCACACCGAGCGAGGGTTCACGACGCGTAGCATGCACTCACACTTAATTAGGCTTGGAATGGATCGACCTACTATACGGTAACTCGAAGCAAAGAAGAAGAATCCACCCTGGCAACCTTTCTCGTTGTCGGTCGAAATGATGGATGTCCACGCGGGCCCACTACTATATATAGGCTTGCCGCCCACAACCAAGCGAGTGAGAGTGTCCAATGACAACCATTGCACGCATGTGTCCCAAGCATATTTATGGAGGTGCGTGATGCATGCTCATGTGTTGAATACCCAATGCACAACATTGATGTGGTGCATGCATTCAAAATCGCACATGTCTCTACACAGAGCAAGAGGTTCATGCCGTGTCTTGTGCATGCCCCCCCTTCGATCCAGCGGGATGGACATGTGTACACATGCGCTACTATATATGTAATCTCACAATATGACCTATATCATGAGATAAACAAAAAATTAATCCCCTCGTAAGTCAAAATAATTAACCTCTCTCACTGTTGGTGAAAGTGATGGACCAAGCGGGCCGATAGATGGAAGCATCGCCAATAACCACGTGAGCGAGTGCCAGAGGACAACCACCGTCGCTTGCATGTGTGCAAAACATATATATGGAGAGGTGTGTGGTTGTGATGTTTTGAATACCTAATGCACAACCTTGATGTGGTATCTGCCTAAAAAACTGCAAAGTACCCACATAGAGCGAGCTTCATGTGACACCTAGTATATGTTGGTCCCATCCCCCCTTCGACAAGTACTATATACTCCTACCCTAACACAGCCCTAAAAGAATTAATCCTCCTTGTTCGTCAAATGTGACTCTCTCTCGTTGGGTCAATGTGATGGACGATAGCCGAAAAGTTTTGCATTGCGTATTCAAACATCACACAAACACCTCTTTGGGTCAAAGTGACGGTGGACAACCTCGAAAACCAAAAGGTCCCCCACAGAGAGCGAGGTTCATGATGTGTGGTATGTGCTACGCCCCCATTCTACATGTGGTATATGTATACTTATACTGTATAGCACAAACCAAAAAGAATAGTCATTCCTTGATGGTCAAATTAACCTCTCTCGCGTTGGGTCAAAGTGATGGAGGACAACCTCGCCGGCCCACAGATGGAAGCGCCGCATGTGAGTGAGTTCGTATAGGGCAACCACCGCCTGCATGGTATTTGCGTGATGTTTGAATACCAATGCACAACTTTGATGTGGCACCTTCCTCGGGAACTGGAAAGTCCCCACATGGAGTGAGGTTATGACACACATATATATATAGTATACATGTTGCCCCCGCTTTGACATGTACTACATACTCCTACCATGCATATGCATAACACAAACAAAAAAAGAACCATCATTGTTGGTCAAGTTAACTTCTCTCTCTCATTGTACATTCAACCGATCGACCACGACCTCGTGGGCCCACAAAGAGAGTCACGCGCGAGCGAGTGTCATAGGACAACCACCGCGTGCGTGTGCCCGTGTGTTGTGTGATGTTTGAATACCCAATGCAGAACTTTGATGTGACACATGCTTCGCAAACTGGAAACACACTACACAGAGGTTCACGATGCGTAGCCCCCTCACTTCAAGCCGGTGGGAGGGACGCATCTGTACACACATGCCCGAACTTTGATATCGAATCTCACCATGATCCACACAGTAACACACATGCCAAGATGAATCGACCTTCGGTCAAATGCCTCTCATTGTCGGTGGAAACTGAAAACCTTTATGTGCTAACGAATGGGCATGTCACTGCTAACCACACAAGGGAGTGTCCGAGAGGACCACCAATGCATGCATGTAGCCCAAACATGTAAGTATGAAGGGGTTGTGATTTAAATAACCAATTCACGACTTTGATGTGGAATATATATATATATATATATATATATATATATATATGACTCAAAAAATGATCAATAACT
>NC_041386.1:240424541-240455285 GCF_002162155.2 Triticum dicoccoides | reverse complement strand
ACGCATAGAGACACACATCCTGCACCACAACCACCACTCTAAGGTATGTCAAATATTTTTTGTAGCGAACATGTGACCAAACGAGTGTCATATTAAAGTTTTAAAAAGACGGAGATCATTCGACTTGATTTCCTAGGGATTTAATGTGCAAAAAATCAAATTTGAGCTACATGTGCACCAAAATGGATTGTAAAACCATATGTGTGTCCCTGCGCGCATGTTTCCCTGTGAAAGACATTTCAAAACATTGAGAATATTGATTTTTAAAATTTAGTAAATCCAAAACTTAGTTGAAATTCATGAAACTTATCATGGTGCCATATATGGACACCAGGAGACTGTGATATTGTATATTTTCGTCAATCTTAAGACAAGTTTTGATATAATCTTCTTATAAACGAGAGATTGTTAATAACTGGTAACCAATATCTCATACAGATTATTTATTCAGACTGTGTGCATTAGACCGTGCCATCCTTTGTTTAAGCAGTAAAGCGGCATAATGAATCACTAAAAAAACAAAAAATATACGTGCCGCCATGCGCCCCGTATGGCGTGCGAGCAGGCGTGAGTTGACTGGATGCATGCGAGCAGTTTGCTGCATAGGCAGACTAGGAGGCATGCGTGCAGGTGTGTGAATTGACAGGGGGTGTTTTCGATGCGTAGTGCCACTGGGAGGCATGCGAGTACTTGTGTGAAGTGATGGTAGGAATGCCAGAAGTCCGCCGCGCAAGCTCACCGGGAGGCGAGACAGCCTTTGACCGCCGCCTGCCTCGCTCCCACTGGTCCGTACAAATGGCAGGCCTGAGCCGCTGGCCATAATAGGCGGCTGCGCCCCTGGTCCATAGTGGTCACCAACGTCTGGACTCTGGAGTCTATTAGGATGCCACCGAAGCGCACCAGCGGAGGGAGTGGCAACGTCGGTATTGGTGAAGCACCCGCGCAACGCGTGAAGCTCGACATAGAGGTTGTCGTCGCTGCCAACAGGTCTCATGTGGGCAGCATCATGACCTTGACTTCGTCGGTGCCGTCATGCCCCCCAGCCGGAGCCAGAGGTCAACAGCAACTCCAGCAACGACTGCGACTCCAACGGAAAACTGGTTAGTCATCTATACCAATTTGTGCGGCAAACATATCAAGTGCTTTCTCTAGTTACTTCCCCACCCCCACTATTTTTTTGGAATAAAAATCCTATGCTTATGTTCTCTCAGTCCATGAAATCAGTGTAGATCTGTTAGATGCATGTAGTGTATTGATTGTTTGAATTATATCCGTATAGGGTTAATAATTAATTGTTTGTTTTATACAAATGATTTTTGCTAATAATCCAACTAGGGTTAGTGAAAAGATCGAGAAGAGGTGTCTAGAGGGGGTGATTAGACCCTCATCAAGAAAAACTAGCAATTTTTAAGTTCTTCAAGTTGAGGTGGAGTTTTAGCACAAGTTTAAGCATTAACAATACATTTAAAGCAAGCATGGCAAGAGTATGAGTAGCGGAAAGAGTAAAAATGCTATTTGCAAGAAAGTAAAGGGATGGGATTGTAGTGTGCAAATGCAATGTAGACACAGAGATTTTTGGTGTGGTTCTGATAGGTGGTGCTATCGTACATCCACGTTGGTGGAAACTTCAACCCACGAAGGGTAACGGTTGCACGATTCCACGAAGGGCTCCACCCATGAAGGGTCCACAAAGAAGCAACCTTGTCTATCCGACCATGGTCATCGCCACGAAGGACTTGCCTCACTTGGGAAGACCATCACGACGTAGGCAATCACCTTGCCCTTACAAACTCCTCGGTTCAATTCCACAATCTTGTCGGAGGCTCCCAAGTGACACCTAACCAATCTAGGAGACACCACTCTCCAAAAGGTAATAGATGGTGTGATGATGATGAACTCCTTGCTCTTGTGCTTCAAATGATAGTCTCTCCCAACACTCAACTCTCTCTCTCTCTCAGATTTGTCTATGGTAGAAAGATGATTTGAGTGGAAAGTATCTTGGGGAAGGCTAGAGATCTAGATTCTTGTGTTTGGATTGGAATATCTTGGTCTCAACACATGAGTAGGTGGTTCTCTATCAGAAAATGAGTAGTGGAAGTGTAGGCACATTCTGATGGTTGTCTCTTGAATAGAGAAGGGGGTGGAGGGGTATATATAGCCACCACACGAAATCCAACCGTTACACACATTTGACCCAACTCGGTCGGACCAAATAGAAGAACTCGGTGAGATCGATTCAATTCAAAATGTGAATGTTAGGAATCTCGGTGGAACGACATGATAAACTCGGTGGGACCGATGTGCTAGGGTTAGGGCAAAACCTTATCTTGGTGTGAACGATTGCATGAACTCGGTGAGACCGATTTAAGCAATGAGCAAACAGAGAGTTTGTCAGGCAAACTCGGTGTGACCGATTGCACATTTCGTGAGACCGAAATAATCCCAAGATGCAACCGAGAGATTGCAAGGCCATCTCGGTGAGACCAAGATCGGTATCAATGTGACCGAATTGTCTATGGTTTCTGGCAGTGGCTATGTCAAAAGAATTTGGTGGCGCCGGATACATCAAATTGGTGGGGCTGAGTTTGACTTTTGGTTTTGGACATATTTGGAATTGAGAAAGTGGTTGAGGGCTTTGGAGCATATCACTAAGCACTTTGAGCAAGTAGACCATTAAGCAACACCTCATCCCTTTTTAATAGTATTGGCTTTCCTATGGACTCAATGTGATCTTGGATCATTAAAATAGAAATGAGGAGTCTTGATCTTTAGCCAATATTGTCCTTAGCATTTTGAAGGGGTTTCACATCCTCTTGTCCATGCCACGCCATTGTTGAACTTACCTAAAATATACTAGATAAAAGTATTAGTCCAACAAGAGATATGTTGACACTAATTACCAAAATCACCCAGGGAGCATTTGTGCTTTCAATCTCCCCCTTTTTGGTAATTGATGACAACATACATCAAAGCTTTAGATAGAGATATGAAGAGTAACAAGTAAAGCTTTGGAAAGACATGTAACATGCATAAGCTCCCCCTACATGTATGCAATCATGTAAAGATAGTATTTAAGAACGTGTGAATGCATAAGCATGTTAGAGCAAGCAATCAGTTACATGTATCTTGGCTATATGCATTAGAGCAGATGATGTGGATACATGAAGTGTGGCTTCATGTTCATGAGTCCTTCTTACAAAAATTATGTACATCATCAAGAGATCATCATGCACATGAGTGTGATGCATATACTTACCTTGTGGTCTTGAGCTGGCTTTGGAAGAGATAAGCTTGAGAAAACAAGGTTAGATAACACAAGAACACTCTAATTAAAGCAATTTCAGGAAACCACAAGAGTACCAAGACTAGGATGACATGTAATGAGTGAGTACTTAGTACTCTGTTTGGATATGGACATGTCCTCAAAGATTAAAGATATGCAATGAACTCCAAAGATTGTCTTCCCCTAGATATGAACTCTTTCTCGCCCTGAATATGATATTGGATAATGGGAGAAGGTAGGGTAAGAGAAAATCAGAGCAATAAATGGTACAAACAACCATACATTAACATGCATTCCCCTCTTAAAGACATGTGACTTCTCTCCTCTATTGTTAATAAGTATCTAGAGAAGATAAGATGTGCTTTCTCTCCCATGTGGTAAGCTTTGATGTGCTCTCTCTCTCTCCCCCTTTGACATCAATTTCCAAGAAGGGATCTTCTGGAGCATGAGTCAAACAGGTCTGGTCCTTGAGACACACTACAAAGCAGCTTGTAGTTTAAGATGCGAGTAGGGGATAAGAATCATTGAGTGGAGCTAGAGAAGAAATGACATTTGCAATGGCAATTTTTTTCCAGTAGTGAAATCGGTAACCGCTGATCCGTTTTCATCGGTGACACCGGGTTGGCAGTGTCATAGATGATGCATATCGGTCATATCGGGTTAGTCCACGTCGGTTGTAATGATGAACCGTCTACATGGTATTCTTGTAGTTCGGTCTAGCCGATAGGCATGAATCGGCGAAGCCGAGTTCAATGCAAAGGAAAAATCTTGTCAACTCAGCTCACTTGGCAATCGAAACCTAGATGCAGAAAATATAGAGAAAATCATACGAAAGGAAAAGAAATCTAGATGTTGTTTTTTATAAGGGGAACAAAAAAGCAAGAAACACTAGAGAACTTCATCTTGAAGGGTTCGGCGGCAAAGTCACCTATGTTAGAGTATATTGACTGAGGAGTTAAGTGATAACACTTGATCGTAGGTCATACTCATCATTTAAGCTCAAAATGGGGATACCATTTTTCGTTTAAGCACTTTGATGTATTCACACCTTGTTGAGTTGCTTTGAGAAATGACTTGGGGTAAAGCTTCTCTAAGATGGAATAACATACCTTGGGTGGTGGTGTTGATCTTGATCATGTAGTCAAACTTGTGTTGGATGCTCAAGGTTGATGTAGTTCATGAAGAGTTGGGAGCACCACTAATAGTTTGAGTTCATCTTCCTTCATGGGTTAGTCTTGCAAGGAAGAGCACTTGTGTATCCAAAATGGCAATCATGAAACTTGATACTAAGTGAAATTTGATATATAGAGATTGTCAGAGGATATGTTGAGTGGATTCATGCTTCCTTGTATTCAACAACCATATAGTAGAAAGTTGGTGATGTAGAGATTTCCCTATTTGTGAGTGACTTGCAATCTCATAGATTTGGGATCATCCAAGTACCTACAAGGTTTAGATAACATGCAAGGGTAGAAGTATAGATCCAAGACATGCCTTGCATGCATCCAAATGGAGTTTCTACTCCAAGTTTGAGGCATCAATGATGTTCAATTAACCTCTCAAATGGCAAAATACTTTCTCATCAAGCAGTTTGGTGAATATATCCGCCAATTGCTTATCGGTTACGAACATGCTTAAGATTAATGTCTCCTCTAGCAACATGATCTCAAATGAAGTGATGACGAACTTCAATATGCTTAGTTCGAGAATGTTGCACAGGATTGCGAGAAATCTTAATAGCTCTTTCATTATCACAAAGCAATGGAACATGTTTCACATATATCCCATAATCCTTAAGGGTTTGGGGTCATCCAAAGTAATTGAGCACAACATGATCCGACGGCAATCTATTCCGCTTCAGCAGTGGATAAGGATACCGAGTTTTGTTTCTTGGAGGACCAAGACACAAGAAATCTACCAAGAAATTGACAAGTACCTGAAGTGGACTTTCTATCAACCTTGTCACCGGCATAGTCCGAGTCAGAGTAGCTATAAAGATCAAAAGAGGACCTATTAGGATACCAAATGCCAAAAATTGGTGTATGAATTAAGTATCTTGCTATCCTTTTCACAGCCTTAAGATGAAATTCTTTAGGGGCCGCTTGATATCGTGCACACATGCACACACTTAGCATAATATCGGAACGGGAGGCACATAGATATAACAATGAACCAATCATAGATCGGTAAACCTTTTGGTCAACCGGTTTGCCATCCTTAGTCAAATCAAGATGTCCACTAGTAGGCATGGGTGTTTTCATACCTTTGTTTTCTTGCATGTTGTACTTCTTGAATAAGTCCTTGGTATACTTTGTTTGGGAAACAAAGGTACCATCCTTAGTTTGCTTGATTTGCAAACCAAGAAAGAATTTGAGTTCACTCATCATAGACATCTCAAACTTCTTCGACATTAGACTTCCAAACTTTTCACTAAAATGAGAGTTAGTTGAACCAAATATGATATCATCCACATAAATTTGGCACACAAATAATTCACCATTAACCCTTTTAGTAAAAAGTGTAGAATGAATTTTTCCAATTTCAAAGCCTTTTTCAATAAGGAACTTGGTCAAACAATTATATCATGCTCTAGGAGCTTGTTTAAGATCGTAAAGAGCTTTGTGAAGTTTGTAAACATGATCAGGTTTCTTCGGATTAACAAAGCTGGGTGGTTTTTTTTAACATAGACATCCTCCTCAATTAGAAAAGCACTTTTAATGTCCGTTTGGTATAAAGTGATATCATCGTGATTTCCATAAGAAAGTAAGATGCATATGGACTCAAGTCTAGCAACGGGGGCATATGTCTCACCATAGTCCATACCTTCGGCTTGAGTTTAGCCTTGGGCGACGAGACGGGCCTTGTTGCATACAACTGTCCATCATCATCTTGCTTATTCTGAAACACCCACTTGGTTCCAATGACATTTTGGTTGTCGTTCGGCTTTTCTACCAATGTCCACACTTGATTCTTATCAAAATTGTGTAGCTCTTCATGCACATCATTCACCCAATCTGGATCATCAACAGCCTCTTCAACCTTCATAGGTTCAATACTAGAAATGAATGATTAATGTTCACAAAAGTTAGCCAAATGAGTTTTAGAGCGAATAATTATCCCGATTTGAATATCATCAAAGATTTGTTTTACAGGACGATCTCTTGTGACTCTTGCTCTAACTCGTGAGATCTTTTGTTTGGGTCGGGTGGAACATACTCTTCATTGTCTTGTTCTTCCTCTTGTCCTTCTTCAATGTTGTTGGCGTTGTTGTTCTCTTGTGGAGGTAGAGAAGGAGGTCGATGAGGTTCATCTTTTTGTGAAGTTGAGGCTTCCACTTGAATGGACGAGGCATTCTCCTTCACCTCCGTTGGGCGAATCTTGCCAATAGACAAGTCTTGAATTGCTTCCAAGGGATCTTTATCTCCTACATCAATTGGCAATTGCTCTACTTGCGAGCCATTAGATTCATCAAACTTCACATCTATTGTTTCTTCAACCTTTCGGGTGAAATTGTTGTAGACATGGTAAGTGTGAGAGTTTGATCCATAACCGAGTAGGAAACCTTCATGAGATTTAGGGGCAAATTTCGAACTATGATGCTTATCGAGAATGTATCCAACTTGGGGTTTGTTACCGGTGAGAATATCGTATGCCATCTTGTTGAGAAGCTTGTGAAGATATAGTCGATTTGTTGCATGACAAGCTGTCTCAACTACTTCCACCCAAAAGTGTTTTGGCGTCTTGTATTCATCAAGCATCGTTCTCGCCATCTCAATAAGTGTCTGGTTCTTCCTCTCAAAAACTCCATTTTGTTGAGGTGTGTGCATAGCCAAGAACTCATGTGAAATCCCTTCTTCGTCAAGAAAGGTATCCACATTGGCATTCTTGAACTCCGTTCCATTGTTGCTGCGAACCTTCTTGATCTTCACTTCAAATTTATTTTGGGCCTTCCTAGAGAAGTTCTTGAAGATCTTTTGGACCTATGATTTATCATCAAGAAAGAACACCCACGTAAATCTTGAAAAATCATCAACAATGACTAGTCCGAACGAGTTACCACCGACACTCTTGTAGGCGTTGGGACCAAAAAGATCCATGTGAAGTAGCTGAAGTGGTCTTCTTGTGGTCTTCATGTTCTTCACGAGATGACTCCCTCCAACTTGTTTTCCTGCTTGACAAGCACTACAAAGTCTATCCTTGTCAAGTATAACTTCTTTAACACCAAGGATATGATCACCTTTAATAAGCTTATCAAGATTTTGCATGCCAACGTGACCTAACCTTCTATGCCAAAACCAACCTTTAGAAGATTTAGCAATTAAACAACTTCTAGGTTGAGCCTTTTTTGTGAAATCAACAATGCATAGATCACCTCTACATATATCGGTAAAGACCGTATTATGATTATCTCTTTGAAACACTTGGCAATCTACTTTAGTAAGTAGGACATTGAACTGAAATGGGCTAGTCGACAGACAGAAAGTAAATTGTAGCCAAGAGATTCAATAAGCATAACATTTTGGATGGAGCTACCATGTGAGATGGCCACCTTACCCTTTGAGTTATCACCAAAAGTGACATACTTTCGGGGACCGTCGTTTTCAGCAAGCTAACGAAACATGTCCTTGTCTCTGGTCATGTGATCAGTACATCCACTATCAAGAACCCATTCCTTTCCTCCGGCCATGTAACCATGAACGGTAGCCATAAGTTTTCATTGACTCATCAAGATGAAAGTCACTATCATCACCCTCATCATAATATCCATGTTCAACATTGTCTTCTGATTGATCATCACCTAGAGAGAGTGATTCATTCGATTTAAGACAATGACAATGTGCATCTTTATGAATTCTATTGACTTGAGAAGTAATGCTACTAATAACTCCAACATCTCCTTTGGCACGCATAAGGTCACGAAGCTCAAATAGACAATCACCAAATTTTGGATGACTAGGATGCATTTTATGAAAAGCTATGGACTTTTGAAGGATCTCATCTAGATTTTTCAAGGAATAGTTTGGAAAGCGCTCCTCAAGGTATCTCAAGGATCTCATTTTTCCAAGCACAATAGAACTCTCCATCAAGCATAGGCACTCTGTGTCTAATACTCCCAATCATAGACTCATCCATCTTCCTCCAATGATGATTAACCCAAAGAAATGGAGACCAATGCTCTAATACCAATTGAAAGGATCGAGAAGAGAGTCTAGAAAGTAGAAAATTTTAAGTGCTTCAAGTTGAGGTGGAGTTTTAGCACATGTTTAAGCTTTCACAATACATTTCGAGCAAGCATGGCAAGAGTATGAGCACCAAAAAGAGTAAAGCATGCTATTTGCAAGAAAGTAAAGGGATGGGATTGGAGTGTGCAAACGCAATGTAGACACAGAGTTTTTTGGTGTGGTTCTGATAGGTGGTGCTATCGTACGTCCATGTTGGTGGAGACTTCAACCCACGAAGGGTAATGGTTGCGTGAGTCCAGGTAGGGAACCACCCATGAAGGGTCCATGAAGAAGCAACCTTGCCTATCCCACCATGGACATTGCCCACGAAGGACTTGCCTCACTTTCGTAGATCTTCACGAAGTAGGCGATCTCCTTGCCCTTACAAACTCCTTGGTTCAAATCCACAATCTAGTTGGAGGCTCCCAAGTGACACGTAAACAATCTAGGAGACGCAACTCTCCAGAAGGTAATAGATGGTGTGATGATGATGAACTCCTTGCTCTTGTACTTCAAATGATAGTCTCTCCCAACACTCAACTCTCTCACTCAGATTTGGCTATGTGGAAAGATGATTTGAGTACAAAGCAGCTTGGGGAAGGCTACAGATCAATATTCTTGTGGTTGGATTGGAATGTCTTGGTCTCAACACATGAGTAGGTGGTTCTATCAAAAAATGAGTAGTGGAAGTGTAGGCATGTTCTGATGGCTCTCTCTTGAATAGAGAAGGGGTGGAGGGGTATATATAGCCTCGAGACAATATCCAACCATTACACACATTTGACCCAACTCAGTCACACTGAATAGAAGAACTCGGTTTTAGGAGTCTCGGTGGGACCGACATGATCAAATCGGTGGGACCGATGTGCTAGGGTTAAGGCAAAACCTTATCTCGGTGTGACCGACTGCATGAACTAGGTGAGACTGATTTTAGCAATGTGCAAAGAGAGAGTTGGTCAGGCAAACTCGGTGTGACCGATTGCACATTTCAGTGAGACCGAAATAATTGCAACATGCAACAAAGAGGTTGCAAGGCCATCTCGGTGAGACCAAGATCCGTATTGGTGTGACCGAATTGTCTAGGGTTTCTTGTAGTGGCTATGTCAAAATAACTCGGTGGCACCGGATACATCGAAACGGTGGGGCCGAGTATGACTTTAGGTTTTGGAAATATTTGGAATTGAGAAAGTGTTTGCGGGCTTTGAAGCATATCACTAAGCACTTTGAGCAAGTAGACCATTAAGCAACACCTCATCCCCTTTTAATAGTATTGGCTTCCCTATGGACTCAATGTGATCTTGGATCACTAAAATAGAAACGAAGAGTCTTGAGCTTTAGCTAGTCTTTGTTCTTGGCATTTTGAAGGGGTTTCACATCCTCTTGTCCATGCCACACCATTGTTGAACTTACCTGAAATATACTAGATAAAAGTATTAGTCCAACAAGAGATATCTTGACATTAATTACCAATTTCACCCAGGGAGCCCTTGTGCTTTCAGTTAGCGTGTGTGCTAATAATTCGTGGGCAGATCTTGAGAATTGATTTTGAATGTTCTACATATATGTTTGTGCCTTCTTTTCTTCCAAATCTCGAAAATTGATTTCGAATGTCCAACATGTATGTTTCTGGCATTTTTTCAGATTGGTATGTACACAGATGAGGCTCCGGCCAGCGGAGCCGCCAGTTGTAGATCTTGGACTCGGCAGCGTGGCCAGAAGCGTCCGCGGCTCCCCTGGATCTGAGGAACCCATAGAATCTCTGGCTAACCGCATCGACAATCTCCCGGACGCCATCCTTGGGTAGATCATCTCCCTTCTCCCCACCAAGGATGGCTGCTGCACACAAGTCCTCACATCTCGGTGGCGCACTTAGTGGCGCCATGCATCTCTTAATCTCTATTGTCGTCATCTATCTATCGATGATGATTCAGACTTCCTGGAGCCATCATCTCCTCCCACCAGGGCTCCGTTCAACACATTCACATCCTGGCATGCTACCTACTGGACATACCCCGCACGGTGGGCGCCTGGCTGACATCCAGTCAATTGAGAAAACTTGAGCAGCTTGAGTTCTATCATCACTACAAAAATAACTTACTACCAATCGTTGTATATGTGCCCTCACCACCGATGTACATCTCATGATTTTCCTCCTCTCTCCACACCACCACCTTGTCCCGGTGCCATCTACCAAATAATCTGGTACAAATGCTTTGACTCCCATTACTGAAAAAACTTGCGCTTATGTTGGTTGATCTGTCGAAGGCCTCACTGCACAACATTATCCACTCCAGCCGCCTTGCCCTGGAGCGCTTAATTGGTGCTTGTTTTTGGAAATAGTACCCATGTCCCTTTTCTCTGAATAAAGTCGCCTCACCTTGTAAGCACTGGAATTTGTTTTGAAGGACAGGAGCTCATCATCGAAGATACCCCTTCACTTCAAAGGTTGCTCCTTCATTAGTATTATGCACCTTCGCAAATAAATGTGGTCTCTGGGCCTAAACTGGAGAGCTTGCGTGCAATTGATTATCCATTTAAATCGTTCAAGATGGTGTTTGGCTCCACACTTAATCAGGTACTATATATTATTCGTGTACACTTTTGTAATCTGCATTTTTCATTTGTGCGCACAAGTTAAATATCATATTCGAGTACACTTTCGGTGCTAATATTATGTTCTATGTTGAATGAAGAGCTTTTCCATGGATGGCCTATGAGGGGTGAGAAATTCTGTCAAGACCTTATATCAGTATGTGGTGTCTTGATTTGAACAGGAATATTGGCTTGCTGCGAAGCTTTCCATGTTTGGATAATTTGTTTATAAAGGTGATGATTTCACGCACATTGAAAGCCCATATATAATGTGCTGGAGTTAACCGTTCAGCTGTCGCTCCTTCGACATAGTCTATTTTAGACATTAACTGTTTTCAATCTTCATGTTTGTTTAGGTACAAGCACTTATCGATGGGTGAGGAAGCATAAGGATTTTCTCATATCTCATGACATTTGATTGAAGACAATAACGTTGGAAGGATATGCATCCAACCCTACAAACACTAGCTTTGTCAGATTCTTCATGTTGAATGCGAGGTTACTATTATCCGTAAGGATTAAGTTTTTCAACAAGAATTTTCTCACGGATGGATATGTTGAACATCATAAAAAGAAGTTATAGGTGGACCTAAGGGCTTCTGAACGTGCTCGGCTTCTATTTACAACAACTTGTCGTCCTCATGGACCAGTAGAATTTTTGTGCAGGGATCTTGATTTTATGGATCAGACCGATCCATTTGATTGGTACTGCCCAAAACTTTGGTGTAGTTAGAAGTTATTGCGTTGCTCAATGTGGGTTTTGTCTAAACCTGGTGAACAATTAATCCTCGTGCTTTTGGACCATTTGTTAGCTGGAGTTAGTTAGTGTTTCCCTTTTCAACTCGGTTTTGACCCATATTTTCTTTCATACTGGGCCAATGGCCTGCCATTTCTTTAAATAAGACTTAAATATTATAAGCAATCACAACATAGGAAAAGAACATCACTCTTGCAGGATCCTTGATATCATTATTCATTATAGAACCCGCAAGTTCTTAGGGCCCGCTAGCACCCACAAACTTATTTTAGCTGACACACCAAATGGGATGTAATTCTTAATAAGAAAAGGTGCATGGTAGTGACAGATTTTTAATCTGACATTTGGGGCCCACAAGGAAAAATCCTATCCAGGGTGGTGTCCGAAAGTAAACACCGACAAAACCTGGTTTTAAAATTACTATAAATCCAAAACTCGCCTCAAAATCATGAAACTTGGCATGGTGTTATGACATGGCATGAACATGTTGTGGTAAAAAATTAGTCCAATTGGGAAAGGTTTTGGTATAAACTTCCTACAAACCGAAGCTTCTCTCGACAAGCCTCATGGTTCCGTGAGGGAACTTGTCATCTATGTGTGCATGACGACATACGTTGTCTCTTCCTGCCTTGATTTATTTTACAGAGGCAACATGAAGCTACAAGAGCATCGTCCTAAGAATATGAAATTATTCAGGGTTCCTTTTGCCTTATTTGAGTTTTCTAGGCATTTTGGAGCATACTTTGGTGTATGCAAAGGTGATGTGTGTACTAGCCACCTATGTAATTGGATGTTCAATTTGGTTATGGAATCAAGTCCTTATAAGTTATAAGTACATATATTGTTGTTCTATATGCAATGACATTGCGCACGGACTAGACTAGGGAACCCGTCGGTGATGAATTCATCAATCCCTGACAATTGTATACCAGAAAGCGTTTGCCCACAACACACATGTCTTATTGGGAGAAATTGTCTGTGTTATTATAGGTCTTTGCACACATTTCTTATTAGGAACTTGTTTGCCGCATATCACACACATCTTGTTAAATTGAACCGTTTATGTCTTGTTTCCTAATCGAAAATAGTTCATCTGACTGAACTGTATGCCGTATATCGCACACACCTTAATCTGGGTGACTGTTTCAGTTGCATTCCCTAATCGCAAATAGTTGATATGAGTGAACTGTATGTTATATATCGCACACACCTTCATTTGTCTGTCCGTTTCTGTTCTTCCGCCTCATCGCAAATAGTTCATTGGAGAGAACCGTGTGCCACGCATCGCACACGCAACTATAGTCTCAACCATGTTTGATGTCTCCTACATCCCAACTATAGTTCATTTTTGATGGTTTTATTACAACACCATTTTTGATTAGTGCATCACACACAGTTTCGTCGAAGGGTCTCTGATTGTAGTGTCGCGTTAGCAGCATCCTGAAGTAGTGAACGTCTCTTTACTGGTACACTAGCTTGTTCTGTACACCTTCTCAAGTATTTGATTTTTGGGAATGTTATGTGGCGAACGTTCCTTGGGAGGAGGACGGCAAACCAACGCATTTTCCTGGTAGTTTTAGTTGCGACGCAAGATCAAACTGTGGCAGTTTCGAGAATGTTATCTGGCGAATGAGCCCAGTTTTTCTTTTCTTCCTATAAAAAAGTATGCTACATGGTGTCGGCTTAGTAAACAAACGATTGTGAAAACCTTCACCGTTGGATTGACATTCAACATCTGCCATGTTTCTTTAGTCTCTTCTTCCTCCAGCCGCCAAAGTCAAACTAGCGCCGGTGGGACCGGCAGCTCCCGCCTCCCACGGCTGGCTGTGCTGCCGCGAACGCATCGCAGCCTCATTGCACCCTAATACTCTGCGCGTCTTTCCTGACTCCTGTTCGTTCCCGTCTGAGGCCTCACCATCGTCCTCCGCCTTGGTTCGCTCTCCACAGCGCCACCCTTCGGTGTTGTCAACAGGGTCAACAACCGAGGGAAATAAGGAGATGACTGTACATGGTGAGGATGAAAGTAGGGACACACCAGGATCATGGCAGCAGGCGAGAAAGTTCCTCCTTTATTACAAGAAAAAAATGGTTCCTCCTAATGGTTTACTGAAATCTGGTTCTCACGCCACGGTCAACGTAGTCAATAAGCGAGATAACTACACAAGGAGCGGCTGACACCCGAGACCTAGCAGCTCGCGCATTATTTTTTGTGTTTTAGGGATGGAGCAAGGTATCAACTGGGTTGTGCAGGAGATGTGGCCCATCTAGCCCAGGCTTTTATTTCATATGTTTACCACATGACCAGCCTAGTTTTTTTCTTTCTGAAAATGGCTAGCCCAACTATTTTGTTTTTTGCAGAATAACCAACGGATGCCTACTTGATTTTGTACATCCTGCTGGGCCGGAAATCTTTCAAGACGAGGTGGGATGCATTCGGCTTGCCCAAAAAATGGGCCATAAGTAATAAGAAATGGGCTGTAAAATGAAAAATACAGCAAACATGCAATTAGTTCCAAATGACTTTTTTCTTTCAGATTTTCATATTTTAAATTCCATTGTTTTTGTGCGGGTAAAATTTCATTAGATTATAAATTAAGGTATGTTTAATTTTTAAATTAATTTGAATCTGGCAAGAAATTTCGGGTTGTATGCTATTTGGGACAGATTTGGAGGCTGACATGTGGGTCTACGACGATGACGTGTATGAAAGGCTTTGTCAACTTAGTCCACAAATGATTCTAGCAATAGTGACCATTGGATGTTAATCCAACGGTCGTGCTGCTTCTTCAATATCTGATCTTCTTGCTCCAGCCGCCCAAATCAGCACTGGTGGGAACTCCTGCTCCCGCCTCCTATCGCCGACTGTGCTGCTGCACAGGCCGCACTACCCTACCCTACTGCATAGCTGGCCAGGCCATTCCACCCACACCTCTTGTTATTTTCTGGTGACGGCAGCCGAACAAGTAAACCCTCGTACTCCCCACCACGTGGGCAACCACTTCTGAGTCTTCCCCGGCTCTAGGTCGTTCCCTTCCTAGGCCTCGTCATCGTCCACCACCCTGGTGCTATCGGCGCAGTGTGGTCAACATGGTCAACAAATGACATCCATCGAAAGAGGACTGTATGTGGAGAGGTTGACAACTGGGTCCATGGCCACACGCAAGGAAGTGCCTCCTTATTAAGCGCAAATAATGATTCCTCCACCTGATAGCGGGGACCCACTAGAAGGGCCTTTGTATTTCACAAAAAATGTTCCTCCCGCTGACAGCTCGGACCAACCAGCTATAACTTTGCACGCAAGCAACTGCCTCCTTATTACGCAAAAAAATGAATACCCCCTGCGAGCTGGGACCCACCATATTTGGAGGCTGACTAGTCGGCCTACTAAGTTGACGCGGATGTAGGATTTGTCAACTTAGTCAATATAAACGAATATAGTTGCAGCAACGATACGATCTCCATCCAACGACCGTCGTGCTTGTTCAACCTCTGGTCTTCTTGCTCTAGCCGCCCAAACCATCGCAGGCCTCACCGCCCCACCCTACTCCCATCGTTGGCCTGGACACCCCTATACTCACCTAGACCTCCTCTTATTCTTTGGCGACGGCAGCCTCACACTGCAGCCGAACTAGTAAACCATCGTACTCCCCTCCACATGGGAAAAAAACTGCCGAGTCTTCCCCGGCTCTGGGTCATTCCCTTCCTAGGCCTCGTTGTCATCCACCGCCTTGGTGCTCTCGGCGTGGCGTGGTCAACATGGTCAATGAACAACTTCCATTCGAAGAGGAATGTATGTGGAGAGGCTGACAGCTGGGTCCATGGCCACAGTAAGGAAGTGCCTCCTTATTACGCCAAAAATAATGATTCCTCCACCTGACAGCAGGGACCCACCAGAAGGGCCACCATATTTTGCGAAAAAACATTCCCCCCTGATAGCTTGGACCCACTAACATCATCTTCGCTCAAAAGGAAGTGCATCCATATTACGAGCAAAAAAATGATTATTTCCCCTAACAGCTGGGACCCACCAGCTATATCTTCGCACGCAAGGAAGTGCCTCCATATCCTCCCTGACAGCTGAGACCCACCCGGTCAAACCATATGTAGGTTGTCTGTCTGGTCGCGAACGTGTACGTATGTACTGGTCGATTAGTCTCTCTGCAATGATGAACCATGGTGGAGCAAGGAGCAACACATGTCATAGTAGAGACATGGATGTAGCATGTCACACAGCCGCGTCTATATCGTATACACATATGTACAAGCAAGCTACAAGAAAGGAAATATGGCTACATACGTACATACGGGCGGGGTCTCTAACGTGTACAATGGCGATGTCCTGTTCATCGACCGCCAACTGGCTGGGTCGGAATGGAGGAAACACCATCATGTTCATCGAGAGGCAACCGACTTAGTCGGAATACGTCCTGTTCATTGAGAGCCAACCAGCTTGGATAGAATAGCCAAAACGAGGTCAGGCGTATCGTAGAATAGTGGAAATGACCTTTTGCTTGACCGCGTACGGTCAAAACAGGGTCCTGTTCATCGAGAAGGGTCTGGCGTACCGCAAAATAGAGGAAACAAACTTCTGTTCAAGTGCTTATGGTCGAAACGGGGTCCTATTAATCGGGAGGGGTGTGGCGTACCGCAACAGAGGAAACAAACTTCTTTTCGAGCGCCTACGATCGAAACGGGGTCCTATTCATCCACTGTCTACTGCCTCAATCTAGCCTCCACAAGCTACTGTTCATCCATCGTTGACTTCCTCCTGCCTCCACTAGCTACTGTTCATCCATGAGAAACTGTTCATCCAGCCTCTACCAGCTAAAGTTCAACCAGCCCTCCACGGGGTCATGTTCATCCACCCCAACCGGCTCGGGTGTGGAAGCCTACTCGAGGTCCTGTTCATCCAACATGCACCGGGAACTGTTCATCCAACCCCAACGAACCAGCTAGACTCACCACGTCTTGAATCGTTCAACCAACCCCCAACGGTCACTGTTCATCAAGAGGCTGGTTCGATCGGCTTCAGTAAGCAGCAGCAGCGATCTATCGCTCGGGTTCAGTTAGCAGCAGTAGCGAAGGAATCACTCGGGTTCAGTCAGCAGCGAAGCAATCGCTCGGGTTCAGTTAACAGCGAGGGATCGATCGCTCAAGTTCAGTAACATAGCTAGTGCAATCGCTCGGGTTTAGTTAGAGCCGAACGCCTCGCACGCACGCGCGCATACATAAACGAGAGGAACGCACAAACCTCCGTGCATCGCTTGACCCGACCACCCACCGTAACCGAGAACTCCCCGAAATTTTCCTCGCCCTCGCTTCTACCACGTTTTTTTCGGTCATGGATGGCCCAAAGTATGTCATGCAGGTGCGTCCCCGGCCCGCCCAGGATGAAAAGCCCATATTTTGACATAGAAGTAGGAGCCCACCACATCTATGACGATACGTGGTTTTTTCACAATAATCGTCATAGAAGTGTCATGAGCATGACAGAAAAACTTTTCGTTCGGACCAAAATGTCATGGATGTGTCTTTTTTTGTAGTGAGCAAGCAATTTACGGAAAGCACCATGAATAAAAGTGTGAACCACCGTTAGTCATTAAATATCTAGGGGCTCCAAACCTCGGGAAGATAACTTCTTTAAGCATTTTAATGGAGGTTTTATGATCAGCACTGCTAGTTGGAATAACTTCTACCCACTTAGTGACATAATCAACAACAACCAAAATATGTGTACGCCTATTAGAGGAAGGAAAAGGTCCCATATTGTAACGCCCAAGATGCGGCTATATCTCCTACATGTCGAGGCATGACTTAGAGGCATAACCGCATGTTGGTTTTGTCGCAAGAAGGGTCATCTTCACACAATCCCATGTAATGAACAAGAAAGGGATAAATAGATAGTTGGCTTACAATCGCCACGTCACACAATGATCAAATAGTTCATACATTACTCAGAGTACACACATAGTCCGACTACTGACAAGTACAAATGAAAAGAAGATAACCCCAAATGCTAGATCCCCGATCGTCCCAACTGGGCACCACTATTGATCATCAAGAAAAGACATGTAGTAACGGCCAAGGTCCTCGTCAAACTCCCACTTGAGTTTGGTAGCATCACCTGCACTGGTATCATCGGCACCTGCTACTGTTTTGGTAGTATCTGTGAGTCATGAGGACTTAGAAATCTCAAAACCAACGAGATCAAGACTATTTAAGTGTATGGGTTGGATGTGTTTGTGAGGTGGAGTTGCAGCAAGTGCTAAGCAAGTATGGTGGCTAACATACGAGTACAAGAGTAAGAAGAGAAACTATGCAACGGTCGTGAAACTAGAAGCGATCAAGAAGTGATCCTGAACTACTTACATTCATACATAACACAGCCGTGTTCACTTCCCGGACACCGGCGAAAATAGACCATCATGGCTACACACACGGTTGATGCATTTTAATTAGGTCAAGTGTCAAGTTCTCTACAACCGGATATTAACAAACTCCCATCTGCCACATAACCGCGGGCACGGCTCTCGAAAGTTTATACACTGCAGGGGTGTCCCAACTTAGCCCATCAAAGGCTCTCATGATCAACGAAGGATATTCCTTCTCTCGGAAACACCCGATCAGTCTCGGAATACCGGTGAAAAGACATTTCGACAATGGTAAATCAAGACCAGCAAGATCGCCCAATGTGCCGACAAATCCTGATAGGAGTCACACGTATCTCGTTCCTAGGGCACACCGGATGGGCAAGACTTTAGGTTGGCTGAGACCTTGGTTGCCCGGGGGGCGCCAGACATCGCCCAGGTTGGACCAGCACTCAGAGGAACACTGGCATGGGGGGTTGAATAAAGATGATCCTCGGGTTAGTAACTCCCTAGGCAAAGGTTTAGTTGTTACTAGGCAAATATTAAAACCATGGTTGGGCCTTGCCGGAGGAGTTTTATTTAAAGCGAACTATCAAGGGGGTCCCATAACCCCAACTGCGTAAGGAACAGAAAATCAAGGAACATAACACCGGTATGCCGAAAACTAGGGTGGCAAGAGGCCAAGCCTTCCACCCTTTGCCAATTATATAGATGCATTAATTAAAATAAGAGATAATGTGATATCCCAACATATCCTTGTTCCAACATGGAACAACCTGCAAGGCACCTGCAACTAGCAACGCTATAAGAGGGGTTGAGCAAAAGAGGTAACCTATCCAAACAACGATTTGCTAGGAAGGTGGGTTAGAGGCTTGACATGGCAATATGGGAGGCATGATAAACAAGTGGTAGGTAGCACGGCATAGAGATAGAACGAAACAACTAGCAAGCAAAGATAGAAGTGATATCGAGGGTAATGGTCATCTTGCCTACAAAGTTCTCAGAGTTGTCGAAATCTTGCTCCTCATAAACGTACTCCACAGGTTTCCAGTTCACAAACTCGTCTCCCGACTCTACCAAAAGGAAGAACATAAGCAACGGAACAACAATCAATCATGGTGCAATGCACAAGCAACATGATGCAAGACATGACATGGAATGCAAGATATGATGTGCAATGCATATGGGTATTCCGAAAAGGAAAAGATGATCAAGGCATCAACTTGGCTAATCAAGCATGCCGCTGGAAAGATGGGGTGATTTCGATTGAAATCGATATAAGGATCATCGGAAACGGATGCACGATTTGCAAATGACAAGCAAAACAAGAACAATGCAAAACTGCACTTAACAGCATCATAGCACTTAAGATGCAACAAGAAACTATGCAATAGCACTCCAACATAGCAAGAAAGCACACAGCAGTGAAGCACATGTGAAGCTCTCCAAATCATGAACACTGAGATCCTGCTAGAACTCACTCGAACAAGCCTAAAATAGCATGGCAAAAATGCAAATGATAACAGCTTCACAGACTTAGTGAAAATACTAAACATGTCATAAACAACATCAGGTAGCAATGTTTAGATCTAGAAAACAACATGCCGCCGAAACATATCATGGCAAAAAAAGGCATGGCATTCTAGTACTAAATGGAAAGAACAAAACTCCCTTACTGAACTTTAGCCAAAGATGCACAGAAAATGAGGTAGCACCCATGCAAACATGGCAAGTGATATCATCAGTTTCAGAGTTGGAATAAAAACATAGCATGGTAGAAATAGATTCATGATAGCAACATTGCAAGCTCATGCCACTCACCACAATTCATTTCATGGCATAACAAGGTAACCAACAGTAAGAAGACACAATTATGAAGTTAAACATGGCAAGAGCAAGTTCATAGGGAGCATGGATCACTAACAAAACACATCGCAAAAATGAACTTCATGTTAACAATCTGCCAGCAACAAGATTTAGCAAAAGTAGAGCATGGTAATGATACACTATATTACCCCATAATTCCAAATAGAGGCATGAATGGATAGAGAATAACCATATCTTCAAAACATCCTTACCGAATCTCATCAAAATATGCATGGATCTACTTGTGGCAACAAGTTTACATAGCAACAAAATGTAACAAGAAAAGACTCTCCACCCTGTGCCTTATCTACACAATTTGTTTTTCAGTTGATCGAAGTAGGGCTTCATCTGGGGGGAAAATTACTAAGTGTCTGAAATCAGCAACATAGCCTACTTTGCATGCTTGTGCTACTCACCACATAGCTCATAAAAATAAAAGGTTGGCACCCCTGTAAAGATGGCATGGAGATGCTCCCAAAACATGTAGACATCATGCTCATAGGTTTCACACACAAAATGGAATGAAAAAGAAAAATCAGCAAGTTATGATGAATTCCAGCAGACAACATCATATAGCACTTATGCAACAAATATTAGAGCATCATTATGGATAGTAACATGCATGACAATGACACTAACATGAAGAGCATCACGAGACGAACATTTTGATATATCGTATGCGCAAATCGGAGCTATATGCATGGAGATATGACATGTCAAAGTGGTGCACATAATATGGAAATTCCGATGCGGCGGATTTGACCCGGCGCGGATTTCGATGCGCCGACGGATCTCGCTGGAGTTTGGCTGGAGATGGAGAAGGAGGAGGCCGGAGCTCGTGGGGGGAGGCGCGGATCCGGTGAAGGCGGTGGCCAGCGATGATGGGCGACGGAGGAGACGGCGCAACGTCGGGCGGCGAGCTCGGGGCGGGGCGCGGTGCAGCGACGGGCGTTAGACGGCAAGGTGTGGCGAGGTGGTTGCGGCCGTGTCGTCGATGCACAGTGGCGGCGGGTGGCGCGAGGAGGAGCGGAGCGGCAGTGCGAGAGGCAGGCAGCGACGGGGCGCTCGGGCAGCGGCGGGTGGCGCGCGGGCCAGCATCGGGCCCCATGGGCTGCGGCAACGGGTGGCGGTGGTGAGGACAGGTGGCAGCACACGATTAGTCCAGGCCGTCGCAGCGGACGTGTCCGGCCATCGCGGACGCCTCCGGTAGCGGCGGGAGAGGGTGGACTAGGGTTTGATCCGGATTTTGAGGAGGGGAGGCATATTTATAGGTAGGGGAAGCTCGGAGAGTCCAAATGAGGTACAGTTTTCACCCACACGATCGTGATCCAACGACGGAGAGCATGGAGGGGGTTTAGATGTGTTAGTGGGCTGTTTTGGAGGGTGTTGGGCTGCAAAGAGAGAGAGGCTTTTAAAGTTACCCGGTTAACCGTTGGGGCATCAAACGACCTCCAAATTGAACGAAATTTGACAAGCGGCCTACCGGTGATGTTCCAAGGCCACTCGACAAATCTCGACCCATTCCAAGAACGGTTTTTCTCTCGCTCATGAAACGAGATCAGAGTGGTGCAATAGGTGCATGTGGGAGTGTCAGATTCTGAAATGGATAACGGGGAAAATAGCTGGATGCATGAGACGAACAGGAATGCAAATGAGATGCACATAAAGACATGATATGAAATGCGTGATATGAACAAAATGCAAAACGAAGAAAAAAACCCAAACCACGAAGGAAATATCATATCACATAGCCAGAAATGGAAGAGTTGGAGTTACAATTATGGAAAGTTACATCCGGGGCGTTACAACTCTCCACCACTACAAGAGGATCTCGACCCGGGATCTAGGTCTGAAAGAACTTCGGATATTCGGAACGGAGGTGATCCTCGCACTCCCAGGTGGCTTCTCGGTCAGAATGGTGCGTCCACTTAACTTTCAGGAATTTGATAGACTTGTTGAGAGTTTTGCGCTCGGTTTCTTCAAGAATAGAAATGGGATGCTGATGATAAGACATGTCTTCTTGGAGATCAATCTCTTTGAAGTTGATAGTGTGCTCAGGTGTCTTGAAGTACTTGCGAAGCTATGACACGTGAAACACATCGTGCACATTTGCGAAGTTGGACGGAAGCTCGAGTTGATAGGCAAGGTCGCCTCTTTTGCCAATTATCTTGAAAGGACCCACGTATCTCGGGGCAAGCTTCCCTTTGGAACCGAAGCATCGAGTGCCTTTCATTGGAGAGATGCGGAGGTAGACATTGTCTCCGATCTCGAAAGCCAAGTCACGGTGCTTACTATCATAGTAACTCTTCTGGCACGATTGCGCGACTTTGAGATTTTCACAGATGACTTTACACATTTCTTCAGCTTCTGTGAGCAAGTCATTGCCAAGAAGTTGGCGTTCACCAGTCTTGGACCAATTGAGAGGAGTACGACACTTTCTGCCATATAGAATTTCAAATGGGGCCTTTCCCAAACTTTCTTGGAAGCTGTTGTTGTAGGAGAACTCAGCATAAGGGAGGCGATCTTCCCACTTCATACTGAAAGAGATGACACAAGCTCTGAGCATGTCTTCGAGGATTTGATTGACTCACTCGACTTGGCCACTTGTTTGAGGATGGAAAGCCATGCTGAAGCGAATGTTGGTGCCCATGGCCTTCTGGAAGGAGTCCCAGAACTTAGAAGTGAAAATGCTTCCACGGTCTGAAGAGATCAATTGCGGAATTCCATGCAACTAGACAAGTCTGGAGGTGTATAGCTCTGCCAACTGAGCTGCCATGATAGATTCTTTGATTGGAAGGAAATGAGCCACTTTTGTAAGCTTGTCAATGACAATGAAAATACCATCATTCCCACGCTTGGACTTGGGAAACCCAGTGAAAAGTCCATTTCGATTTGATGGAACTTCCGTTTTGGAATAGCAAGAGGCTGGAGGAGACCAGCTGGTCGTTGGTGTTCTGCTTTCACCCTTCGGCAGACATCGCATTCATTCACGAATTAAGCGATCTCTCGCTTCATTCGAGTCCACCAATACAACTGCTTGAGGTCATGGTACATCTTCGAACTGCCTGGATGAATGGAAAGAAGAGAATTGTGCGCTTCGTTCATTATGACTTTCCTTAAATCACCTTTAGGAACCTCAATCCTGACCTCGAAGAATAAGGTGTCCTTGTCATCAATTTGATAGCACTTGTATTTGGGTAGGCCCTTGGCAATACCATGTTTCACCTTCTTCACCATGGTATCAAGGAGTTGTGCCTCACGAATTTGGTCTTCCAAAGTTGGAGTGACTTGACGGTTGGCAAGAAAGCCTTGAGGAACAACTTGGAGATTGAGCTTGCGGAAAGCTTCACAGAGATCCGGTTGGAATGGCTTGAGAATTAAGCTACTGCAATAAGTCTTTCTGCTCAAAGCATCTGCAATCACATTGGCCTTTCCTGGAGTATATTAAATACTTGGATTGTACACTTGAATCATTTCGACCCAACGAGTTTGCCTGAGGTTGAGGTTGGGTTGAGTGAAGATATACTTGAGACTCTTGCGATTGGTGAAAATGTCCACTTGCCTTCCCAACAAGAGATGTCTCCATGTTATTAATGGATGGACAACTGCCGCCAACTCATGATCGTGAGTGGGGTAGTTCCTTTCGTTGGGCTTCAACTGGCGATAAGTATAAGCAACAACTTTCTTCTCTTGGATTAACACGGCACAAGGCATCACGGGAAACTTTGAATGGCTTGGATTCATTAGGAGGAGTTAAGACAGGAGATGAGACTAGCTTCTCTTTGAGAGTGTTGAAAGCAATGTCACACTCGGGAGTCTACGCATACTTGACATACTTCTAGAGGAGGATGGAAAGAGGTTTTGCAATCATTGAGAAATTCTCAACAAATCTTTGGCAATAGCTTGCAAGCCCAAGGAAACTGCAGAGCTGCTTGACATTCTGAGCAGGCTCCCAATTCACAATTGCAGAAACCTTCTTTGGATTAACAGCAATGCCCTTGGCGGAGATGATGTGACCAAGGTAAAGAACTTCATCAAGCCAAAACTCACATTTGGAAAACTTCGCATAGAATTGATACTCTTCGAGCTTGTTGAGCACCAATCTCAAATGTTTGGCATGATCCTTCTTATTCTTGGAGAACACCAAGATATCATCGAGATACACCCGAACGAATTCATTTGTGTAGGGGTTGAAGATGAAGTTCATCATATGAGAGAATGTTGGAGGAGCATTGACAAGACCGAAAGACATGACAGTATATTCATAAGAATGAAAGCTTGTTTTGAATGCTATGTTGGGGATATCTTCTTCACGAATGTGAATCTGATGATAACCCATATGGAGGTCAAGCTTGGAGAACACCTTTGCACCTTTAAGTTGCTCAAATAGCTCATTGATGTTGGGAAGTGGGTACTAGTTCTTGATTGTCTTCTTGTTCAATGGACGGTAATGGATGCAAAGTTGGTCTGTGCCATCCTTCTTCTGGAAAAAAAAGTACACCACAACCCCACGGATATGAACTCGGTCTGATCAGACCCAGATGCTCTTGTTCATCGAGCCGTTTCTTCAATTCCTTGAGCTCCTTTGGTCCAAGCTTGTATGGACGCTTGCAAACGGGTTCAGTACCGGGCTCAAGATCGATAACGAACTCAACTGGCTGGTGAGGAGGCATACCCAAAAGCTCTTCTGGAAAGACATCTTGGTACTCACAAACAACTGGAATCCGAGAAATTGCGTCTAACTCGCCCTGCTCATTGAGAGAGAACAACCGAATGGTTCCATCACGAGTGGCATATATGATCACATCCTCAGAAGTGTGTGTCAATTTAATTTCCCTAGCAGCACAATCAAGGGTAGCCTTGTGCTAAGAAAGCCAGTCCATCCCGAGAATTAGATCAATATCAGAGTCGCCAAGAACCATTGGAGAAGACATAAATTTATAGTTGCCCATCTTGATAGAAAGATCTAGAGCCATCATTTTGGTATTCATGAACAAACCCGAAGAGGAAACCGATATCTGCTTAGGCACATCAACACTATGCAAATTGTGCACGGATGCAAAAGGTCTTGATATCAATAAAATAGATGCACCAGTATTAAATAAGACTTATGCAGGAATATCATTAACTGGAAGATTACCCATGATCACTTCTGAACGATCCTCTACTTGAGCTGCATTCATCATGTTCACCCTTGTAGACTTGAGATTATGACCACTGCACTGCTTGAAGACCTCACAGGAGGAGGAGGTGGAAGGCACCTTTGGTTGAAGCACTTGTCTGCATAGTGACCTTTCTGCTGACACTTGTTGCAAGTAACTTCTGAGAGCGGACGGTGGTAAGAAGGAGGGGCACCTGTCTTCAGAGCTTGAGTCCGAGGCTTGTTCTGATAGCCTGGTTTGGGTGGGTGGGAAGATCCATGGCCACCTTTGTTCTTCCACTGGTAGGGATAACGAAACGGAGGAGGGGAGGAACCCAGAACTTCTATTGCTTAATTGCCACTTGTGAGGAAGAAGAAGACTGAACTGCATCTCTGATTCTCTTCTTTGAAGCCTCACACTTGATCTTAGCACCTTCTTGCTGGAGGGCCATCTTATAGCACTAATCGAACTGAGTAGCCTCAACAGGAACGAGACCTAACTGCAGATCCTCTCTGAGGCCACCCCTGAAGTGATAGATCATGCTCTTTTCATTAGGAACGTCCTACCTTGCGAAGCGAGCAAGTTTCTGAAACTGGATGTTGTATTGGTACACGGACATGCTTCCTTGCTTGAGATTATGGAATTCCTCACGCTTGCTCTCAACAATACTTGTTGTAGTGTGGTGATCTTTAAAATCCTGGCAGAAGTCATCCCAGGTAATCACTCGACCTCCTTTGGAATCTTTGTATTGCTGCTACCAATCAGCTGCTTGGTCCTTGAGCTAAAAAGAAGCGAACTTGACGTAGTCCTCAGGCCTACCATTGCTACATTCAAAATGCTTGCTGATGTCCACGAGCCAATCATCGGCGCCCATGGCCTCAGCATAGTTGCTGAAAGACTTTGGCTGATTTGCATGGAACTGGTTGAGGGTAGCAAACTGAGGCCGATTGTTGAATTGCCCTTGACCTTGATTCCCTTGGTTGCCTTGACCTTTGTTGCACTCTTGCAAGAGTTGCAAAAGCATCTGGGTGTTGGCGTTGGTGGCTGCCATGAGAGCTTGCCATGCCTCTGGAGGCGGAGGAGGTGGCGGAGGTGGAGGGTTCGCTTGATGTCCATCGTTGCGTTGCGGATTCAGATGCGTTGGAGGAGCCATCCTGAAGAGGGTGACATCCATTAGAAACACGATAGACAGATAGACAAGCTGAATCAACAGATAGAAATTACAACATATAGTCTTCACAATAAACATCTGAACAGAGATTGAACGAATGAATTCCACAGTTAATATTGTGCACAATTAAGGTGAGAAGGCACTTAGATAAAGGTTGATGAAAGAAACAACAAGGTATGACTGGAACAAATAAGTGGTAAGGATCACTCAATCACATACCAATTATCTGTCGGAAGAATAACTAAGAGCTACTTGAATTCCCACCTATAACTCCCGAAACTTTATGGTTATGCAATCTGGTGTTGGGGATACATGGAGGCACAATATATATCACACAACTAACAAGCCCTACGCTCCAACTGTATCCATCCGTCAACACATAACCAAGAAAACTCCGGAAATCGTGTACCTCAACCTTCAAAAAGCATCTGTTATACAAGCTGTGGCAATACTCCTGAACTCCCTCCCCAATACTGGGTGGCGTCGAGGTTATCTCACCACTAACTACATAAAAGAAATTTTCGATGTCGGCGAACTAAGGTATTCCAGAACAGCAACGATAAAATTGTGACGACAACACCTCGGAGCTCAACTCCCTTGGACACTGCCACAACCCCTAAATATCAGGAGGCACCAAGAGCAATGTTCTCGTCACAAGAATATCAGAACGATCCCAAGATACCCACATGAAACAAAATTCTTTTTTAGTGAAATTGAGGCGTGGAAAGTCAAAACATCTACACCAGGAGGCCTCCCCAGAGCGACGAAGGGGACTGAGGAGTAAAAAGAATCCTACTGTTCGATATATATAATCCTAAGACTCAAGACATTTTTATTATAGACTCAACAACGTCAGCGACTCGATCAAGCAGGGAGCTCCTAAGTCGGGGATGGCTCTGATTACCAACTTGTAATGCCCAAGATGCGGCTATATCTCCCATGTGTCGAGGCACGACTTAGAGGCATAACCGCATATTGGTTTTGTCGCAAGAAGGGTCATCTTCACACAATCCCATGTAATGAACAAGAAATGCATAAATAGATAGTTGGCTTACAATTGCTAGGTCACACAATGATCAAATAGTTCATACATCACTCAGAGTAGACACATAGTCCGACTACGGACAAATCCAAATGAAAAGAAGATAAACCCAAATGCTAGATCCCCGATCGTCCCAACTGGGCACCACTACTGATCATCAGGAAAAGACACGTAGTAACGGCCAAGGTCCTCATGGGACTCCCACTTGAGTTCAGTAGCATCACCTACACTGGTATCATCGGCACCTGCAACTATTTTGGTAGTATCTGTGAGTCACGAGGACTCAGCAATCTCAAAACCCGCAAGATCAAGACTATTTTAGCTTATGGGTAGGATGTGTTTATGAGGCGGAGTTGCAGCAAGCGCTAAGCAAGTCTGGTGGCTAACATACGACTACAAGAGTAAGAAGAGAAACTTGGCAACAGTCATGAAACTAGAAGCGATCAAGAAGTGATTCTAAACTACTTACGTTCATACATAACGCAACCATGTTCACTTCCCGGACACCGCTGAAAAGACACCATCACAACTACACACACGGTTGATGCATTTTAATTAAGTCAAGTGTTAAGTTCTCTACAATAGGATATTAACAAACTCCCATCTGTCAAGCTCTCAGAAGTTTATACCCAGCAGGGGTGTCCCAACTTAGCCCATCACAAGCTCTCACGATCAACAAAGTATATTCCTTCTCCTGGAAAAACCCGACCTGTCTCGGAATCCCAGTGACAAGACATTTTGACAATGGTAAAACAAGACCAATAAGACCGCCCGGTGTAATGACAAATCCCGATAGGAGCCGCACGTATCTTTTCTCAGGGCACACCGGATGGGCAAGATGTCGGGTTGGCTGAGACCCTGGTTGCCCAGGGGGCGCCGAACATCGCCCAGGTTGGACCAGCACTTAGAGGAACACTGGCCCGGGGGTTGAATAAAGATGATCCTCGGGTTACTTACTCCCTAGGCAAAGTTTTAGTTGTTATTAGGCAAATGTTAAAACCAAGGTTGGGCCTTGCTAGAGGAGTTTTATTCAAAGTGAACTGTCATGGGGGTCCCATAACCCCAACCGCGTAAGGAACGCAAAATCAAGGAACATAACACCAGTATGACGAAAGCTAGGGCGACAAGGCTGGAACAAAACACTGAGCAAAAGGCCAAGCCTTCCACCATTTTCCAAGTATATAGATGCATTAATTAAAATAAGAGATATCGTGATATCCCAACATATCCATGTTCCAACATGGAACAACCTGCAAGGCACCTGCAACTAGCAATGCTATAAGAGGGGCTGAGCAAAAGCGGCAACTTAGCCAAACAACGGTTTGCTTGGAAGGTGGGTTAGAGGGTTGACATGGCAATATGGGAGGCATGATAAATAAGCGGTGGGTAGCGTGACATACCGATAGAACGAAACAACTAGCAAACAAAGATAGAAGTGATATCGAGGGTAATGGTCATCTTGCCTGCAGAGTTCTCAGAGTTGTCGAAAGCTTGCTCCTCGTAAATGTACTCAACAGGTTCCTCATTCACGAACTCGTATCTCGGCTCTACCCAAAGCAAGAACACAAGCAACAAAACAAGGCATGGCATGGAATGCAAGATATGATGTGCAATGCCAATGGGTACTCCGGAAGGGAAAATATGATCAAGGCATCAACTTGGCAAACCAAGAATGCCGCTGGAAAGATGGGGTGATTTTGATTGAAATCGATATAGGGATCACTGGAAACGGATGCACGGTTTGCAAATGACAACCAAAACAAGAACGATGCAAAACTGCGCTTAACAACATCATAGCACTTAAGATGCAACAAGAAACTATGCTACATCACTCCAACATAGCAAGAAAGCACATGGCAGTGAAGCACATGTGAAGCTCTCCAAATCATGAACACTGAGATCCTGCTAGAACTCACTCGAACAAGCCTAAAATAGCATGGCAAAAATGCAAATGATAACAACTTCACAGACTTAGTGAAAATACTAAACATGTCATAAACAACATCAGGTAGCAATGTTTAGAGCTAGCAAAGAACATGTTGCCGGAACATATCATGGCAAATAAAGGCATGGCATGCTAGTACTAAAGGCAAAGAACAAAACTCCCTTACTGAACTTTAGCCAAAGATCCACAGAAAATGAGGTAGCACCCATGAAAGCATGGCAAGTGATATGATCAGTTTCAGACTTAAAAGAAAAACATAGCTTGGCAGAAACAGATTCATGATAGCAACTTTGCAAGCTCATGCCACTCACCATAATGCATTTCATGGCATCACAAGGTAATCAATAGTAATAAGACACAATGATGAAGCTAAACATGGAAAGAGCAAGTTCATGGGGTGCATGGATCACTAACAAAATACATGGAAAAAATGAACTTCATGTTAACAATATGTCAGCAACAAGATTTACCAAAAGTAGAGCATGGTAATGATAAGCTAGAGTGTCCCATAATTACAACAAGAGGCATGAATGGATAGACCATAACCATATATTCAAAACATCCTTACTGAACAGCATCAAAATATGCATGTATCTACTTGTGGCGACAAGTTTACATAGCAACAAAATGTAACAGGAAAAGACTTGGCCAAATTACTAAGTGTCTGAAATCAGCAACATCACATAGCCTACTTTGCATGCTTGTGCTAGTCACGACAGAGCTCATAAAAATACAAGGCTTGCACACCTATAGAGATGGCATGGAGATGCTCCCAAAACATGTAGACATCATGCTCATAGGATGCACACACAAAATGAAATGAAAAAGACAAATCAGCAAGTTATGATGAATTCCAGCAAACAACATCATATAACACTTTTGCAACGAATATTAGGGTGTCAATACGGAGAGTAACATGAAGAGCATGACGAGACAAACATTTCGATATAACATATGCGCAAATCTGAGCTATATGCATGGAGATATGACATGTCAAAGTGGCGCACATAATATGGAAATTCCAGGACTTGCACGATTTCGTCACCTCCGGATCTAGTGTTTGACCCGGTGCGGATTTTGATGTGGTGGTGGGTCTCGCTGGAGTTTTGCTGGAGATGGAGAAGGAGGAAGACGGAGCTCGTGGGGGAGGCGCGGATCCGGTGAAGGCGGTCGCCGGCAACGACGGGCGGCGGAGGAGACGGCGTGGCGTCGAGCGGCGCGCGGTGCGGCGACCGGCGTAGGACGGTGAGGTGCGGCGAGGTGGTTGTGGTGGCGCCGGTCATGCATGGTGGTGGCGGGCGGTAGGAGGAGGAGCGGGGCAGCGGCGCAGGAGGCAGGCGGCGGCGGGGCGCTCGAC